>NC_138734.1:37976836-38536836 GCF_965113295.1 Leuciscus leuciscus | reverse complement strand
CCTCTTTATTCAGATGACAATAATGGCATGTTTGTGACTAGAGGAAGAGGAATATTGTGACAGCATGACTGACATCAGAGGAGAAGTTTTGGGGAAAAGGTCATTTTATTAAATGGCAGAAGATCAATGTCATTCAAGTATTGCTCTGATCTCGGTGTAAGGCAAATAACATTCAGGCTGGGCCTTGGTATTTATGAGCTAGATGAAGAATGACATTTTATACACTTATAATATTACATGTAAAGTGTGTTTTAGCTTTGGGTTGAGATTAAACGATTTTTTTTTCTCTTTTTTTTTCCACTTCACTGCAATAAGACATGGCACTGTGCGCATGCTGTTTCTTCAGCAGTTTAATAATAGTGCTGTATTCAAAAGACACAGTGCAAAAAAAGCAGTGTACTTTTCATATAATTTTTTATGCCAAAATAACTTTTATTTTATTCTGCAAATAAATTATTTTTCAGAGAATCTCAGATTTGTCTTTGTTTTTTTTTTCTGTATACTTTTCCAAAGCGTCAACAAAAGGCTTCATACAATTAAAGGTATCACTTTTTTTTTTCCGCATTAACCCTTTCCACTGACATAATTAACCATACATACAGATATTAATATAACATTAATAGTAATAATAAAGAAATAAACCAAAATAGGTATAAACTTTATGATAATGTACACATTTACAAATTAACATAATATTCTTGTAGGAAAAATAAATAATAATAAATAAAAATACATTACTAATAGGCTAATAAAAATCAAATCTCTATGGTTCTTTCTGAACAAATAAAACAAGTATTTAGACTTGATGAATAGATGCTCTTCTGTGTAAGATAATTTTTTTAAATATTACTTAAGGGTAATAAATGATGCTCTTTTTACACAGGTAGCAAAAAGCAAACTACTACAGCCCTATTTTTTTTATTATAGTAACATACTAAATGTGCGGAATACTAAATTATTAAAACATATATGTATATATATCAATATTAATATCCACTAGGATTATTTTCTCTAAATTTTTTAACATCACAATAATAATAATAGGATGTATTATACTAGATGTAAATGGACCCAATTTGGTTATTTATAAAATCTAGGTCAAAATGAAGAGATGATGACTGCTTGTGTGAGGTTTCCACTTTATGGAAAAAAGAGATTCAGAATGACTTTTTTGCATTTCTGTTTTTCTGCTTCTTCTATTATAGTCCTTGCTTTCCCTTCTCCTTATGAGCTACAACCAGAATCTCCACCTAGGTGTTATTAAGGACACATTTTTTTTCCATACAACCTTAAGCTGGTCCAAAAAAAAAAAAAAAGAAACTGCTTGATTTATTGTGGATATGAAAGTGAAAAGCACAATATTCTCCATGGTCTTTTGAAATTAAACTCAGTGGCCCATCTCCAACAGCAGAGGCAATGCCGCTATTGGTAAAAAGGCTTTCTTTTGATGCCTGTCATAGACACAGATGCTCTTTACAACAAAAGGTCATTTATAAACCTGATAACCTTAAAGTGTTTTTTATTTTTATTTAAATGAATGGCACTAAATGTCAGGCTGTATGGAATCACTGTAGAGATTTTTACTGGAGCATTCGAACTGAAATCAAATCCTTCTGTCTGATTTATGAGTATTTATCTTCCATCAGTTTTTAACAGTGTCTCTTTAAGTGAGGTGACACATATACTGCGTGTTAATCTGCCCTGGTGTATAAGAAGATTAAAGTCTTTATTTGATGTGGCTTAGATTCCCTTTTGCAGGCTTGACAGATAAACGAAGAATCAGTAGAACTGGAAGGAGAGTACGATTTGAGACTAAAGGGAAAGAGAACCATTAACTAATAGAGGGGCTCAAATGCTGAAAATGATATGCAGCAGTGCTATTTTAGGATCATTTATATAATATTATAGTTTTTGTAAAAAAAAATAAAAAAATTAAATGTTATTCTTATATTTTCTGTTTTCATGTTAATTTTAGTTAAAGTTTTGTAATTTAGTTGTTTTTGTTATTTTGTTATTATATCATATTTTGTCATGTTTTTGTTTTTTTAAATATATTTTATATTTTCTATATTATATTATCTATATATTTTTGTGTTTTTTAAATATGTATGTATATACTGTATATATATATATATATATATATATATAAGGATTATGTATTTTAATAATGTTTAGTTTTAGTGTATTTAGTTTTAGGTATTTTAGTACTTAAACTAAACAAAAATGTGAAACGATGCCTTGGCAACTAGCTGATTTTTTATTATTATTAATGTTTATTTTATTTCAAGTAATAAAATACGTTTTTTAATGGGTTTAGCTTTAGTTAACGATAATAACCCAGGTTTTCAAAGCAAAAAAAATGTAATTAGATTTTTTTTGCACTTATAAGTAACAAAATGAAGGCAATATTCACTGAATAATGTACTAAATATTTATTTATAGCATGATGCCCTGTTCATCAGCACCTGCAGAAGACACAAAACATCTGCCAAGACTAAAAAGCTTACTCTTGTTAAAAATACGCCTCACTGTTGTCAACACTGACATCTCAAACACAGCTTTGGTGTTGCTCAGTTCCCACTTTCATACATCTCAGAGGATCCTTACTCAGGAGGGACGATGAGAGGAAGCATTCGTGTTCTGCGGTGCAAGACTATTTATCAGGGTTTTTATTGTCAGCAAATAGAGAGCTAAATTGATGTATAACAATTACACAACTTAGAGAGCTAATTAATTTGCTTACCATATCAAATGTCTGTAACACTTTATTTTAGTGTCCTTGTTACACATGATACATAGTTACTATAGTAATAACTATAAATTATGCATAATTACATGCAACTAACCATAAACCAATCCCTAATCCTATAGTATACATGTAGTTCATTAATATAACACAGCTACTTAATAGATACACTGTAACACGGACACCTTCAAATAAAGGGTTACACTTTATTTTAAGTTTTCATTGTCACAGTGTAATTATATATTTAAGTACTGAGTAATATTAATTAACAACATGCTTTTACTATAGGATTAGGGTTTGGTTAAGGGTTAGTTGCATGTAATTAAGCATAATTTACTGTTATTACTAAGTACATGTAACATATGTAACTAAGACACTAAAATAAAGTGTGCTGAGGATAATGGCATATAAACAATGTTTCCCTATAGAGTGCATTTGGTCTGGCATGTGACGTGTTTATACATTTATATGCATGTTGCATTCCTTTTGCTTTGTTTCACATAATAATCCATCACTGCTATGGCTATATCCCATTCAACTGTAATGAATCTGAGGATTTATTACAGGGCCTAATTTCTCAGGAGGCTGGTGTGTTTGTGTGAAAATGCACAGAATATTTTATGTAAATAAGTCATTCAAAATAGAGTCGATGTTCTGCTGCAGTGCTTTGCTGAATGTATATGGTTATGAAAATGATCCTCCAGAACCAGCGCTCAAATTGTCCAAACAATTTATCGTCTTAAACTGAAGATAGCTGGTCTGCTGTGTCACAAATATAAATCAAAAGTACATCTGACACTCTTCAAATGGCACCCGTAATCTCTGAGAGAGAAGAGAGAAGGGTGGTTAGTCAGGCGGCTCTTTGTGTTGTGTATTTTTGATGTTCGGTTCAAAGCAGATGTTGAGAGCAGCTCAAATGCTCAAATACAGACTGAGTTTAGGAGAAAAAGAAGAAGCTTGATGCTTGATCAAGACCGAAGGATCCAACGCACACACACACACACACACACACACACACACACACACACACACACACACACACACACACACACACACACACACACAACAGAACAAGCTAACTAAAATCTGGAAATTAAACCATTGTGGAATAGCCATCTTTCAAACTTTGTTTGTCGTCCATATAGGCTACACTATAGGTCCCATTAATGTAAAATAATGCATTAATGAGCAATTCATTTGTTATTTATTAATCTGTGTTCAGGGGAAGTTAGGGGCCATTTACACTGTTCAACTAAAAACGGAAAACTTTTATTTATTTTTCGTTTTGGCCATTAATTTACATGACAACGCCGTTTGGGGGGCCTGAAAATGCAAGCTTTTGAAAATGGTTTCAAAGTGCAAATTTTGGAAAACAATACCATTATCATCGCTGTGTAACAACAAAAACGCAAATTTGTGAAAACCGTGTTCAGTCTATGGGCGTGTAGTGTTTCTTTCCAAAGTGACATCGCCAACTACTGGCCTGGCAGCGTTTTTAGTCGTTTTCACGGATACGTGGAAAAGTGTGCGGACTTTTGACAACGTTAAAGGGATAGTTCACTTTGAAATTAAATTTTGGTATGTTTTAGCTTACCTTAAGGGCATCCAAGATGTAGGTGTCTTTTTTTCCGCAGTAGTTTCAATTTTTTAGTTTAAATACACCAACTGTAACAGAGACAGGGGTGCCACAAAGAGGCCCCAACAGCAGCAGCACCACTGCTCTGTATGTACCGGCAGATGGAGGCGAAAAAAATGAAGTGACGTGATGATGAGGTCAAAAGTTCAGTGTTTAATCCAATAGGTGCAACTGGTATTTACAGTGAAAATCCAAAGAAGAAAAAAAAAAAAAAACTAATCAAACAAAAATAAATAAAATAAACTGTTTAAAGTTATCTGCACACAAAATTTAGCTATACCAGTAAATCGGCCCAAAAACAGGGCAATAACTCCCCAACACTCACTGTACGAGCCTTCTTAAAAAGGCTAAGCCCCTCCTACTTGGACCAAACCATTTGGTAAATAAAGATAATAAATGACATTTAAAGAAGACTGTTCTCTGGCGCATAATAAGGCCTTCAGCTTCTGAGAGCCCAGGGTCCATACAAATACTACAACTGTCCACATTAGTTCATGTTAGCTCAGATCCATAGCCTAATGTTGATACAACTTTTAATTTTAGTAATGTATTAATAAATGTTGAAATGAACATGAACTTATAATAATAAATGCCACAGAATTGTTTTTATTGTTAGTTCATGTTAGCTAATCTAACAGGTTAACTAATGTCACCATATTGTGCAATTATACAAATCGCTGCAGAAAGTCTCAGGAAGAGATTTTTCATGTGAAGAAAACGTGTCAAACATTCTTTGTTTCAAAATACCATCTTACATAAATAAAAAAAAACAAAAGTAGGCTATTTTCCTTCCCTGTGGCTGAGCGTTGAGCAGTTTGTGTGTGGACGCAGGGGGAGATTATTTAAAAGCATTACAAAAAACACATTACTTGCCTTCATGAAATCCTTAGAAGCAGATTGGATATGGAGCATGGTCATTTTCCATTGGATAACTTGATATAAACTATGTATATGTGGAGCTAAACTCGGTCCGGTGCAATGGCACACTGAGCTGATGGAAATATGGGCACTATTTTCCACCTTAATGTTGCAGCAGATGAATTATGTCGGCTCAAGGCATTCAAGAACTGCTGTGACTCACTGACATAAAATGTTGCTCATTTATTTGCAGGCAGCTCTGCTGACTCTCCGACTGCTTCAAGAGCCTGGTCCAAGTTGGTGAGATAAAAAAAAGAAAAAAAAAAGACCTACAAACAATTTTGAAAGTTACCTTTTAAGACAGTTACATGAAATTTGACTTATAACCTATACAAATCTCTTTCACTTCGCTAGCATTTTCACTGACAGATAGTAGATATTACACACAATAAGCAAAATGTTAATCAAAGGGTTTTCGCAACCCATCATGCATACAAACTCCCTACGAAGCAATTGTGAGGACAAATGAAAAATATGGCAGAAAGATGACCCCCTTTTCCCTTTCCTTACTCTTTTCTCCACAGATATCACCATTTCTAGGTCATCTCTGGCAGCACGCTGAACAAGCATTTATCAGGATGATCCCAATAAGATTCCTTCTGTCTGTCTGTCTGTCTATCTATCTATCGATCTATCCATCTATCCATCCATCTATCTATCTGTCTAAGATGAAAAATGGGACTGGAGATAACTGACATATACAACTATCAGTTAATAGGCTGAATACAGGTAAAGTGGGACCCTTTCAGTTTACTCTTCCATAATTATGTGTAAAAAACTGTATTTGGTTCACCCTAAATATGCATCGGATGACAGTGATGTATGATGCATATTTTTTATCATAAATTAATGCATATTTGAATCATACATGCATCATAATAAATAGAATAAACATCCCACAGTGTCCCACTTTACTGTTATATCAGTGTTACCTAATACAAACTTACACTGGCCTACACAAGCAGCATATTTTCATAAGCATTGGGGGAGTTAGACCTGGCAGGAACATAAACCTTTCACAGTGCTAGAAGCTTCTTCATTTGTAGGTTTAGAAATGATGTGTCAGTGTATTCCTGAGGATGGAAGATGATGAAAACTGTCATCCATGTTCTTCACTTAAGTAACATTTTGTCAGTTTTTTATTCTTTTCTAGATGTCTGCTGGGTGCACACAGCAAATTGTAATACCTCCCATAAAATCTGGTGTGCTAAGTGATGATAATAACCAGTCAATCTTAGCTATTAAACAATTATACTGCCTAATTGTGTTAGGGTTGTAGATCACTGAAATATCCAGCTGACAAAAACACATTTTACTACCTTCCAATTAAATCAGAGATGATCAAAATCTGGGTTGAAAGGACTGTTGGCTGAAGCAGCAGGTGCTTTTGTCAGTCTGTGTGTGTGTTGTAGTCGGGGTTAAATGACCAAATGTCCCCACAATGAAAGCAAAACCACATTAGCACAGTGACATTGTGACCTCCAGCAAGTAAATTAGTTTTCAAACCAGCTATGACAGGCAATGCTCAGATGTATAATACCGCATTGCTCTTACTATTGTTTCCATATAAATACACAGCAATATCCACCATATTTTTAAAAAGGGATGTGGTTAAAGTCTCAGAGGCTTTCAGTTATGTTAGCTGTACAAAAACTGTTAAAATGTGGTCACATTAGCAAAATCGGTAGAATTTCGCTGACAAAAGAGGTTCATGGGCTATTTTCAATTGCGTAGCAATGTTTAAGGCACACAGAAGTCACTATCAAATAAAGCAGACATTGGTCAGCGTGGTGAATCCGCATGACAAACTTGACCCCGTTGTGAAATCTGCATCTTCCCCCTTAAATGAAATTTGTGATTGCATGGATTTCTATTGAAATGATTGGATTTCTCCTGTGAAAATACACTGAGCAAAGTTTCTTGATATTGCGTAGCCCTGCCCACACGGAATTCTCATTAGACCAAATTACCGCTCCAGACAGCATGAAACAGAAGTGATAAGTATTTTCTTCCCTGTTTTGACATATATGCGAGTGAAAAAAAGTAGACAGGACTTGATTTTTGATCTGATCGTTAGATCATTGTCGTTTGCTATTGCTGTAATCTCATGTGATTGACAGGTTATTCCGCCCTGACGTCAGTAAACACGTGAAAAAAAGAGATGTTTTTTTGCAAGAAGGAGGGGAAGCTATTTTGATTGAACATTGAGAGGGCACTTACATTAAAAATAATAATATGATCTTCACAGATAAGTAATTTATAATAAATAGCCTACCACAATATTCCATGTAAAAAATGCCTAAGTTGATTTCATGGTGACTTTAAAACTCAAACACAAGGTAAGGCTGGAAGTTGAGAAATATTGTATAGGCTTTTATATTGGGCAAATCCTTAAAGTTCCAAAAAGAAAACCATAACCTTGGATGTTGTGCAGCGTGAGAGAGCGTTCAAACGGAGAGAACGGTTCTGATTGGCTGTGTTTTGTGATTGATTATGTCGCGTCGTGCAGCTGTTTTCAGGTTCATTGTGGACAAACAAATGCATTGTAACCCTGTCGCGTCGCACCTGGTTAGGACACGGTTGTATAATAACCATTAGCCATTTTATTGAGACCATTAGCTTATTATAGAAGTCAATAGAAAGTCCTCACCGTAGAAAACCAAACGTGTGTCTTTGTCAAATAGAAACAAAGAGAGCAAGACAGAGAGGTGGATTCATATTTCATATTCAATTTTAAATGCACGCCTCTGCCTCTATATAGCCTACCAAGAAAGCAGTTTATCTGAATGCATAACATTCATATGCGAGTTTATGCACCTTGCAGGCAAAGTTTCAAGGGAACTGCCACCAACCAGATCTCCGAGGAGTAGCGGCAGGAGTAGAAGAGAAGAAAGGACGTTCACGTTCGCCGTATCCCTCCCTTCACTACTTTCGTAAAGGTGGAAGAAGCTGATGGACGTGATCTAGCCGATTTAATGCAGACAACTGTTCGTTAACCTGCACGGACTATTAGAATGGGTCCAGCTTTGTCGAGGAGACTGAGGAACATTACATGTGTTGCCCTGCGTAAGAACCCGGTGTGAAAGAAGAACAGATTTCTATTGCGCTTTTGTAGAATCGCACGGCGGTCAAGTCATGTCTTTTGAATTCCGAATACTGATGTTTGGAATCGGGACAGCCCTGGTTATATTTGTTATTATATCTGATATATCGGAAGTGGAGGAAGAAATCGCGTAAGTAGCCTTGAATTCGATTAACCTACAATAAACAATACAGTTAGCCTAAATATAACCTTCTCTTTTTGTCTTTCTATTTGTTTTAATGCACAGCTGTACTCTATCTATGTTTATGTGATGTTTTTGTTTAGGACTCAATGTCCACCGTGCTTTGATTTTCTCAAGAGAGACTTTGTAGAAGCCCAAACAATGGACAGTCCATTTAGGACTATGGGCTGGATGCTATTGGCTTGATCTGAATATAGGCTACACGAGAAAATAGAAAATAACTGTGTATTTTATCTACCTAATTATTTTGCGTATTAAAACAAAAACAGTTTGGGTTTTTTTGTGTGTGGAAAATAACTGGTTTCTAGTTGGTCATCATTAGGTGGTCTAAACCAGGTTTTTCCCCTCCTCTATTGTACTGGTATATTATTATTTGTGTATTTACATTTATTTATTAAGTTTTATTGATTTAAATCAAGTTTTTAATTTATTTTAATTCAAAAGAATTATTAAATACATGTTTACTTTTTCTTCATTTTTTTTTTTTTACATTTCCAAGGACCCCCTAGCACTATCTTGCGTCCCCCGGAGGGTCCCTGGACCCCAGTTTGAAAACCCCTGGTCTAAGCTGTTCAGTAGTCTGACCAGCTACGGTATTCCAAAAACCAGCCTGACCACCCTACAGAGCTGATTTGTTGCTAGTCTGAGATAATTTGCACATTGGGCCAACTTAATGACCACCTTGGACCTGCTAATGATTGGCTTGGCCCAGTTAATAACCACTTTGGCCCAGCAATCAACCAGCTTAGACCAGCTAGAACGTTCCAAAACACAGACTATACATTTTAAACTGTATTTTTCAGCAGGATTGGCTTGGTCTTTCATCAATCAGTGTAATACTGTGTCTAGTCAAAGGAGGGAGACAATGTGTTGTCCCGAGGACTATTGTTTGCAAAGCCACAGTCTGTGGATGTGGGACTTTAATTTGAGGGTTACACCTCACATGTTTGATATCACATCAATTTGATAGATGATTCTGTACATTCTGGAGGGGATGTTTGATATTTTAAAGCGGTTAGTTCACCCAAAATCAGTTGCTCATCCTCCTCATGTTGTTCCAAACCCTTAAGACAGGGGTATCCAATCCTGCTCCCGGAGGACCACTGTCCTGCAGAGTTTTCAGTTTCACAACTGAAGCAGCTAATCAAGGTCTTAGGCATACTATAAACTTTCAGGCAGGTGAGTTGAAGCAAGTTGGAGCTAAACTCTGCTGGACAGTGGCCCTCCAGCACTGAGCTTGGACACCCCTGCCACAAGACGTTCGCTCATATTTGGAATACAAATGAAGATATTTTTAATGAAAACTGAGAGATTTCTATCCCTCCATTGAAAGCATAAATATTGATCAGGGAATAGAGCACTCAAATTAGGTTAGCAGAATCTCAAGGATGCTTTGTATTGCAATGTTTGTATGTTAATAAGATCCTAAAATAGTTACAGAATACAGAAGACTTTGATTAAACCACTTAAAACTAAGATTTATTTTTTATTTTTGGGTAAACTGACCCTTTTAGGTTAATCTCTTATCCATTCAGATTAAGTTATCAGCAGAGCGATCAATCAGTGTATTCATTTTGGAACTGGTTTTGCTGAATATACATAGTTTCTTATTATTTATTCTTGGCTGATCTCCAAAATGTGTCATTCTTTTGCTGAGTGTGAAACCTTGTATGGGAGTCATCAAATAAATGCAGCTGACCCTGCTCCTCTGTGACGGATGGCTGTTGGTCTGTGGTTTTGTTCTACTCTTGAGTGTGTTCTGTTTGCACCCATTGATGCAAGTGAAAAGACAGTCTGATCTGTGGTTTGTGGCGTATAGAGGATTACTGTTTGATTTGTGGCTTTAAAGCTACAGATTGGAGACAAAAATGAACAGTGTGCCTTTCCTCAGCTATAATTGAACCCTAGCAGAAATCCTCAGGCTTACATAATTGCAAATGTTGCTGTCTCGGGACATACACTTTAAAGCTCTTGAGTGAGAAGAATGTTTGTGCATAGATGGATTAATTGCAAGAATAATTGCATGAGAAAACAAGAGTGTGCCGCCAAGACATGTAGTCATTCATTTTTAAATAGATACTTTGAGTTGCCATTTGGCGTTTTATGCAAAGTATTTGGCTTGTTTGCTCTGTACCATGATATTTTATTTCATGTTTCTTCCGCACTAATTACAGTTTATCCATTAAGCATGCAAAGGGAATATTTTCCTCCCTCATATTTGCTAACCCAATATATCCCAGAGACAAATCCCAATTTGGAAATTTCACACCTCGTTTACTAGCTGTCAGAAGGCATTAGATGACACTTATGATCTATTTTTTGCTTAAGTTATTGGTAAGATTTATAATTTATGGAATTATATTCTAAATTGCAGTATCAAACAAAGGATCTAAGGGGTATCTCTCAGAACGGTTATAAGCGCTTTGAAGCAACACCACCATTAAATCTGCATTTGAAGCTGCTCCCCAGAATTTTAAGAGATCAATGCTCTGTCTGCTTAATAATGCACGTAGCCATGACTTTGGGGGAAATATGGAGAACATTGCAGTGAATGTTAGACAAATAGGACTGATTTGCTCAATTGGCACCCAATAGGGTATGTGAACGGCTCTAATCCTTGGCCATTAACATAATGTGATTTCTCAAAGTATAAATATAAATTGTAATTTTTTTATTTAATTATTATTTAATTGCTGCTTCTATTTGAGTTCACAATGACCAACATATTTGTTTACATGTATCTGACCACCTCAAACCGTTTCAAGAAATTGCTTTTGGTTGTTGTAGTAAATCTCCCTTCTAAACATCCTCTGTGCTAGTAATGGCTGAAATAATTGTTGTAATGAGTTGATGAAATGATTCATAAATAACAAGGGTTAAAACACTAGCCATGTCCTTGGATTTGTACCATGAAAATATTCTAAAGAGTTAATATAAGTGGAATGGCTCGCATAGAAGTGCTAAATAATAATGATCATCATCCCAATTCAATTTTACGTATTTGTTCCAGTCTGAGGTCTAATTGCCTCTTTCTCAATTATCTACTCACTGATGTGATTTCAGAGCATTATTAATGGTCATATTACTGGATAAAGATGATGAATATTTTCTGCCTTCTGCTCTTAGGAACATTGAGGATTCGCAGAGATTTCACTTAAAAAGCTTTGTCTTTCAGTCCGACAGGTTTGTAATCTGATTTGTTATATCGTTTATGATTTATGTTTCCAGAGAAAATGTCATTGTTGCTTCCAGTCAAATATTTAAGTCTGTTTTGTTTTAGCCCTCTAAAACTAATGCTAATGTAAATTTATTCTATTTTCTGTTTCTTTACATGTTACTTATTTCGATTTTAAATTACTAAAACTATAATATCAGTGAGAATTTACACGTTCTCAAGATCTGTTTGTTTGTTCTGCATTACTGTTTCATCAGGGTTTTGAGAATTGATTTCACGGTTTACCAAAACACATCAGATGATATTTGTTGCCGTGTCTAAGTTGCTAATACTGCTGTATGGTAATGCATATAAACACACTGTTATGATCTTTCTTTTCTTCAGAAATTCAGTCCTGAATGCTGTCCCTACTGCTCTAGTTACCTATAGAAAGAGCAAAGTCTCCTCTCCAATTCCACTGCCAGGAATAAAGAGCAAAACCTGCAATTCATCTTCACCTGAATGGACTTTCAACAGAACCCTGTCTAATCTCATCAGGTATGGCTCGATGTTTTTCAAATGCACAGTATGGCATTTCTGAAGAATGTATAATGTGGTTCCCTGTTAAAACTTCTATATAGTCTTTTCCTCAGTATTCATAAAGCGTCATGATTTTTCACTTTCCCTCCAGGAAAAACATTTTGAGGTTCCTGGATGCTGAGAGGGACATCTCAATTCTGAAGAGCACCTTTAAACCGGGGGATGTAATTCATTATATATTTGACCGCCAGAGCACCACAAACATCTCTGAGAACCTGTACCAACTCTTGCCGACGGTGTCCCCCATGAAGAACCAGCATTACAAACAATGTGCCATCGTAGGGAACTCTGGGATATTACTGAATAGCAGCTGCGGCAGAGAGATTGATTCTCATGACTTCGTCATTAGGTAAACATCTGTCTTCTGTCACATTCAACATCTGTTGACAACCTGTGATGTAACTTAGCTAGTTAGTAAGTGTTCTCATCCGGAATCAAACAACAAACCAACCTAAACCTAGCTGTAAAGAATAATTATGTCATAACTAGCAATGTAGAGCTTTTTTATAAAACAAGCTCCTAAAGAAGTAATTACTTCATTTTGAGGCACACAACACACTGTGGTATCTCTTCATTATCCATTGTACTGGTGAATCTGAGGGCGAGATATGCCTCATCATATTTTCTTGCCTTGGAGTACGTCAGAAATGGAACAGGGCAACAGTTTACTGTCGGGATTTGTCGCGACGCACCACATCCAGTGTAGACAGCAATACTGTTTATAATGGGTTCTATTAGCTTTTGTTGTGCCGTTTGCGTCTGGTGAAGACACGTAGTTGGGATAGGCTATTTAAAGTAGATTAATCATCTGCTTTACGTTTACCTGGCACTGGCAGGCCTTTCACAAACTTGTCCATGCTTAGTGCTGAACCACGGATCTTTATATTTTTTGCACGGCTCCCTGCAATAATCAATTCTGATTCTTCAGTCGTGCCCTTTAGCGGTCTGTTATTCCACAACAACAACAACTGCTTCAGACCGTTCAAGCAGGTGTCTCAAGTTATCTTGAGGTAATAAATGTCAAATTAATATTTTGTTCAATTATTTATTTATGTGGCAGGTAGCCACACAACATAATAAGTGGGATAATTTCGCAACGTGGTCTTCAATCACCTTGAAGAGGTGTCTTTTGCATAACAATGCTGACTGTACACTACACTATCCCTTGCCGCTCCCCCCTCCATGTTTGGGAACCACTGCTTTAAATAAATACTGTTTCAAACAGCTTGCGATCCGTATGTGACAAAATACACTTTGGAAATATCTGTCAGTAGTACTACCAGGCTTGACTCACAAAGTCTTAAGGCTTTCAGAACTGAATGGTGATGCATACTGCAATTTGTGACCAGCTGAGCAAATATGACATTTGTACAAGTCATACTAAGCCATAGCCTTGGAAACGTAATTAGGCTGTCTTCTGAAAGTGACTAAAGTTCACTTGCCTGTAAAATGTTCTGCCTATGGCCGAAAGCTGCTTGCTTAAAATACCAGCAAGGGTGCTTCATGTGATGCCTAACAGTAGTGTAATACTGTGAAATTCTCAATCCTAAATGAGTCTCATCAGCCCAGATGTGCTCTAAGGACATTAATGTCATTCAACCCCAGTCCAGGGACATACAGAGCCTCAAAGATTAAGTAATGTAGGAACTTAAATCCCTCTTGTGTGGTTGGCATGGCTGTTCCACTGGGCAAGGACAAAACTGTGTGGGAGTGTGACTATGACAGCTAAGCCTCGGCAGTCGGCATGGTGCCAGTGTTGAAAGGTTTTTCCAGGTATTGTGGCAAGATGATAATGCCAGCTCCCTGCTTGGTATTTGCTTTAAAGTCACCTCTGTGTTCTTTTTAGTTTTTTTTTAGTTAAATGATAGGATGAGCTCTAAAAGGTGCTTGCTTAGTCTTTTGGAGGATTCAGCATGTATGACTAATGCATAGTGTAATATTATGCTGTATTTTATAGTAAGATAAATGACTTGTTTCAAAATTAAGCAAGTGAAGGTCATCCATGAGACCTGTGTCGTGCATCCTGAGACCAACCACGTGTGGGTCTGCCTAATGACACTACCATGAATAAAGAAAAAAGAAGACATATTTGTGTAGAATATGTTTTGGGTCTAATGTGTATGTTTATATAACATGAAATAAAAAATATAATGTGATATAAAATTATGTTTATGGCTTGCTGAAGTGTTAACTATGAAGATAACTAAGGCTGACCAAAAGGAATTACTATATCAGTGTTATACATTGTTTAAACATTGAACTTTTGGGGGTTGTAATGTGTGTGTCCATGCATGGTGACCCGCCTAACCTGAGACTGTGACTTAACCATATGTATACTGTATGTGTGTATGCATTTCCAAGGTGCAACCTGGCTCCAGTGGAGGAGTATTCAGCTGATGTGGGCTTGCGCACCAGTCTGGTGACCATGAACCCTTCTGTGGTCCAGCGTGCCTTTCAGGACCTGAACAGTGAGGAGTGGGTGCAGCGCTTCGTCCACAGGCTGCAGAGCCTCAGTGGGAGTGTGCTGTGGATCCCTGCCTTCATGGCTAAAGGAGGAGAGGAGCGAGTGCAGTGGGTCATCCGCCTCATTCTTCTGCACACCATGAACGTCCGCACAGCCTTCCCCTCCCTGCGTCTGCTCCATGCTGTCAGAGGGTACGTGCCCATGCATAAAGGTTAGGGCACCCAAAAATTACAATTCTGTCATTAATTTCTCACTCTAATGTCGTTCCAAACCCGTAAGACTTTAGTGAAGATCTTTTTGATGAAATCTGAGAGCTTTCTGTCCCTCCATTGACAGCTGCACAACTACCAGTTTGATGCTTTAAAAAGTTCATTAAGAGATCGTAAAACTAATCCATGTGAATAGATCGGTTGAGTCCAAATTTTATAAAGAGACTCGATCACTTTATATGATAAACAGATTGAATTTAGTCTTTTATTCACATATAAACATTGATCAGCGAACATAAACAGAAGCTCAACTAAACTTGCTTGACGTGTGAGAACAAACCTCATTGGTTCTTGCTGAAGCTCAAACGTGCTGCGTAAGACAGCTTTCCTGTAGCTCAGTGGTAAGAGCATTGCGTTAACAACGCAAGGTTGTGGGTTCGATCCCAGGGGATTGCACATACCTATGTATAAATGTATAGGATAACGCAATGTAAGTCGCTTTGGATAAATGTAAGACAAGAATGAACCTCATTGGTTCTCACACGTCAAGCAAACATGCTTGAGCTTCCGTTTACCACAACTGATGAGTGAGTTGATGAATATTTATGTGAATAAAAGCCTAAATTAAATCTGTTCATCATATAAAGTGAACAAGTCTCTTCAGAAAATTTGGACTAAACTGTTCAATTCATATGGATTAGTTTTACGATCTCTCTATTAACTTTTTGAAGCGTCACAGTGGTAGTTGTGTAGCTGTCAATGGAGAGACAGAAATATCTCAGATTTCATCAAAAAGATCTTCATTTGTGTTCCAAAGATTAACAAAAGTCTTATGGGTTTGGAACGACATGAGGGTGAGTAATTAATGACAGAATTTTCATTTGAGAGAACTATCCCTTTAAGACTACTCAAATCCATGCTGGCTAAAGCAGGTGTATCAAGCCTCTCGCTATTTATAGTTCAGGCATCAATACATTCACATCTTGCCCCACGACCACAGACTGTTCCTGTAAATGGATGAGGGCGCACACTAAGTGCACTCAAGCATCTATATATCTAACAGGCATCTATATATTACAGAAGGTCTTTTGTTAGTTCGCTCAACAAATTCAAGCCCCTCTGGGCTCAATTGTAGTCGGTGGTTTTTAAATAGCTCAACCTTTGCCTCCTCCATTGACCTCTGCATATTTCAAGACCGTCATTCAGCCCTCCCTCAGAGCAGTGTCTGAACCCACCATCGTGGTAATGCACCTAGCCGAGGATGGTTTTTCTCAGATCCATCTGTGGGCCAGATTAAAGGTCAAGTAAGAGACAGCTGTTCAGTGGATGGTATATTGAGGATAATATGCCATAAACAATATGTTGTAGTTGTTTAAATGATTTAAAAAAAGAAGTTTATTTGTAAAGGAATAGTTCTTCCAAAAACAAAAATACCATCATTTACTCACCCTAATTAGCCTGGGAAAACCCAGACAAACTTCCGGCAAATTTAGATTTGCTCTGCAAGTAGTCTGGCGAAGAGCTCATTCAAGCCTATTTCTAATCTGTCGAAATCGCGGCACCAATCAGAAACGTTGAGGCGGGCTTTACACAATGATGATCGCTCTGATTGGTTTGAGCGATGTCCGTTGGTGAAGCGCACTCAACTTTTAAATGCATTATTATATTCAAATTGCAAACACATGAGGACAGTCTCCATGAAAGACCCACTGGCAGATGAACGTGCTACTACATTTCTCTCTGAAACGGTAGGAAATTAAATTAGATTTAATAGAGGATTTTAACTGTGACAAGATGATTGACAGGGCAGTTTACGTGACAGGATGCACGCGACAGATCCGTCCGATAAAGATGACGAAGTAGTATGTCCCAGAGATTGGCTACTTTTTTGCTACACATTCAAAAGTAAATACCTTTTCTTCACAAAAAGAGTACATACTTTTATGGCGTAGTGTAACTTAGGGACGCAGCATATGGCTTTACACGATGACGATCGCTCTGATTGGTTTTAGGTCTATCCAATTGCGTCCAGAGGCATTTGAGCGACGTCCGTTGGTGACGCCCCTTTGGAAATGAGTTATTAATGATGCTTTGCCAGACCATAACTCAGTACTGAGAATGGTCTGGTTTTAACCAGGCTACACCCTAATGTCATTTTAAATTAGAATCTAGTTTATACGACCAAGTTTTCAGTGAAAGTTCTCAGGCTTTTTCAGCATGTTACTTTTTGATAGGGTCGATATTGTCCCTACCACTTTTTGAAACATCTTGCGGCACGGATGTACCTAATAAAATCAATCAATCAATAAATGCAAAAATCACCCAAAGAAATCTTTAAAAAAAACAAACATCTTCAGTCGACTATAGCGGGAGTATTCATTTCATTCGTTTGTGGTAAATAAGAGGTGATCAGGCGCTGGAATGTGTTGTTTTTTTTAATCTGATAACAGTGGCAACAAACACTCTTTTAATGGAGTTATTGAATTGAAATTTAGGGTACGTTTACATGACAATCATGTACTAATGCATTTTACGTGTACAGATGATGACAATGTTGTTAAAATGATCTGCGAAAACGATCATGCACATACGTCACCATTTTCACAAATTTGTGTTTTTGTAGTTTACATGGAGACGATAACGGTATCGTTTTCAAAATCTTGCACTTCGAAACTCATTTTCAGAAGTTTGCGTTTTCAGGCCCTCAAAATGCTGCCGTTGTGTACACGAGTGGCCAGATCTCATCAAGTTTGAAAATGGTGTCGTGTAAACTGCTCCTAAATCCGGATGAATCAGAACAAAGACATCTGTACTCAGCCCCAATGTACAAAATCCAAAGGTAGCTTTAAAAAATGGGATCCCAAACCCCTTTGTTATTTGAAACTCCTTTTCTCCAGACTACCCTTTTCTTCAGCCGTCCTGAATGAATGGCACCTCACGGATACACAGAGAGAGCCCTATTCAGGGTTATTCAGGGGTGAGTGGCCTGGAGAGGGTTCAGTGAATCTTAATGGACATTGTTCAATTGTCTGATTTCCTCCTCTTAAACGTGGAAGAGCTGCACAACCCTCAGGTTTGGATGTGGGTGGGGCTTGCATGAGAATATTTAAAAAGGGGGATTTAGCTTGAATGCAGCTGAGGCGCCTTTTTTAATAACCTTAGCTGAGCTAACAATCTGAGGATTTTATAATACCGGTACAAGTGCCTTTACACAACACTGTTTTCAACTAAAAATGGAAAACTTTTTGTGTGTTTTGGGTGCTAATTTACACGACACTGGCGGTTTTGGGGCCTGAAAATGCAAACTTTAGAAAACAGGTTTCAGTTTTTGAAAACGATACCGTTATCGTCTCAGTGTAAACTACCAAATTGCGAATTTGTGAAAGCGGTGATGTCATGCGCATGCGTATTATGTGTTCAGTCTATAGGCGTGTAGTGTTTCTTTACAAAGCGACATCGCCAACTACTGGCCTGGCAGCAGAATGATTTCTGAAGGATCATGTGACACTGAAAACTGGAGTAATGATGCTAAAAATTCAGCTTAGCATCAGAGGGATAAATTAGATTCTAAAATATATTAAAATAGTGTGAATTATTACATATTTTTTTATCAGTAGTGTGTCTGATTTTCTAGGTTTTCTGAATATTTTAACAATGTAATTGATCTACAAGTATAACACAGTATAGATCATACTAATTGTAAAAAAGAATAAACTTCTTAAGTTTGTAATCATCGACTTTCTTGCAGGTACTGGTTGACCAATCATGTCCAGATCAAAAGGCCCACCACCGGACTCCTGATGTACACCATGGCCACACGCTTTTGTGATGAGATCCACCTGTACGGCTTCTGGCCTTTCGCTCATGGACCCGACGGCAAACCGGTCAAGTATCACTACTACGACACGCTGACTTACCACTACACATCCAGAGCCAGTCCGCACACAATGCCTTTGGAATTTCGAACTTTAAGTGCTCTTCACAGACAGGGGGCGCTGCGGCTGCACACGGGACCATGTGAACTGCCAACATGAGTTTTTTACAGTCCCATTCAAAATGGTTTTATACACTGGACCTTAAGAAAGAAATGCTGTGAAAAAATCTGGATTACCTGAATATTCAAGGTAAATCTCTGACCAAATGTGAGAATGCAATATATGAACGGGGCAAGGGTTTCTTAAGTGATTAGCCTTAAGAAGGTTTTTAATCCCCAAATAAGGCTCTTTTTTTGTATGTTAAGGGTGTGTTTTTTTTTCATATTCCATGTTTTTTTTTTAACATGCTTCATTAAGTGTCTCATTTGTTCAGATTTAGTTGTATGCCATATTTGGCCACAAGATGGGAGCATAGTGATAAAATGGGTCTTCAGCCTTAGTCTTTTGGGACAATTTGTGTAAAAAAGGAAAGGAAAGGAAAGTCTAAATTAGGAATGTCATTTATTTGTTGCCTTTACAGTCGATGAGTCTGGTAAGTCCACAGACGGCGTGGCTGAATGTAGAAAGTATTTGCATTTAACATGGTAGTTTAGAGTTAGAATTAACATTTAAACAGTATAAAGGGGTTTTACCACTATGTTGCTACATGCGTTCTTTTAGACAATACTTTACAATTTAGTGCCTGAAGTAGGAAAAAAAATGTTATGCTGATAAAGTTGCCTTAGAAAGACATAGCGAGTAGTGTTGTGACCTTTAGCGGGCGTTCAAAACGTTTGCATTAATGAGCTGTAATACTTGAGGAACATGTTTGCACAGTGAGGCAGCTATCAGAGCCTGTGGAGCCACACACTGAGATACTGGAGCCAAATCCAGCACACACCCAGCTGTTCACACACTCATGTGTGCTCAAGAATGTTCAGCCGTGAAGGGACATTGAATATGTAAACTTTTGAATTTGCTAAAGCCACATAGTATCTGTTTTAGGATCGCAAACAGTGTTTCTGTATAGAGGAGGGTTTTGGGAAGGTGTTTTGGATTTCTTTTGTATGTGACGCATATTACATGTTTAAGTGAATGTATTTGTGATAACTTATAAGTAAAAAACATTCTGCTGTACTTATCTGGCCTCTGTGATGATGACTGTGTGTGTAAGAACATTACCATTCAAAACTTTTTTTTTTTGAAGTATTTTATTCTTACCAAGGCTGCATTAATTTGATCAGAAATACAGTAACTAATATTGTGACATGATTACAATTTCAATTAACTTTTATATAAATTTTTTTTTTTTTCACTAATTAATCCCTGAATTTTCAGCATCATTACTCCAGTCTTCAGTGTCACATGATCCTTCAGAAATCATTCATTTTAACTATCATCATTCATCAATGTTGAAAATAGTTGTGCTGCTTAAATATTTTTGTGGAAAGCATGATTTTATTTTTCATGATTTGTTCACAAGAACAAATGATCTTGTGTAACTGTAAAACTATTTCATCTAATCTTTAATTATTTTTTTAAAGAAATATTGGAAATGTAGTGTATATTGGCTTAAAAATGGGCATCTTTGTCGATACCGATAGCCTCGTGGTCAGCGCGCCGGCATATAGCGCCGTTGCGCTTCGGGCAACCTGAGTTCGAAATCCGGTTTGTGGACCTTTCTCGATCCCATCCACCCATCTCTCTCCCACCTCACTTCCTGACCACTCTATACTATCCTATCAAAATAAAGGCAAAAATCACCAAAAATGAAATGAAAATGCTGTCAGTAATCACTCACCCTCATGTTGTTCCAATCCCGTAAGACTTTCGTTCATCTTCGGAACACAAATTAAGATATTTTTTATGAAGTCTGCTAGTGAGTTCACGTAGTGTAACAGCGCAGTGCTTCTAGGTTGTACGTCAGAACGTAGGTTCACTATTGGCCGACGCTGGTCATGTGTGTGATGCTGGCCAATAGTGAGCCTACGTTCTGATGTACAACCCAGAAGCGCTGCGCTGTAACACTACGTGAATTCACCCAGAGGCCCACACAAAAGAAAATGAATAGTTGAATAAAATTGTTATTTTTGTTTACTTTTCGTACACAAAAAACATTCTCGTCGCTTGATAAACTTATGGTTGAGCCACTGTAGTCACTTGGACTATTTTAAACATTGTCTTTACTAACTTTCTGGGCCGGAAAGATTTAATTACAGAGAAGCCTATGGAGGAGTGAGATTTATTGGAAAAAAATCATATTTATTGTAATATTAGAAGAAATACTTTTTTACTTTTTACTTTTAATTAATGGTATCAACTGGCATTAGTTTAGACTTTAAATTTAATACATATTCCCCTGGTTTCACAGACAAGGATTAAACCTGTAGTCCCAGACTAAAATGCATGTTTAAGCTTTTTTAACTTGCACTGGCATATCTTAAAATATGTCATTGCCATTGTTTCGTCTCAAGATGTAATGTTTTTTTTTAGGAATGTATATGAAATGCACTTAAATGTCCTAATTGAACTAAGGCCTAATCCTGGCTTAAAACTTCTTCAAAACTGTTCAAAAGTTTTTCACAACTATATTAAACCAACATGAGTAAGATTTTATTTTGGACACTTGTTTATTGACCCCAAAAAATTTATTTTTCCAAAAACAAGCTGACAAATTTAATCAGGCTACATGTGCTTTGAGGCCTGATAAGGCTGAGAGGACTTTTTCATAGAAGTTGGACATTTTTTCTAGAG
Source organism: Leuciscus leuciscus (assembly GCF_965113295.1). NCBI lineage: Eukaryota > Metazoa > Chordata > Actinopteri > Cypriniformes > Leuciscidae > Leuciscus > Leuciscus leuciscus. Next base: position 38,515,157 of record NC_138734.1, on the reverse strand, counting down.
GGAGTTAATCAAAATTAGTGAAGTATTTGAAATATTTCTGTGCCAGCCCAGAGAGGGGCTTCTCATGTTTTCTGAACCATGTGATCTGTCGTGTTTTTGACATGAAGCATTCACTGCACTACATGTTGCTCTTATTATGTCTCCATTTAAGTTAAAAATAGATAATTGTGTCTCGGCAGGCTATCCGGCATAATGAACGCATTTATCCGTAAAAGCACCCCTGTGTTAAAAAAAAGAGAGAGAGAAACGGTCTGTAACCAATATGACTAAACTTAATTACACTGCAACTGACTGCGGGCCACAGCTGGGAGCACGTGGGGAAGAGATGTCCATGTTTCCTGCTTTCATGTGTTAATGATTACCACAGTGTCTGGTTTTGAGGAGAAAGGGGAATCCTTTTGTTTCTGTTTTTATTGGATGACCTGTGTGGTTAGGGACCCTATTAACTCTACACCCAAAATAGCTCTGATGCTTATGGAGATGAGAGCTTCTTTGTCTTCACTGTGGTAAAACTGAGACAGGTTGTGGTAAATCCTTGCCTAGTCGAATGCATATTAGGTTGGATGCTGGATGCCGAGGCAACTTACAAGAAAGTGATTCGGTTAATAAAGCGTCATAGACTTTAAAGAAAAAGAAAGACAGGAACTGAGGAGAAAACAACTTTAGCACAGGATGCCACAAGATGAATCCGGTCTGGGAAAAGTGAAACAATTTATGATCTGTCAGCCACATAACAGTATTTCAGACGATATTTTATGAGAAATATGTGGAGTGATGTCTGGTTAGGCTTATTTCTGGAAATGTGGTGTGTTTTAAGGTCTTGTGGGTGACCAACGCGTGAGGAGTAGCTGTACCCGTAGAATGATTCGTTTGTTTTTACAAAACTTTATCACAGGAAAAAAAAAGAAGCCCTTTTATGTCAGGCAAAAGGGGAATTTACAATATTCTGTTAAGTTAATTTAGAAGGGAACAGCCACAAAGGATGAAGGGCTCATTTAACACTAAAGTTCCACATAAACCCTCAAATTAATTTTTAAAGCCAGAATTGTGTTGTGTGGAACAAAATGTGTTTGCCTCCTGGTAGCCTTTTTATTTACGCATTTCTACTAGTAAACATTCCGTCAAATTGAATTGAATAATCCTTACATATTATTCATGTTATGAATTAAGAATTTTAAAATGAGTAAAAAACAAATCTTAAACTTAAATTTCAACGTATTTTCTTTTTTCTTTTTAATTTATGAATACAAATCACATAAACTAAATGGTCAATTCCCTTGTTCTATTATGATTTATTTGAAATGTTTTATTAAGCTCTAGTTTTTTTTTTTTACTCGTTTAAAAATCTTAATTCGAAATATGAATATGCTATTCCAACTGGATGAAATTTTACTATTAATTGAAATGCGTAAATCTTGAAGTTTTTCTTTCTTATGTGCATGAAGTGACAAAAACTAAGAGGGCTAGTGTATCAATAAAGGGCCATTATAAAAATAGATGCAAACATTTTTAGCGTTAGGCTTGTTCACTCAAAGACAACTATAAGCCGGTTACTGATGTATAACCTCGGTTTCCTCACGTGACCACACCTTGTATACAGTCTATGGTCCACACATCAGTTCTGTTTATTCTAATCGTGCGCTGAGTTGTCGTCTGCCGATTTAAATGCGCGAGCTCTTTAAAGCAGAATGGATTCTGATTGGCTGGCAATATTTGTATCGTTCATCAGCTGGAAAAATCGACCTGACAGCAATTCCAACGATATTGTTTCACTGTGTCATCATCGTTATAGTTGTGGTGTGAACTCTGCTATTTATATTTAGAACGATTTTTAGAACTATAGGGTTACTTATTATCGTTATAGTCATCGTCCTTGATGTAAACTGGCTTTTGGATATAATATAAATTTGCCTTAGCTGAAGCTTGATAAATTGAGAAACCAGACAAATTGGAAATTTGTTTTGCTTGTTGCTTCATGCTTGAGCTTGATCAGGTTACTGGTTAACAAGTTTGAGGCGGATCTTATCTCACTCACATTCAGACTCAAACCCCCATAGAAGTCAATGGCAAAACATTTGAAATGTGTTACTAATAACAAATAAATAGTTACTACTCACTATCAAAATAAGTACTAGTATCTAATGAACAAGTACTATCTAATATGTACTGGTATCTATTGAATAAGTACTAATTTCTAATGAATAAGTAGCCTAGTAGCCTATCAAAAAAAAAAAAAAAAAGTATAGAATGAGTATCAGTATCAAATAAATAAGGTCTAATAAATAAGTAGTATCCACTAGTAGCTAATGAATAAGTACTAGTACCTAATGGAGTATTTAAAAAATAAGTAGGTCTACTGGTGTTTTATGGATTAAATGTTAAAACAGCTTGCCATAAAACCACGTTTTAAACAACACATGTGACAAACCTTGTTTTCAATTAAGATTTTTATTGCATTTTGGATTTATTTTAATCAAGAATGAAGAAAAGTACATTTATGATTTGATACTCTTCATAAACAAACATTTACAATTAGCTCAGACATAAAGTTTGCTTTGAAAAGAAAGATTGTTGATATAACAAAACTTTTTTTTTTTTTTTATTGTCCAGTGTTTAGACTACAAACATGTCAGACAAAACCAGGAGAATGTTAAAGCATGTGTTTTAAGACGTGTTCAATTTATGATGAATGCTAAGGGGGAAAACACCTTCATCTTCATCTCAAACGTTTTGCAGTCACTTCAGAAATTCTGTGCATTTACTTGAAGCATCCTATTCCTTTCCTTCACTTCATAGCATGAATTCAGATTTGTATGAAATGCACAGGGCAATTGGAAACAATTAGAACAAAGACAGGAGAGAGAGAGAGAGAGAGAGAGAGAGAGAGAGAGAGAGAGAGAGAGAGAGAGAGAGAGAGAGAGAGAGAGAGAGAGAGAGAGAGAGAGAGAGAGAGAGAGAGAATCATATACTTGACTTCAGTTTTAGACTAGTCAGAAAAAAACAGCTACACCATCATTTATAATTCAATACAATTCTTATTGGCCCTTAGATGCTGGACAAGAGTCCTTCACATTAACATCTTAGTAGGAGCATCAAAATATGATAAAGTCACACTGAAGTTAAGGAAAAGTCACATACTATTATATCAATATATCACTGTAGCTTTAAGATATTTCAAAGACATTTTAAATCTGGCATAGTACTAACAGCTAAATATGTTTAAACCCTTCATGATGTGTGGCACTGCAGTGTTCCACTGTAAAAAACAGTTAATTAAAAAAGGAGGTGTGCATGTGACGATAAAAAACAATCCTCAACCTCAGAAAGCAGCATCATGGAAACAGTATTCTCCCAACTCAACAACACACATCCTCTCTCAGGCATACATTCAACCCTTATACAGTAAATATGCACGATTAGTGGTTAGTACATTAATAATTCTCAAATATAGGGATGTTTGAAACATATTACTCTTATTAAATCAAAATATCTTTCTAAAAATAAACTATTTCAGATGAATATTTTGCATACAATATATACAGATAATAGTATACAATAAAGGGGTAAGAAAAACATTTTCAGTATTGGAGCATAAACAAGCATATAACATCGCATATCTTATTTCATTTGAAACTTTGGGCTGATTCAAGCTCAGCTAAATCACTTAAAGTAAAACAACTTTAATTAACCTAACATTTAAGCTCCATGTGTAGGGTTTTTAAATTAATAATTGCAATTATGTTTTTATTATTTATATGATTACATTCCAAAAATAGACTTAAAATAGCTTTAATGTGATATACTGTGACAGTAATGTTCAAGCTGCCTCATACTTTCAAGAGCAATTATGCATATTGAATTACAGACTTTTTACCAAACAACAGGAATGTTTTTTGGGGGGTAAAGGAAAAATATGAAATAATTGTGCAATAATTAGAGCAATAACTGATTCGTGGGGGATTAACTTTAGTGCACCCTTTATTAGGAGCAAAGAAAACTTTTTTATTTATTTTTTATCAATCTTTGATTGTTTTGATTGATCTGCTTCCAACAGAAAAGTTCCTTTCATAAAACTTCAGATTTCTTGTTGGTTTGGGATGCGGATGCATACACCAAGAAACATTTGATTTTGATATAATTTGTCGCCATGTTCCATTGAGGTTTCAAGGCTCTGAGGAAATGAATCAAATCAAAGGTCCCTGTTGAGATGTGTTCACACGCAGGGGTCTCCGGGGCTCTTCAACAGTGACTCTGAGTGCACCATTTCATTCACCTATGAGTAAGCAAAGAATTTAAATAAGAGGATTAGGTAAATTAAAAAGCATATTAAGTTTCAAGCATGAAAAATAAAAGTCGTCAAACTGGTCGGCCTCACACTTTTGCCACATTGCCAATAAAAAGCTGATAAACAGGGAGCCATGCCCAGCAAAAAGGAAGCAGGTTCTCAGTCAAAGAACAATTGGACGGAAGGGAGAAGTCCACTCTTGACGCTCACTAACCCTCCAAATAACACAACAGTTTCCATTGTGACCCGTGAGGTCACTCACCAAGACTATTCACAGTCAATAAACAACTAGCTACTGGGTTTTAAAACACTGGTCTTATTTAATGAGAATATAGCAGTGTGCCACCATGTTAGTTAAAGCACAGCTTAGGAGGACCTTTTCCATTAATAGTCTACTTTATTCTAATGAGACTAAAGTCCTTAGAAAATTCAATTTTTCAGCACCATTTCCCTGTCGTTCTCACTATGTTGTTGCTACGAAGTTATTTAAAATTTCGTGTTTACTAGAGAAAAAATATGTTGCTGCACTGCAGACAGCATTGTCAGCCATCAGGAAAGAAACATAATCTTGTTTTCTTGTTAAGGCTGAATGTATTTGATAGACAGACTTGAACAGAAATCAAATATGAGCCAGCCAGACCCACATTCCACTAGTTGAACTATTATTTCCCTTCGCTCTAATTTATTTTTAAAATGTCAATTTCATCGACAAGTAAGGCACTACAAATTAAATCACTAAAAGAGGACAAACGTTAATACAAGAGACTTCATTTCATGTCATTGCACATAATGCAAGTTGTGGTAAAGCACTCACCTGTATTTGACGTCGAACAGGGTCGAGTCGTCGTCTTCGTCGTTTTCTTCATTTAAAGGTGCCATCTCGACACGCTCGGCGGGAGTTGTGATGATGTCATACTTTCGCGTTTTTCTGATCTTCTTTGCCGATCTATTCAAACCAGGGTTAGAGAGAACATGGTGAGTGAGGTTATGACCTGTACATTCAATAGCGTATCTGAGTTTTCCAGCTAGGCGAGTAGCAATTCCTTATTGTTTGTTTGTATGTTTTTTATGGAATATTGCAGTATTTATTATAAATAATTTATCAGTGCACATCTTTTTAAAATAGATGTGTTGACGTGTTTACTGGCACAAGGACGGGACAACCTGTCACTCACATGAGATCACAGCAAAAGCAAACCACAACCGTCCAATCAAACCAATTCGCAATGACTAATCCCACGACTCCCCCCCTACAGTTTTGATCTTGTTCGAGAAGCAGTCACTGGAAGTTTCATGCTGACTTTAACAGTTCTATTAATGATTGTTTTAGTAGTTTTGAAAAAAGAAATGGCCATTTATTTCCCTCCAAAATCTGTTGCCAAATGAGTTCATTTTCAAACCTATAGAAAATAAATCTGAAATTATACAATTGTTTTGGAAGGTATGTTAAAGGGACAGACTTTTTAGAGGTGACAAATGTGATCCAATCACTGATCCTGGCTATAAATAAAAATACAACATAACATGTACGTCATTCGTCACAATATCACAACAAAACTCATAATGTATAGCTTTAATTACATGCTGTGGTATTGAAATCAGTGACTGCATTGTTTTAAAGTCTAGCGAGCTTTAAGTAGGCTACAACATAACACAAACATTATTGGTTAGTGTTTTGATTCGCTACAAAGAACCGGCTCATTAGAGTCATTTGTTCGGAAGTCAGACTGCACTTTATTTGCTATATAAAAAAGCTGGAGACTGTCAGACTATTTTAGTTTCGTTCGCATTTGCAGATTCGGACGTCGTGAAAATCATTCGATTTCGATTTATAAGTCTCCGATTTCGAATAAGATTCTGAATAAGAATCGGTTCTCGGTTTCCAACCAACAGGCGAACCATCTGCTTCCAAAGAGGATTAAGTCAGGGGAAACGAGTCGGCGTCACCAGACAATCCAGCATGTTCTGAAATTGACAAATTCTGTATAAATGTTGTGTTTTTATTTATTTATTTCTGTCTTAAAGAAGCCAGTTACACGAAATCTAAAGAGACATATTTACCAATGAATCGAAAAGGACTCCATTTTCATTTAAAAAGTAAAGTGGCATTTTCTTAAAACCAACAGATGATTGGCACAATCACTCAGACAATAATCTCAACACAACAATAAACCATTTAAATATATATTACCTGAATATTTTTATGACAAGGCACGTGATAAGCAAGGTCGTTAACACGCAGATAAAAATCGAAATATTTTTGATGGTAGGAAGATCCCTTAAAATGGTAGAAATGCGAGATCCAACTTCTGCATCTGTTGTATTATGTGATGAAGAATAGTCTTCTTGCGGGGGTAATGTTGAATTCAACTGCATCGCTGAGGGACGCGTATGTGGTTCTCCGTTCACCTCCTGGGCAATGGCAATAAGAGCAAAAACAAAATAATATGACATTGACCACATATTGTTTCCCGATTTAATCCGCTTACTTAATGTTTTGTATATTGAAAAGAGTCAGTATAAAGAAGCTCTGCGCTCTATAACTCGAAATGCGACCAACAGCTGTCTGGCGGATGATGGGAAATGATGCTCTGAGTCTGACATCTCAAATATTCCACAGTTCACACAGTCGCTCGTCAAACATGTCCACTATCGCGCGAGTATCTGCTCATAATCTGTCTTCCTCCTCAAGTGTTCTGTCTCGTTCTTTGGTTTGCACTCACACGCAGCTCGGTCCGTCCAGGATGTTTTCCTGGGAATGCGTGTCGGCAGGAGGAAATGTGGATTATCCACACCCGGAAGAGCTCCGGGAGGGTCCAGACTGACGAGGAACCAATGTGCATCAGGGTTTGGCACCAACGTGCTGTTATAAAAGAAGAGCGCCTGTTGATAGGATAGTTATGTTGGCGAAATATAGATTTAAATTATATATATATATATTTTTTTTTTTTTTTACAAGAGTAGGCTATAGCCTATACCAGACAATCAGACAATCTCCCATTTTAATATTGCATATTACAATATTGCATTTCTCCCTAAAAAAGGAACTAATTGAATTAGTACTTGGTTACTTAAGTACTTTTCCCCATCTGGGCTGGGCTTTCCTGTTTGTTTTTTAAATGTGACGGCACTTTCACACCTAAAGTAAAACGAATAGCATCAGGCTGAAGGAAATGCAAATTCAGACCTGTAGGCTACAGCAAATACAAAAAGTAACTCAGATATTTTCTTGTAAATTTAAAAGTAGCCTATGCATTACTTATAGTTACTTGAAAAAAGTAATCTGATTACACTGTTAGACTTTTTTACAGTAACTTACTGGCAACACTGTTGCCAGTAAGTTACTGTAATTAAGAGTTACAGTACCAAACCGTATTTCAGTTTTGTGTAATACAGTGCATTACTGTAAAAACGAAGCTAATCAGTACAGTGCATTACTGTAAAAACTAAGCTAATCAGTACACTACTGTAATTATTTTTATTTGTACTAAATATAAATTAGATTTGATAATTTTGATATATGATTAATTTTATTTTTATCCTACATAAGTACTACTTTCATACAAACCAATTAGACAAAGTTATCACAAAATACCATTTTTTTATTTAAAACATTTCATATATATCACAAAATAAACATGCCAATGCTGGAAATGATGTGTGAAATTTTTACACATTAATTGGTAAGTTTAGAGACAACATTTTTTGTGTTAATTTTAACTCATTCATTGTGTTAATGATTTTAACAAAGTAAATATGTCAGAGAGGTTAGCACAAAGATGTGTAAACGTGTTAAATTAACACATTATGTGCTGTCCTTCACTGCAAACATTTTTGAAAACATACATAAAATCATAAACAAAACATTAGCATTTGACTAAATGAATGTAGAGTCATTGGTTGTTTAGCTTATACAAGTATTATAATGAAATATCAACCATTACATTCATAAAACTGCAGAATATAAATACATTAAGCATTCAAAAAGGAAATGTCCAAAACAGGACAAAACACAGTTCTTTTCACAATACAAGATACATAACCCCACCTTAAAAATAATTTCACTTATTTCCAAAAATGTGTTGGATTCATGTACACTGGTGGCCAAAAGAAGTATTTAAGTGGCGTAATGTTTTTGAAAGAAGTCTCTTTGATGCTCAAGAAACATTTATTATTATTATCAATGTCTGACTGTCTACTCCATCTTTTCTACAGCATAGGAGTAAAAGTCATCAAAATAATCTTTAAAAAGCCAACACAATGTTTTTGTCCACCTTTGTGAATAAATGAACTTCTCCAAAGATTGGTTCCTGTTCAGAACTTGATTGACAACATCAGAGTGTTCCCTGGTCTGCATGCGTGCCCACAAACACAAATGTACTCAGTCCTTCAGAGGAGATCCCGGTTCCAAAACTATATGAGAGAGAGAGAGAGAGAGAGAGAGAGAGAGAGAGAGAGAGAGAGAGAGAGAGAGAATATTAGTGTCACATTATTTTTAACCTCCTTTTTTGTTAATTTTTATTATTATTTTCACAAAAACTTAAGAATATATATTTGTAAACAGCTTTTGTCAATAAATAGCATACAAAAGAACTAAATTAAATTATGCCAGATTAAATTTTAATACTTACAAATCCTAAATTCTGTCCAAAAATGCTGAGATGCATAGAAAGAAGTTGAACGACTGAAATAGATGATTTTAGCCCATTTCAGCTTGTCTGCAGTGAAGGAGTACCTGTTTGAGACAAATACACAGTAAGATACATGCAAGAAATCACTGTGTGATGATCGTTCTCCTTCCTACAGTAGTTAACCCACCTGTGCGCTGATATTAGGACCTTCCTAGTCAGGTGGAACTGCAATGGTAGAGTCGTCTGCCTAATAAAATATAAAAATAATGCAAAAATATAAACTTAAGTTGTTTAGAATGCTAGATTTGGTCTTAGTGAGAGTTTTACTGCAGTGCTTACCTGGATACATTTAATCTGGTGAGACTGAACAAAGACAATGGTCCATCTTCTGATTGGTTCATTTGCTGTGTAATAAAGTTAGACATAATGCAAAGGTCACTTATTTGATATAAAGTTAGCCAATTTTATAGAGATTTTATAAGATATTGTTAGCTACCTAGTCTGCACCAGTGGCTCAAAAGCAATTTTCACATAGTGTATGCTAATCATTTCAGCAAACTTATCTCAAAATATATCACAAATGGGCTGGCCTACCTCTGGAATCTTGCTAAGTCACTGGCGCGAATTGGCGCTTTGTTGCAGTTGCCTTTAAACACAAAAATGGAAGTAAATATTAAATTCCATAAAAAAAAAAACTATAATATGGTATAGTTTGCAAACTAATGCTAAAACTATAAAGGTTCTCATCAGTAGGCCAACATTAAGATATAAACAGAATTTCACATTAGTTTATTCACATTTATTGTTAATGTAAACGCGTTGCTCGTTGGCATATTTTAACTCGACAATTCAATAATCTAACAAAGTGTGTAAAATGAAACGTTAGCTCAGTTTACCATGGTAAAATTCGTTACCGCCATGTTGACGACGAGTAACGTTAGGCTAACGTTAACGTTATAACATACGTTAAACTGGGCACAATCCTGTCAACATACACAGAAGGTTTTTTTTTTTTTTTTTTACTACCTTGCTTGCTGATCTCTCTCTCGGTGAAGTGAATTCCGTCTCTTCCCCGGGCCAGACACGAACGTCGCGATCCAACAAAAGACAGACCCCATTACCTACACTGGATGTCTGTCTGACGCGACACGACAAATCCCAGACAGTGTAGTGATGCGCCGCGGCCGTTATATTTCAGACGTAGTCCGATACGAGTCCAAGCGCTCGCACTAGTTCTTACAAGGGATAAACAGGTTTGCATTTAAAGGTCCGGTCGCTTCAATGTGTCCAATATAGACAGCCTCTGGCTATTATAGCGTTGTAGACACGTGGTGTAAGGCAAAAATTAGGAAATAAAAAGCACGGTGGAATGGTGCCAGCCAGAGAGGCAGTTACGTCAAATACAGTAGTATACAGCAAATTTAAAAAATACAGTAAGTCTCTGTATGTGGTGTTAGACGTCACAGAAAATTCCCATGATGCAATTGGAATCACAGTTATTTACTGTAAAGAGAAATAGCAGTATAATACTGGGGGATTTAAAGTAAATAACTGTAGAAATTACAGAAAAGTCTAACAGTGTACATAACTCACATTTCACTTGTAATGTGTTGCCCCCTATTTTTTACAGTCTATGGTTGCCCCCAACAGTCTGTCTGTATGTCTATCTATCCCTGTCTATCTATCTATCTATCTATCTATCTATCTATCTATCTATCTATCTATCTATCTATCTATCTATCTATCTATCTATCTATCTATCTATCTATCTATCTATCTATCTATCTATCTATCTATCTATCTATCTATCTATCTATCTATAAGGATCATTAAGAAGGAACCAATGAAGTGGGAAATAAGGTAGGCTAATGTTTATGTGGTGTGTGGTAACTTTCTACTTGGTGGGTATAGTGCTTTGCAAAGAGGCTGTTGTTGAAGATTAAATGTACCGCAGCAAAACTGCCTGCTTAATTTAGAAAGAGTGGAAAAAAGTTATGAAAAAAAATAATTATACTGTTTATGTAGCAAAAAGAAAAAGAAAAAGCTTTACTAACCATAGTGGATCTCAGTGGAATAAATGCATGATTTGATCTCTTCAGGTCATAAGAGAGGGAAATGGGTTATTGTAGGATTAGGCTTTGGCTTTCCTGTGCTCCATCCTGTTATTTAACAATATTTAACAGAGGAGTCCCAGTCCATATTCTCCTGAATAAAAATGTATATATTAATACATCAATAATACGCATTAAAACCAAACATGTATGAGTAATGAGTTTTTTGTTAATAATAATACTTATACATGCATAACCTAAATGAAGATAAAGATTTTAACTATAGATTTTAATAACTGTAAATGTAAGTTAACCATAAGCAGACACAGTATTCTGTGTATCAGACTGCTAAATTGTAAACTAGTTATGCGACCATGGTTATGATTTTTGGGGGAGTTATTCAATTATTCTCAAAGTGGAGCACTTCTAAAGAAGAGAAACGTTTAAACTACAGTAAATTAAATACATCGTTTATATTAGCCACATGGTGGCGCAATCTACACAGATACAGTCGGTTGACCTTTCTGTCAGTGCATACAGGAAAATAAAACTATTAGCAGAAAGACTAGTCTTACAAGTAAGTCATCACATTTATTTTCCTTAAGACTGTTCATAACTGCTTTAAGTCAGTTACATAAAAACGTAGATTGGTCTAATTTGAAGCCAAAAAGTAATACTGATTGCCCCTTGGCTTGTCTCCATTATGTTAAGACATTATGTTAAGTCTTAATATCTAGTATGACCCAATTAGTCAAGAGACAGTCAGTCTTTCTTTTCGGTATCAAATTAGGCCTGATTGAAAAAAGTTAGTAACAGTCTAAAAGCAAAAAAATGTATGACTAACTTGTAAGACTAGTCGTAGCGGTTTATGCAACCGGCCCCAGATTGTTATTCTAAAAAGCAAATTTTAATCATTTTTTCAAAGTCAGACTTTTTTTTCAGTGCACAAACTTTTCTATTTGCACCATGGCCCTCAAACCAAAAATGCACTGGGCGCTGGTTGATCCACAGTTCAAACAACACCAAAAATGTCATACAAGGCCACAAGAGGGCTCATTTTATTTTTCAGTCCAAAATAAGTTCATGTTCCCATTGTTCATGTCCCATGTTTTGTTCCCATTTGTGTGCAGATATAAAGGGTCAAAATATGGTGTCATTTATTATACAGTATTTTTTGTATAAAGGAAAGTATAATTTAGTCTGGTTTTGGCATCTGGTTTTAACACCTCTTTCTATCTGTATTTTAATTTTTGCTTTTTTATGTTTTAATGTATAGCTTGCGTACCTTCCATGAAACGTCCACCTGCTGCATTTTCCAGTGCCTACGTGGCATGACTGTAGAGGAGAGGGGGAGGGTGCCTATGAGGGCTCATACAATTACAGTTGCTAAGAAACCAACAGTGGTATGCAGACTAGCTGTTGTTGGAGAGAAATGAGCCATTGACAAGAGCGGAGGTTCTGGTACACCATTTGCTCAAAAGAACTGTCATAGTCATAGCTCATTAATTGAAGGTTATAAATATTTAAACAACTGCATATGAGTTTTAGATCATTATATATGCAAAATATATTGAAAAAGTGTTTTATATAAATTATGGATGTTTGGTTTGGGCTGTTGCAACCTGTACATGAAACCTTTTGTCATAATACCAACACTGTAAATTCAATTCTAATGATTTCACTCAGTTAGCCTATAGGTTTAAATATCAAAGATGTCTGAAATTACTCAACAATAACCCCATGAATTGCAATAAGTAGCCTTTTAAATAAATAAACAAATAAATATTATCACTGGTAACATTCCACTCTGAGCCTTCACTTGCTTCAAAATAAAACTATATTCTTAATCTACAAATATAAAACATTAATGTCTCCACAAACCCATCGTAAACAAATAACTTTGATATTCAACAATGTCACAGATTACTTTTTTTTTTCAGTCTCACCTATCCTTTATGTATATATATATATGTTTCCATACAAATCACATTGAATTCATATGAAATTCACCACCTCATGAAATAGTTATGCCTTTTCATGAGATCAGGTTGGAAAATTCTTATAGCTTATGTTTTTAGAGCAGGTTTCAATTGATCAAATATGGCCAATCATTATTTAAAGAGACTTTTTGAGAAATGTTGTTGCTGCTGCTGCATTTTTAAATTTAAATTACTCATGAAATCATATTCTTGTGTTAGCAACTTTCATTTTTTTTCAATTTATTTTTTTCTTTAAAATGAACTTTTTAGGTATGAATGTGTGTAATTTATCTGTAATAAAAGTTGATTTATATAGGCCTAGTTAAATGAAAAACAAAAACAAAGATATTTCTAATGCTAATTCCCTTGGTTTTAGGACTATAATCTGAATAGATTTGTTGCTTTGTTATATAAAGTCTGGAAACATCACGGTTTTTAATGTTTTTATTTATTTTTATTTTTATAAAGAAGTCTCTCCTCATCAAGCCTCCATTTATTTGATCCAAAATACAGAAAGAATATTAATATAGTGAAAGATTATTACAATTTACAATAATGTTTTTCTATTTGAATATACTTTATTCAAGTGTATTCAAGTATGATAAAAAGTATCACAGATTAAAAAAAAAAGATTAAGCAGCACTGTTTCTAACATTTATAATAACTGAGTATGAATTAGAATGATTTCTGAAGGATCATGTGCCACTGAAGATATAGTAAAATATGCTTAAAGCATATTAAAATAGAAAACCATTATTTTCAATTGTAATAATATTTAATTTATTTAATATCAAATAAATGCAGGCTTGATGACCCTAGCCTTCTTTCAAAAGCATTTCAAAATAGTAATGTTTCCAAACTTTTGACTGGTAGCCTACTGTAAGAAAGTAAGTTACATTATGTAAGTTAACAATAGGCTAAGCGAAGTAGTTATTTTATCCGTTTTTTTAATTGAAATAGGAATGTTTTGCTATCGTATGGCTATTTGTCGTTAAACTGCAGCGTTGTCAGTATGCCAGAGTAAAAGAATGAGCTTTTTTTCGGTCACTGAACTCAAAAGTTAGTTCACATACACCATCATGGATGCTGCGTTTCTTCTACCCAGAATGCTGCAGTGAGAGGAAGTTGTCTGTGCTTACGCTGAAGCTCAGGGCTGTCCGTCCACTGACTCGATCAGTATAACAGCACCGAGAGGACGAGGAGCGCGCGCACACGGAGAGAAGACACGGCGGTGACGGGTGAAGATGGCGATGCGGAGCGGTCTGAGAGAGAACAACTCGCTAAAACCAAGAATGCTAACGAAGAGAAGGGCGTCGACCTGTTCAGATAAAAGAGCAGATCGCAACGGTGGGAACATGGTAAGATTTCATTACAAATTTAACTTCTAAACGTGTTTGAGCGAGTGGTAAAGACGCACCAATATGGTGGAAAAGGAGAGGGTTCGACGAGGTGTTGTAAAATGGCCATGATGGGGCCATTGCCAAGTACTGAAAAAGGGCATTCCGTCGATTTAATCGACGATTTTAACGTAGAAACATCGTGAAATTGTTAGGAAAACAATGCATGGATATGATGCAGGAAGACTGTGAAGATTTCAACTGGCAGCAACGAAGAGAAACAAGGATTTAACTGTCTACGCATTTTAAATTCGCTTTGTCCTTGAGAGGACAAAATGTCCTTGTAACATTCGAGAGCGGAAAAAATTATTTATATTGAAATATTGTTGTAATAATGCAATAGGGTACGTATCGATTCCTGTCTCAACATTTTGAGTGTCTTTTGTTGATTTCAACTGTTTTCTTTGAATAAACTATTTTATTGAACATTCTAATGCATTTATTGTGTGTTAATTACTGAAAAAAATAATCTCCTCCCCCCCACAGATGTATATTGTTTTGAACTTGTTCAAAGAACGTTGTGAATGTGTCAACTTGCCTTTGGATTTAGTACATTTTGATGTTTTACTTTATTTTAAGATTCTATTGTTTTCTGCATAAAATGTAACAGTTAAACATTTCATTTTATGGTTCTTTTCCACTTGAGAATGAACTTAAATAAACGTATCCACTTGTATTTCTTGTGCTTTGAAAACATTTATGCTGTATTTTCGACGTTAAATAATAGGGTGTTGGCTTTTAACCCATTGTGGTCCACAAGAAAAAATTATATTCTTTAAAATATGTAGAAACATGTTTCTTTATTTCTGTTTTTCCATTTTGAACAGAGATTTATGCAAAGTACATTTTCACCAGATTAGGATTGTTTTAAAGTATTAAATGCCCTACATTTATACAAAAAATTATTGATAAATATAAAAAAAGTCCAATTAAATCTGTAAAATCCTTTTATTGTTCTAGTTGCCACAATATCATAGAAACAAATAACATAGAAAGTAATGCTGTTAAAGTAGTCTTTATTTAAAGTGTAAAATGTTAGCTTTAATATATTATGAGGTCTATGCTGTAAAATAATTAACTGTTCACTGCTGTCTAGAAAACAAATGTTACTACTAATGTTGCATGTAAGAGAATAAATTAAAAATAAAACATGAGCCCTGAGTGATGATTCTATATCAAAGAAGCTGCTGATTTATCTATATTCTTCAGCGTATGAAGTATTGTCACATTACGTACTTACTAATTTTTCAACAATAGTACTTGCAGATTACCTCGACGTTAACTAAAGAATTTGTATTTCAATAGAGAAACCGTATGACTGAAATAAATGTTTCTTTTGAACATTTTGACTCCGAAGTTAGCATTACTATGTAAGATATACAATACAACACTAATTGTCCGAAATGTTTTTTTTGTGTACAGGAATCAGAACAACTGGATAAAAGATGATGGGGGTTTTGTTCAGTCTCATGCCATATAAATGTAAGTGCAATTAATGTATTTACTAACTGAACTATACATTTGCGCAATCCGTTATTTACCATATCATCGACCACCACTAGGTGTGCTCTAAATCAAATCGTAGGATGTATCTTCAATCTAACGAAGAATCTTTTTGTTGTTAAAGGTTCCTGATCTCCTGTCGAAAGAAAGATGAGGAAACGGATTTTTGCCGTAAGTATTGCAATTTAAGGAACCCTGTATGACGTACAGTATTTTAGGTACTATATAGTTATGTGGTTCATTTACTAATGTTTTTAAAACAGTAACTTGGCCTGAAGTGTAGTTAACAATGTAATTTTTACACAGTTTGAGCAAATACATAATACAAATCATCGTTTTTTTAATAAATGCAGAAAATTTCCTTCAAATTCTAGAAAATTTCAACAAATTAATGTTGAACGCCCAAGATATTTAAATGGTTGTAGAATATAACGAAAAAAAAACAAAACATTAATCTTGGTTCTAGCTATGAACTCTTTACATGCATCGATGTTTAGCAAAATAAGATGAAATTCAGAACTTAAAAAAGGACGCAAACTATAGACCTTATGTAAGCCCCGCCCCTTTTCAGCGCTGCACTCGTTGTCTTTTGTCTTCCGGTCTGTATTTTCACAGCGATCTTACGTATTTATGAATGAGCGACTCATTTTAAAATCTTCCCGGTCTACTGACATTTAAGACATCTGCTTTAAACATTACAATCCTCATGATAACTTTCGTTAACTTTACATTAAGTAAATCCACTTCAAAAGCTAATTACTCCTGGACAGCAATGCCATAGAAATATACAGAGCGACCGCAAAACCAGAAGTTCAAAGACAATATTCTAAAGATGGCTGCGCCCTTGTTTCTCTGGTGCATAGGGTCTACACAAATCAAAATTTGCAGTTATTAATAGAGGGATTATTAGTACATTTTTGGGGGGGAATGGTGTGGAGAAACACTATTTAGGCCTTCTATAACCTAAGTATGTTACAAACATCAATTTTATAATAAAAAAATACTGGAATTTTTCCAATTTTGTCTCATTAGACTATACCTAAAAGTAGGGTTGTGACGATAGTATTGTGTATCGATGGTATTATTGTGTATCAAGACGATTATTGGCTCGTTTTCCCATTAATGTATGAAATTATCATTACTATTATTGAGCTGGTATTATCAAATTAATATTAGGTCCTACAATTCACTTGCCTTCCCTAATTTCATAATGACATCACCACATAACCACACTTGCGACACGTGAACAGTAGTTGTTTGAGCCAAGGCTGAAACGGCATAACTTTTCGTATCAGCATTTCCATAGCACATAAATAAAACATTTAATGACACTAGTAACACCAATAACAATACAATTACAAATTATTATTATTATTATCATTAATAATAATATTATTACTAAAGTTATATAGGCTTAATAACAGGCTTTAGATCTGAACACGACACAAGAATCGGTTATCGATGAAAATCTAAAGCAGCTTCAAACACTGACTCAAAACAAGAAATTGATTCTTCTCAGTTTTTTCACCTTCATTATTGTATGTTCCAAAATATTAAACCAATAAATTTGATATACCGTTATCAGCATTGCGGTAAATTCAGCTCTCTGAAAGAAATAATTCGCCATGCAGCATCGGACGCCGAATGCTTGGTCAGTTTTTGCTTTCACTTTCATGGATTAACTTGAGACTCCTTAACCAGCATAACTCTTGTGCGAAGTTTGCAAATTGCTTGTGTGATATCCACGCCTTTTCGCCTTTTGGGTGAAATATTTCATCACCAATTCCATCTTTGCATGCAAAATGATAGAAAAAGATTTCTCATTTCAAGTAAATTAAATAAATGAGTAAATAAGTAAATTATTGATAAAATAAGTAAACTATTGCATCCCCCGCCAGCGATAATACTGCATATCAGCGATCTGGCAGGCTGACGATATGACTATTCCGCATTTTCCCAACACTACTTACTTTTTTTTTTTTTTTTTTACTTTAATTTAATATTATATTATTATTGGAGAACCATTGACAAAGGCAAATGGTTTATCCATTGATAAAGGAGCATTTAGATTTTTCTAATTGAATTTATTTAAAATGTTTTAAGTTTCCATTAATAAAAATTTTTTTTCTCTTTTTTCACCCCTGATCGGTGTCTTAGTGTGAAGTGATAACAACTTCATTCACTTTTTTGAAAAAAAAATTTTATGCAGTAAATAAATAAACAAAATCAATTAAGGACGTCCACCCTGCAACAAATTTTTATATCTACAATAAAAGTTCACTAAACAATATTCTTTCATTTAAAGAGTTTTTCGCTCAAGTTGGATTTGGTTTTAGTGTAGTTTCACATGCCAAGCAATTATTAAAAATTTCTCCAGCATGCCCCAATTCCTGCTTACTGTGGTTTCCAGTACTAAGTTAGCCATCTCATTGCCCCCAAAGTTACAGAGCCTAATTAGTGATAACTTTTTTTGTTTATGATTGCCAAAGCAAGCATCGCTATAATTCTGGCTCATATTGAGTATTACATTTCAGTGAGTAACTTGCACTGTAATGTTTGTTCTTCATGTGAAAGCAAGAAGAACTGTTATTACCCTTCTAAATGATCAGACTCAATTTCACCTGGACAAATTTAAAACATAAATTGATACATATACATAGATGCCTCATAAGCGTCTTTTTCCTTAGGCCACTATGTGTAAGACGTCCACCATATTGTAACGGTCAAAACCGGTCTGCGAACACTCGAGAGCAAGTTGACTGAGTGTCTACAACTGTAGTTAGACGCATGTCTGAGCCTAAACATCTATATCTGCTGATGATTTTGCTAAACTAACACAATACAAGACGAAGGCATCAGCTTACACGACATTAAAAAGTAACCTTAGAAAAAAACCTGTAATATTGAGTTAATACATATAATAAGACAAACCAACACATTCTCACATGTGAAAGCTTATCCCATTGCTTTGGGAATTTAAATCTTGGCGGTTTCAAAACAAGTAGCTGCGAAATGTGGCATCATTGATTCTTACTGTTAATGGCAACACGCTGACTGTTCCAAGATGGCGGGCGCACCGACGTGTGGGATCAACATGTACATTTGTAGGGACAAAAAGTAAACAAACACCTAGCAACTGCATAGCTACACGCTAACAACCACTCAGAACACCCTAGAATCATGGCAGTGACTTTATCATGGGGAAGAATCTCTCCCATTTTCAACAGAAATTGTAGATACTATTTGGAAGATAAATGGAAATAGAAAATCTTTTGAAGGTAACGTAGGGTTCAGGCTTAAAACTACTAAACAGGATGACAATGTTCTGCTTGAATTAATCATAGGGGCAATGTGACACTTACTCGAGTAGCTTATGTAGTTCTCAACTGACAGTGTTTGGTTTTATACCTCTGATCTCACGATTGTCCTTCTCCCTGCAGACGACGTTTGCCTGAAGAGGAAACTGCAGCAAAATCAAGGAAATGAAGACTACTCTGTAAGTCCTCACAGTGTTATTTGTATTATTAAGGTATTACTCCATATGTCTGTCATTTAGCTGCATCTAGGCTCACAGCTCTAGGAAAGTATTTTTGCCCAGGCAAATGTAGTAGGTAACAAACGGCAGAAAATGGATGTTTCATCAAAAAATTATTTACAATTGCAGCAGTCTATATAAAAGGTAAAGAAAAAATTAAAAGCTCAAAGGAATGGTACTAAGGATGTTTTTTTGGGGGGGAAAGGGCTCACACAGTTAGGCTCACAGCTCACAGTTAGGAAAGGTGTAAAGTTTTATTTTTTTCTCTCACTTTGTTTTGATGACAGTACAAATCTTTTACTTGTCTTCAGTACCTGAGCATGCTTGGGTGCTCTCTTCACTTGATCTTGTTTTCAATGGAAACCTTTCTTGAGATCATTGGCTATGTTTCCATTCGAAGTTTAATTATTTCGTCCGCAAAATTGGAATATCGCTTAAATTTGCTTAAATAAAGCAGCGATTCCATCCCATGTGTTCGAGAACAAAATCGTCACTTCCTGGGAGAGTGGTGCAATCGGGGAAGCCACTGTGGCTCTTTTTATCATTCATCGTAAATGACTTGAGTCTCAGAGCGCGAGAGAAGTCATGATATCTTACGTTCAGATTCCTGATGTTTGGGAACGCAGTAATGTGAGGTCGTTCTGGGAGGTCATTACACCAAATGATTCAGATGACGGACTATGGCTCGGGCATTTCAGAATGACCAAACCAACATTTGAGATGCTGTGCGATGAAACTGATTCGTCGGTTAGTTCAGTTATCCAATCACATCCTCTGAGACAGTCAACATGAGTTTTTTTTTTTTTTTTTTGCATAGAGGGATTTATTTGTTTCCATTGAAGTTAATGCACATGTCTTCTTACCGGATACAAAAAAAAAATATCCTCCTCAAATGAGCGCAAGTTTGTATGCACATTTTTTTAAGTTATGCACATCTTTGTTTTTCCATTCAGCGTGACTCTTTTCTTGTGGAGTCTATTCCGCTTTTGTGTAACTTGTTTTACACATCTTCTGCGCTACATTTGGCCTCCTTTTTCACTGGCTGTTGCACACTTGCACTTGTGCCACATTTATACTGGAATACACTACAACATTTCCATTTCACTTGTGACGTTAAGAGTGATGAATGGATAAAATATTTTCTGCTTTTGATTTTGGGATGGGTTTCCAGACAGGACAGACAAAAAAAATTATCATTGCACATTAAACAAGTGTGCATTGGCCCATTTCCTTTACATTAAATTACCATTTAATTTAATAGTTTTGAAGGAAAATGTTCTCAACTTGTGGATAAGGCTACTGACATTTTCAGTAAGCAAATGCCATACGTCCATTGACAAGGAAGCTGTGACTTAAAATCTTTTTCATCATTTTTCTGAAGCCCGACTTTTATTAAATGTACTTCATACCTTCTCTCTCTCTTTTTTTTTTTTTTTTTTTGTTGAGAATTTTCTTTCTTTATAACATTTGGGACAACTTGTGTCCTTTTTGTTAAAATTCTCTTATTTCAACTTATACACATCAGTATGCAAATTTCACTGTCTTGTTTGTGAACCGACAATTTGCAGTGTCGCTTCTCATTTTGGTGGTTAAGCCACACTTTTCATAGTAGTAAAAAAAAATAAAAAATTATTAATTTATTCTAGAAAAAAAAAAACATACAGCCTAAACATCCTGAATGACTAAATTGCAACAACTTCACAATTCGATTACTCCCTCTAATACACTTAATTTTGGCCCAAGTTACACATTGTAATAATCACATAGTAAAGACAAACACACTTCAGTAAGTTCTTGCATGTTTTTCACCTATTAATTTAAATGGTTTTCAGCTTTGTAAGGCTCATCACTTGGATACAACTTTGTTCTTGTATCATTAACGTTAATGGTCATTATTAAACAAAAAACATGATTATTGGAAGAAATGTACCTTTTGTGAAGCACAGCCACAGAAATGATAGCTAATGACAGACATATGTTGTGTAATATATGTTGTGATTTCTTTTAAACTATTGGTCTATCCTAAAGCTACTTTCTGAGTATCAATGTAATTGGTAAACTGATAAGTGAACCAAATCCAGGTACTATAGATTTTCTGGTAGTTGAAAGTAAAGGTTTTTGTAGTGTTGTTTCTTGAGATTAACGCTTGCCGAATTTAGTGTGAAATAGTTTCTTGCACTTACATTTGTAGGTGAATATAACGAAATCATGCAAACGCATATGCGGCCAACTACATAGCAGTCTTCTGTTAGCATTTTATCAATATATGAATAACAATGCATTTTGCTGTTATTATGCTACTATTATATGGACAAGTTGTGCATGTTCATGTTGAAGTTGTCCTAATTGACCATATGAAGCTACCTTGTGAGATCGACCATTGTCGATAGTTAGAGAACCATTTAAAACAGGATTCTGATTTCATGTTCGTAGCTACATTATAGCTGTACGCTACCGTTTTTATGAAAAGTTGTCATCGCATCTTTAAAAAAACATTTGGGGTTTACATGTTTTCCCTTCTCCTTTTTGATTTCATTAAGAACCAATTCTGGACAGTCAAGTGGAGACTACTGCTTAATGAAGATGGCGGCTCATATTTTGCTTTTGGATTTGGAAAGAAAGAGACATTTTATTTGTTTGTGATTTGCTATGTTTTAATTCATTCGCAAATGTGCAAATGTATGTATTATGTCATTTTACTGCACTGTTGTTTTTATGAAATGCCTGTATTTCAAAATTTAAGTATGCTTTTTTTGTTTTTGCCTTTTTAAAACAAAAATAAAAAAGTTTCGTGATTGAACAGTATCGAGTTGCTCTTATTGGATGGAAAATAAGAATGACGTTTCGCAAAATATTTGCTTTGCGGTTTACGTCCAAGCGTCCAACACAACTTTTCCAGGGTCAATTTTTCTTAAAAAAAGGAAATAAAATAAATTTTATTTACTTACCGAACTATGATTTGTTTACTAACAAGCTAGGTGATCTTTTCAAATTTTAAAGAGTTCGTTATGTCTTTAACTGCCCTCAATGGCTTGTTTTAATTTTTGCTACATTAGTTTAGCTGCATTCAATAATTAACTTTCGCAAATTATTTTCAAACTTTTATCTATATCATTCAAGGATACACCCTCAAATTTCCTGTTGAATTAAAGTCACGCTCTTGCCAGCCTGCGAGCTTGATTCATGCAACCGTCCTCTTTCAAATATCACTTTTGCAAGGAACATTACAAATACAGAGCAGGTGTAAAAGGGTTCAAATGAAATTGTCTAAAATGGTGTCCAGTGTAGTCCAGCACTCACTGCAAAATGGCAGTCTCTTGTCTCATTTCCTGTCTATGCAGGAAGTGAAGCCTTACAGAAATAAATGTATTAACATAAAGATAAGTCCTGCCCTTTTGTAACCACTGATCAGTCGTTTCACTACTTTACTTGTTAGGTTAGCACTAACTTGAGGTTTTAATTAATCTGTAAAACAGCTAGTTTTTATTCAAAATAAAAGGGGTGGGTCTTTCGTGCATCACCTGAGCCCTGTGTAAATGGAGAGAACGTCAATCAAAAGCTAAGCTCTCAGAGCTGGGAAGGAGCTTTAGATGGCGGATGAACCTTGGGAAGGGGAGAGCGTTGAGCCTCGTAGGGCTCTCGATAGCACTTGTATCTTAACTTTGGTGAACTTTGAGTGCCTCTAGGGGCACCGTAATCGCGCGAATTCCTTCGTTTTAGTACGTTTTGGACATTAGAGACGTTAAGGCGTACGTTTTGTGACTTTGTTTCGTCGAAAAACGCCGTGGTGTGTGCGTAGAGTGGCCAGTCGTTGTTTTCCCTGCCTTGCACTGGCAGCCATGGCGGTCCTCCATTTTTAGTGCGCTCTGCTGGGCTCTTCTCATACTCTCTCTCCCTCTCTCTCTCTCCATTCAAATTGCCATCGGTGGATTACTGCTATTATTTTTCTTTTCGAATATCATTCCGATTATTTTAATCTCAATCCTGGACTCTTTTTTTTATTTTTTTTTATTGTTATGGCCGAAGTAACAAATCGGATATTTTGTCAGATGTGAATGTACTACTACAATCCTCCTCCTGTCAATGCAATAGGTATGTTTACATCGTTTATTTTCTATTGTTGAATTTATTTGCTTTCATCGTTATGTTTTAATCGTCCTTTGTCTGATGACGCAGTAAGAATTTATGCATGTGGCTCAGTGAATGTATTGCCTTGAAATGCCATCGACACATGGATATTTGACATCGAATAGAGTCGAGCAGGTGTCATTTCAATTCCGATGCCTTTTAACTTTACAAATACTGTAAATATTTATTTATGTTCAATTTTCCGAGTCTCAACTTTTTCCATGCATCGCAACGGACTTTTTTTTCTTTTGATGGTTCATCCAACTTTAAACTTTTGACAGTTAATACCTGGACAAAAGATCATCATTAACAAATCCCAAGACAAAATCATGATGAAGAATAAGAGTAAAAAGCAGGATGAAGGCTCAACTCAAAGCAATGCTTCCAGGTATGATCTTTAATATTTTTCCTCTTTTTTTTAACATGTCTTGATTGTTTACCTTTACAAGCATGGTTGATCACATGTGAAGTAGATTTGACCACAATGTATGTAAATTTAAATGGGTTTCATATCATTGACCTTGGGATAGATCTATAGCCACACCCTGATTTTGCTAGTATTTCTAAAAGTGAATTCAAGGCCTATGGGCCTTTAGCAAAATTTATACTGAAGATGCAGTGTTTTGTACAGTTTTGAGCAGTGATTACAGTTCTAATATATTCACTTTTAAAGTGATATTGTTAAATGACCTTGTCTGATTTGTAGTATGTGCTGCATTGCACCACTATGTAAGGTTAATGACATTTTAAACACTTTTACTTTACCATTACATGGCAGTTTAGCATTTGATAGATGCAAATTGGTGTTGAAGTTCTTGTATGCAGAACATGTTCAATCGGATTTCCTGAAATATTTTAATGAAATTATTTTAACACATGCAATTTAATTTTGTTCAAAGTGAAGTATTATTTTACATTTTGTATGTTGTTCATAATTTGAATTATTTCCTTTGTTTCATTATTAATAGCAACAAAACTATTGCTTTTTTATTTAATGTACAATTGTCTTTTTTGTTCTGACAAACTGTTGCTTAATACAGAAAGTTATAATCACTTTAATGTGTTTAAATGTTTTATTAAAGAAAACACAGTGGTGAATACAGTGGTGTCTGATCCTAAAGGAGTATTTGGGGGTCACACATGTGAATTAAAATGTGTCCTATGCTTTAAGGTCTTAATTGTTTGACAAACATTTATGATTTCCTAATGACATGGGGTCTATTACTTAAAGTAAATATTAATACATTATTAGCTCAGCACTCAATTATGTATTTCAAAACTCACACCT
Organism: Leuciscus leuciscus; assembly: GCF_965113295.1. Classification (NCBI taxonomy): domain Eukaryota; kingdom Metazoa; phylum Chordata; class Actinopteri; order Cypriniformes; family Leuciscidae; genus Leuciscus; species Leuciscus leuciscus. The sequence goes on along the minus strand of NC_138734.1, from coordinate 38,490,360 downwards.
TTTGAAATAATTTACTGTTGGATTGGAGCTCATTAATTTTTTTTTAGCATTCACTTTTTTTAAGAGTATATTTGTTTTAGGTTTGCTGACCAAAATTTGTGTTTTCCATATGTTCCATTTAGTGCTGTCAAATCGATTAATCATGTCTAAAATAAGTTTCTGTTTACATAATATATGATATATATATATATACACACACACACACATACATATACACACACACACACACACGCATATACACACGTATATTATGTAAACAGAAACTTTAATGTTAGGTCCGATTAGTCGATTTGACCGCACTGGTTCCATTATAACATACATCCAAACCAAGGATGTCTTATCCTGATTGGAAGATGCAAAGCACATTATTATGGTTATTTTACTTCACTCAGTTACTTTTATTTCCATATGAAAACTGGAACTAATGAGATGTAAATGTTATTGGGTTCATATTAACACAGTAATTTGTCTTTTTACAGAAGTGTACCTATTGTTTACATATGCATCATTAATTTAGGCTAACAATTCCTTAATATTACAAAATGATTGGGGGACATTGAAAAGACAGTGATGCCATTTTTCAAAGGTTCATGTTTTGTTTATCCAGGGAAATATCAAGGAAAAAACTTGACCACAACATGGACGATTTAATGATCACTAATCAGTTTCAAAGCCTTGCACAATGTGAATACATTACAATCAATAATTGACTTTCACATTGCTATAATGGCAATTGTCATTAAAAGTATTATGTTGAACACCGGCACACACAGCTTTAATGTAGTTTTAAAGTAGGCTATATCCTATCACTTTTATCAACATAAGACATCATCAGTGGGGCTTTTACCCTGTTAAAAAGTGGTCATCATATCAGCCTTAAAAAAAAACAATAGCACAGGATGTGTTGATGTTGTGTTTAGTGTTTATGACCGGGTCTGTCATTATTTTCGTGGTTGTTTGTCAAGAATTTCCCTCTGAATTGATGACACAGCTTTGAAGCCCCTGCATATGTTCCAGACACCAGTGTCTAAATCGAAAACCCCTCTCAAATGTATGTTATCTTTTTACAACTACACAGCAGTTTCATGTAATATTGTGTATGTGATCATGAATTTACAAATGAACATATATGCTGACTTTAACAGGTTACAAATAATTTCATCAGTGTTAAAGATGCTTGTGAGAGCCTAAATCAAGGCGTTATCCTCAGAAACATGTCTTCACTGTTGTTTAGCTCTGGCAGCCATTTTCTAAATATTGCTAAAGAGGCAAGAGCTGAAAAGGATACCAATTGTGATATTTTTTTTCCTATTATATAGTCAATATACTTTATTTGAGGTGTTTTTATGGCTTAGCGCCACATAAAAAGCACTGCTTTGTTTCATCACAGTATGAGACTGGTTTCATTAAATGGCTGAAAGCCCTCAGTCACAAAATGGCTCTTGCTTTGTGCTGCATAGCTTGTATTAGTTGCTGCATTACATAAAAGCTTCTTGGAACTACAGGAAGCGGAAGCAGGAAGTCCTGTGGAGGTCAGATGATTTCATGCTGAGTGTTCATTGGTCCTTCACTTGGCTAGCAATAAGCAGCCAATGAGAATTCAGTTGAGAGGTTAGGTCCGCCCAGATATGACGTCATCAGCCATATAAGGACAGTCTGGCTGGTAAGGCTGCTTCGTCAGCAGCTGTTTCGCTCCTCGAGCACATGATGGGGGTTGTTGTCTCTAGCAGTGCATTCCATCAAAGCACTCGATGTGCTTGTGCTCGCTCGGATCTGCATTATGGTTTCCCATGAAAGCCATTGTGGCAAATTAAATCAGCATTACTGAGACTCACATGAGGTTTCACCTAGTTAACGCAGAATATAAAGTAGATTTCACATTGATATTTAACCATGTAAGGAAGATGTAAATGCTCCGTGTTGAGATTTACTATTATAGTAAGAGGGGGTGGGCTTATTTCAGACAGAAGCCATTGCTTTTAATTTTAGACTCAAAGGGCAAAGGAGAGCAGAAGTGGTCAGACACTAAATGATCTGCAAGATGATGCAATGCATCTCACATTTCATAAAGGTTATTTTGAAAGGGCGATTTTAATTTATTTAATTTTTAGCAAACCCGATTGTATGCAAATGCCTCATCACACTTGAAAAATTAAATGAATCATTAAAATTCTACAGGTGTCTGTTTGTCATTAAGCTTCTATGCTAAAACTTTACAATAAGGTTTCATTACTTACCTATATTAACATAAACTAACCATGAACAATATTTCTACAGTATTCATCTTAGTGCATGTTAAGGTCAACATTTACTAATACAATTTTAAAATCAAGAGTTGGTAACATTAGTTAATGCACTGAAAACTAACATGAATAAACAATGAACATTAACAGATAAAAAAAAAAAAAACAGTGAAAAATATATTGCTCATTGTTAATTCATGTTCTCTAATGTTAACAAATGATAACCTTTTTGTAAAGTGTTGCTATATATTTTCTTTTAAAAACAAGTGATGTTTGTTCCAGCTAATTGCAGAAACGTTTCCCATGCTGCTTCATTTATATCATATTGGATTTCCTTTCCCCCAGTTTCCAATTCCAATTCCAAATTTTAAAATGCTATTGTTTACATGACAAAGAGAGAATGGTTTAAGACATTTCACTTAAGCCTAGAGGACTTGGCATTTCATTGTTGGACTGAGATAATTGGATTTTTAAGATAATTAAGCGATTTAGAAATAGGAAATAAGCTGAAATGAAGTTAAAATAAAAATAAATTACAAACTTGCCTATTGACAATTCATAAAATATGAGAATTTTTTGTTGTTGTTGCAATAATTATGTCTTGAGATTTCAGATAAAATTTATGAACATGATTTCTGCTATACTGTTCAGAACCGCTTGATATGTTTTCATTGTTTCTCAACATGCACATCTTTAATGTTATAGCAATTCAGCATCAGAGGAATCTAACCGCTCTGGATCAGAGTCTGGGAGTCAGTCGGAGAGCGAGCAGGGAAGCGATAGAGCTCGTTCCCGGCGTTCCGAGTCCAACAGCACCTCCGATTCCGAGAGCCACTTTGAGTCAGGGAGTGAATCCACTGGGTCCAAATCCCGTCAGAACTCAACGCAGGTCAAAGACAAACCGGTCAGGAAAAAAGACAACCTGGCAGACGTGAAGAAGGTACAAAAAAAGGCCAGTCTGAACATTAAGGAGGAATCCGGAATTATTTCCATTTGATTTAATTTAGCTGATGATTCATTTCTTTATCATTTCAAATGAATTGTATCCCTAATTATCATAGATGTGGGAGGAACATCCAGATATTTATGGTGTTAGAAGATCCAGTCGCAGCAGACAAGAGCCTGCCCGCCTCAACATTGGAGCTGAGGTAGGCTGGCTGTGCATAAAACTAATTCAACACCGACCCCTAGTGGTCACATGCATTCTGTCACGTTCTCGGTTGACATTTGCAACATGTTCTGCTTCTTGGACCAAAGTAATCATCGACATAGATACTTACTAAAGCATACATATTTATGTTTGGCCTTGGACTCAGAACTGATCAGGCTTGGCAGCCCAAGTAGTGTAAACATGCCCTGTGTGTTGAAAGGTTTGTTACCTTGATGAATCTGCAACATGACATTTTCATGCTTTTTAATCTAGTGTCAAATATTCAAAGTGGATTTTCATGGGTTTCTAGGGCAGCAGTGATTCAGAGGGGGAAAGTCCCAAAAGAAAAAGCCCACGGCAGAAAAAGAAAGAGTAAGTGTACTGAAAGTATTAAATTAGGTCCCCCCTCCCACCTTTTTCCATAATTTACTTACAAATTTCTGATTTGCTGATTTTTTTTTTTCTGTTCTCATAATTGTCTCCATATAAAACACACAGTATGCAGCATTTAGATAATTGTGCATGTAAATGTCTTTTAAGCTCATTGTTTATATTCATATTGCATTGTTCATATTCAAAAGTATTTGAGATTATTTTGTTATATAGTGCAATGACATTCATACATTTTAAGAATGGCTAATAACAAGTATATAAATCACGAAAGACCTGTAAATATAAACTTTCGATTTAAAAAAAATAGTTTGTTAAAAAATGCAATACATTAGTTCTGAGTACGGCACCATTCAAAATATATTTTTTAACTTTAATACTTTTATTCAGCAAGGATGCATTAAATTGATCAAAAATGACAGTGAAGACATTGTAATGTTTAAAATAAATTATTTCTTTCTATGCATCAAAGAATCCTGAGAGAGTAAAAAGCAGCACACCTGTTTTCAACATTGATAATGATAATAATAATAATGCACCAAAGCAGCATATTAAAATGATTGCTTAAGTATCATGTGACACTGAATTAATAAAGTAATACAGGTTTGTCATCACCGAAATTCCATTTTAAAATAGATGCAAATAGAAAAGTTATTTATTATTTTTTCATAATATTACTGTTTCACTGTATTTGTGATCAAATAAATGCGGCATTGGTGAGCATTGGAGATTTCTTTCAAAAGCATAAACAAATCTTTTATGCTAGTGTATATGGACTGAAGAATCCCTCCTAGCATCATGTTAACCTGCCTGTGCGATGGGTAATAAGTGGAACTTAAAAGTGGCTTGCAGCTTTACGGTTGGGTAGCAGTTGAAGCCATTAGAGGTCCGATAGATGAACCTGTGGTATTTCTGTGTTGAAAGAAATACCTGGAAAGATGATGACTCAAAAGACGAAGAGGATGTTGAGGAAGAGGCCAGCAGTTCAGAGAGTGAGCAGGAAGAGAAAAAAGTTAGATCCAGACGACTTCCTGCTAGAAGGTAAGAGTGTAGCGAAGCCTGGCCTTCAGACAGCGCATCGTGAATTATCAACTGAGCTGTCTTATTAAACACAAATGATGATACATGGGCTCATTAATAACTGCTATGTTTGCGCTGATATGATTGTTGCTCTAACAATTTAGGATACTGATTTGTGATTAAGCATGTATCCTATGTCTGGGCTAAGGATTAATATAATAATTGATTAATATGTATAATATATGAGCAATGAGAACTGCTTATTGTCGGACAGCTGTCTCAAGGCTATTGGCTCATGAGTCAGGCTGGTAGGCGTGAAAATGAATCGCTACACTAGCAAACACATCAGGGATGCAGAACGAAAGGCAAAAAGCCTAGTATGCTGAATGAGTGAATAAATGTGTGTGTGTGTGTGTTCTCTTCTCTTCTCAGACCACAGACCAAATCTGCTGGCAAGCAGCAGTCGCAAAAGGGACGGAAACAGAGGAAGCAGGAATCCTCAGAAGAGGAGGATGATGATGACGACGACGATGATGATGATGATGAAGAGGATACCCCCAAAAGACAAACAAGGCGGCGAGCAGCAACTAAAGTCAGGTATGGATTGTTCTTATCAAGGAGCGTATGTAGATTGCATGTATGGGAGATGCCAAGTAAAAATACTTTTCTGTATATTTGCCCTTTAATAAATATATTGGAAAATGAATGCATGAAAGATGTATACACTCATGTAAAGCCTTCTGTATCATATTTCTAAGACCGTGGTACGCGTGTCTTTGCTGTCAAATCTTTACTGATTTTTATAAAGGAAATGTAAGAATATTTGTTAGCAACATTTCAAGATGAACAGTCACTGGACTGAAGCAACATGGATTTACCTGATTATACATGCATACATTATTTTTTGGAAAAGTCATGTCAAAATGTATCAAATATGATTCATGAGGCTTTTGTTTTGAGGAACCTTTATGTTTACATCTCTCAATCATCTCACAATAAAAACTACAGAGCTTTGATCAGAAAACTAGTTTTTAAATTTCACCTTAATAAGACATTATTGGAGATATAGAGTGAAATGCATTTTATTTATAAAATATTTTGAAAAAAATGTAGCTATTTTTGAGTATGAGCCCCATATTCTCCTGTATCGTATACTATTTTGACCATGAAAGCCTGATGTATTAAATATGAAATGCAACACAAACTACCTAACTTTTACATCACGTCAATAAATTGAAACTAGCATGAATTTTTTCCCCTTTTCTTTATCATTGATATTCTTATTTGTGATTGACCCATACAGTATAATGACTAAAGGCCATTGCACACTGAGTCCGAAATTCGCATCCGAAATTTTCGGACGTAAAAAAAAAAATTCGACCTCACGTTATGTCAATCACGCTTGCACACTGTCTACGAAACTTTCGTCCGTAATAAAAAAATTCGGATCGGGTTCGATTTTCTGCGTTTTTCGCATCCACAGCCAGTATTTTGAGAGGTTTTTTTGACAATTCAGAGCCACCGTACAAGCGAACGACAAAATCCATCATTATTTGGGTATAAAATCTAACCTGTATACAGCTGTTCTGTCTGCCCAGCGCGCGTGTGTGTGTCCAAGACATACTGCCAGTCTCTGTTCAGGATCGATTGGTTCACGGAAATTGGTGGTCTTCTTTTTAATATGTGGCTCCAGTATCGCTAGCAAAGCATCAAACTATTCCACTGACATTCTGAGGTAAATTTTGAATCATTTGGGATAATTTCGCAACTCCTTGATAAGGAGGTGAAACTCTCCTTCCTCTCGGCGCAATCTCAGTATTGGGTCGTGCAATGTGTGTGCCTTAGGCCATTGCACACTGAGTCCGAAATTTTCGTTTGCGTTTTTTCGTGTTCGTCAGCCTTAAAATTCGTCACGCACAGAAACCTTGCACACTGAGTCCGATGCGTATTTATTAAACCTTTGCGGAAAAAAACGCAAAGAATACTAAATGGATTCGTCAAGCAGTGAGAATGATTTTGACTTCTTAAAAAGAGACATAGAAAGAGGAAATATTGGGCCCATCCAATCCTGAGATTGCGCCGAGAGAAAGGAGAGTTTCACCTCCTTATCAAGGAGTTGCGAAAATATCCCGAGCGATTCAAAATTTACCTCAATGTCAGTGGAATAGTTTAATGCTTTGCTAGCGATACTGGAGCCACATATTAAAAAGAAGACCACCAATTTCCGTGAACCAATCGATCCTGAACAGAGACTGGCAGTATGTCTTGGACACACACACACACACGCGCGCTGGGCAGACAGAACAGCTGTATACAGGTTCGATTTTATACCCAAATAATGATGGATTTTGTCGTTCGCTTGTACGGTGGCTCTGAATTGTCAAAAAACCTCTCAAAATACTGGCTGTGGATGCGAAAAACGCAGAAAATCGAACCCGATCCGAATTCTTTTATTACGGACGAAAGTTTCGTAGACAGTGTGCAAGCGTGATTGACATAACGTGAGGTCGAATTTTTTTTTTTTACGTCCGAAAATTTCGGATGCGAATTTCGGACTCAGTGTGCAATGGCCTTTAGTCAAATAGTAACGATGAAGCATATGTCGCAGTTACAAGGAGGACCAGAATGATTTCGAGACGGACTCTGATGACCTTATCGAAATGGAAGGAGCCGAGGAGCAGCAGGATGACGACAGTGAGACCATCGAGAAGGTCGTTGAAACCAGGATAGGCAAGAAAGGAGGTAAAGACCTTAGGTTTTTCTCTTCGTACTTAATATTCAGTGATACACACAGCAGTTGTGCTTATTTATTAAAGCCCTTTATTCTCTTCTCATCCTCGGTAACAGCTACTGGAGCTTCCACAACCCTCTATGCTATTGAGGAAAATGGGGACCCTGGAGCAGACTTTGACCCTGAGAAAGAGGAAGGGGAAACTCAGTTCCTCATCAAGTGGAAAGGCTGGTCCTACATCCACAACACCTGGGAGAGCGTGGACTCCCTCACTCAGCAGAAAGTCAAAGGGATCAAGAAGCTGGAAAACTTCAAGAAGAAAAACGATGAGCTTAACGCTTGGTTAGTTCTCACACAAATGACATATTTCCATTTTTATATCATCTATAGAAGAAACTGGCATTTTTACAGACCTGAATCTTGACAGCAAATGTGTAAATTACAATTACGTTTTTTAGGTTGAGGAAAGCATCACTGGAAGATTTAGAATATTACAATTGCCAGCAAGAACTAACCAATGACCTGAGCAAGCAATTCCAGATATTAGAGAGAGTGATTGGTAAGTTCTGACTTGGTCAACATGAAATCAAAATGGACAATTCTATGGAATATTGCAGTGTTTATGATTAATAATTTATCTATGCACATCTGATCATTATTATTTTTAAATTCATGTGCCCTCATAATCATTAATAAAAAGAACTTCCCCTTCCTCTTGCAACAACATTTCTTCTCTGATGACGTGTTTACTGGTGTGAGGGCTGTCAATCACATGAAATCACAGCAATAATAAACCACCATTCAATCAATTCCCAATGGACACAATCAAGTCCTGTCCTATATTTTTTCCTCTTCGAGAAGCTGTTTCACTCGGATATGTCACAATAGGGAAGAATTTTTTTTGTCAATGCCGACTTTAATGAGACAAGTCTCTGATTCTCACCATGGATGCATTTATTTGATCAAAAATGCAGTAAAAACAGTAGTTATGGAATGTTATTAACATTTAAAATAACGTTTTTCTTTTTAATACATTTTAAAATGTAATTTATTCCCGTGATCAAAGCTGAATTTTCAGCATCATTACTCCAGTCTTCAGTGTCACATGATTCTTCAGAAATCATTCTAATATATGCTGATTTGTTGCTCAAGAAACATTATTATTAATGCTTAATTAGATGTTCTTCTTAATAATTTTTTTTTTGTGGAAACCATTTTTAATTTTTTTTTTTTTAGGATTCTTTGATTCATTTTCAAGAATAGAAAAAAATAAAATAAAAATCTGTAACATTGTAAATTTATTTACTGTCGCGTTTGATCATTTTAATGTATCTTTGCTGAGTGAAAGTATTAATTACTTTTAAAAACAAATCTGACCCCAAACTTTTGACTGATAGTGGTTGCTTTTTGCCTATTATGATCCGTTACTAATCTTCCTTTTCTCTTATTAATCAGCAACAAGAGCAGGGAAATCACAAGCACATTCAGATTTACCCTGTAAGTTCACTGCTTTTGTGTGCACTATTTCTTATTTACCTGGCCAAAAGGAGATGTTTACTACTCAAATAATTTTCTGATATGTTGCAACAGCCCATAAAACCTCTTCCACTGAGCCAGAGTACCTGTGTAAGTGGATGGGGCTGCCGTATGCAGAGTGCACATGGGAGGATGGTGCGCTAATCAGAAAGAAATTTGAGGTCTGCGTTGAAAGTTTCCTACACAGAAATGCTTGCAAGACAATCCCTTCCAAAGACTGCAAGGTGAGAATGAGAGTGTGTACTAATGGAGCTTTGTTTTTTTCTTATTTTCTTATCATTGTTATGTTTTGGAAAAAGGCTATTTGTTATAGTTATGTGAACCCTGTCGTCTTTTTCTGCCCAAATGGAAGGTGTTGAAACAGAGGCCAAGATTTCTGCCCTTGAAGAAGCAGCCTTCTTACATTGGAGATGAGAACCTTGAACTCAGAGATTACCAGTTAGATGGAGTGAACTGGCTGGCCCACTCCTGGTGCAGGTATGTAACATACAAGTGGAGTTTTTAGACAGAATTTAATACTTTGCATTAGGGATGTCAAAGTACAGGTAGTGGCATTACATTTGTGTCACGATGATGTTTCTGTGCATCAGGCTTTGAAGTATAAATCAGTGGTTCTTAAATGGTTTGGCCATGTTTTCCCATGCTCATTAAGCCGTGATCCAAATGCTTAGGAATTTGAACCAAGCTAAATTATTTCTGAAAAATGCTTGACGGACACAAGTACCATCCCACTTAACACACACATAAATTATAAGAATATCACTAACACTGATGAATACCAGTATAAAGCCCTATTCAGACGGGACAGTTTTTTGTTGTTGTTTCTTTGACTACACACTCCGTGACTCACTCAGTTTAATAAATTAATCCTAATAAATGCAGTGTTTTATTAATTATTAATTAAACAACAGTGTTGACAAGAAGTGATTTTTTGTTCCTTTTTTATGACTGTTTACTCCTTGAAATAACAAGTAATATTAACACAATGTAGAAATACTTGAGGACAACCCTAATGTTGTTGTTTTAATTGAATTAAAATGTAATTGGTTAATATTATTTAATTGTATTAATTGTTGAAAAGAGAATAATCGTTACAACCCTAATGGTTATCACTGTTATTTTTAGTACTATTGACATATTTATAATTTAGATATTAGTATACAATAATTTATATATTTATACTATTATAGTGCTTATTTTGTGTTAGCTTTTATTTTTTATATTTTCTGTTTTACAAATTTTTTTTGTCATTTTATTTATTATTTATTTATTTCTAAATGTTTCCCTTTAGCTTCATTTATTTTTAGTTCAGTTTGAGTAATTATAGTACTTCAACTTTCAGTTAGTTACAACATTTCCAAATTGTTAAACTTTTTCATCTAATATTTCTATTATATTTTATTTCAGCTTTATATATAATTCAAGTTTTAGTTTAAAATAACAACAGTGGCTATTATCATGCTTTCATATTAGTTTGTGATCATTTAAGAATAGTTGATTCCTTCTACATTTATGTTCTCTTCATCTCTGGTTTCTGTTATGTTCTATAGGTGTAACAGTGTTATCTTGGCTGATGAAATGGGCCTGGGAAAGACCATTCAGACGATCTCCTTCCTGTCCTACCTTTTTCATCAGCACCAGCTTTATGGTCCCTTCATCGTGGTGGTGCCCCTGTCAACCCTTACCTCCTGGCAGAGGGAGTTTGAGACTTGGGCCCCGGATATGAACGTAGTGGTGTACCTAGGAGACGTCATAAGTAGAAAGACGGTAAGCTAGTACACATGCTGAGACAATCCAAATGCACAAAAAAAACAAAACTATTTTGAGGTATAACGCTGTGTTTTTGACCAGATCCGGGACTACGAATGGATCCACCAGCAGACAAAAAGGATCAAGTTCAATGCACTTTTGACCACATATGAAATTCTACTGAAGGACAAGGTAAAGGAATCTTTGATTTAATCTTTTGAACCGACTCTGTCTCATGGAAATGAGTTGTTCTTCATTATTTGCACATTATTTAGTCAAGGCTTGTCTGTGTGTGCAGGGAGTGCTGGGGAATATAAACTGGGCTTTCCTCGGAGTTGATGAAGCTCACCGGCTTAAGAATGACGACTCGCTGCTATATAAAACTCTGATCGACTTTCGATCCAATCACAGGCTGCTCATTACTGGGACCCCTCTGCAGAACTCACTCAAAGAGCTTTGGTCCCTTCTGCACTTTCTTATGCCTGACAAGTAGGTACTCGCAGTCAGGGTTTGAAAATACAAGTTCATATTTGCCATTTGGAGTCCACCAGAAAGAATGATAGAATATATATATCTATATATATCATTTTTTATGGCCATCAAAAAGTTTAAATGTTAATATATTTGTCTTTTAACCTTGCTTTAGAATGATAACCTTGCTTTAGAATGATATTTATTGTGAAAGCACTGTACAAATAAATTTGTATACTTTGTTTAGATATTAGGGTAGAAAAAATAACATAAATATTTACTAAAAATACACTGCTGTACTGAAAAATATATATTTTTTATGGCCATCAAAATGTTCAAATGTTAATTACATTTTTTTTAAATAAATATATTTGTCTTTTTTAACTTATTGCTTTAGAATGATATTTATTGTGAAAGCGCTGTACAAATAAATTTGAATTTGAATACGTTTCTGTTTACTTTTAGACATGTAAAATTGATATTGGGTTGAAAAAAAACTAACATAAACATAAAATATTTTCAGATAAACACTACTTTTTAAAAATTTGGTGACTTTGTTTTTGCAAGGATGCATTTAATTAATCAAAAGTGACAATTAAGACAATATTACAAAAGTAATTTCGTGTGACATTTCAAATAAATGCGGTTCTTTTGAACTTTGTTCATAAAAGAAGGGGGGAAAATGTATGGCAGTTTCCACAAAATATTAAGCAGCACAAATGTTTTCAACATTGATATAATTATAAACATTGACATTGCTTTGACTGTGACATTGAAGACTGATTCAATGCTGAAAATGTTGAGGGATAAATTGCATTTTATATTATATTAAAATAGAAACTGGTGATTTTTAAATCATTCTGTAATCATATTTCAGAATATTACTCTTTTTACTATATTTATGATCAAAGAAATGTAGCCTTAGTGAGCATAAGAGACTTCTTTAAAAAAAAACATGAAAAATCATACTGAACCAAAACCTTTGAATCGTAGTATTCTCAGAGTATTTTCAGATATATAAAATGTTTAACTATTCTTTTGGCTTATGTACAATAACAATATAAAAGCCAATTATTCAATTTAAGAAGCAACATGTGGTCTTTTTAATATTATGCGTAGTATTTTCTCACACAGTATAAATTGGTTATTAAATATGAGCTTATTTAGCTGTCTTTATATTTGAGGAAGGGGGTAATAATATTTAGGGGTCCTTGGCATCAACTTTAAAACCCCTGTTTTTGACTTTGCCTCCCTTTAGGTTTGAGTCCTGGGAGGATTTTGAGGATGAGCATGGTAAAGGCAGGGATAATGGTTATCAGAGCCTACATAAAGTTCTGGAACCTTTCCTACTGCGTCGTGTCAAGAAAGACGTGGAGAAATCCTTGCCGGCTAAAGTGGAGCAAATCCTCAGAGTCGACATGTCTGCCCAGCAAAAACAGTTCTACAAGTGAGCGCTCCAATTCAATTTCATGCCTCTTTCCAAGGCTGTGCGCTTTGGGACGGTAACATAGCTCTCTAAATCAAGTAACTCTTTGATTGAGCCAAATGTTGGTTCCAGACTCTAAGACTGCAGTTGGAATGCAAGTGTTTAGAGAACGTCTGCTCATCTCATCATTGTTCATTTGTAGTCTTAATGTAATGTTTGACTTTTTTTTAGATGGATACTAACAAGAAACTTCAAAGCCTTGTCCAAAGGCAACAGAGGCAGCTCTTCTGGCTTTCTCAACATCGTCATGGAGTTGAAGAAGTGTTGCAATCATGGTTTCCTCATCAAACAACCAGAGGATGGTGAGAATGATAAAGTACAAGAGCACCTACAGGTATGACTGTCCTAGATTGGAATTCAATGGGTTTGTTCATAGGAGAATGTCATTTTCAGGATGTTTTTGATGTTTGTTCAGTCCTTGGTGCGTGGCAGCGGGAAACTGGTTCTCCTGGACAAGCTTCTCACACGACTGAGGGAGAGAGGCAACCGCGTGCTCATCTTCTCTCAGATGGTCCGCATGTTGGACATCCTTGCTGATTACCTGGCTATGAAACGATATCCGTTCCAGGTATGAACCGAATAATACCGAAAAGGGTTAAATTGTTTATCTGTTACAGCTTCAAAGTAAAGACGTGGACCCTTATTAGAAGGATGTTTACTAGGCAAGTGTAATCGACTAGTAAAAACACTATTTAAGCTGTTCGCAAATTGGCCAAAATGAATCTGCACCTAAATGTTGCTCTGATTGCGAATAGGTGCCATTGAGGTGATCACAGACCATTTTGGTTTCAAACCATTTTCAGTGGTTTCAAATTTCACATGCGTATTGTGTGTTTCATTTTACTTTTACTTTTCAAGAAATTGATAACAATATTTTCTGGAATATAAGATTTTTTTTTATCATCTAAAATGGACTGTGACTTGTATTCCGAAGAGGCTTATGCAATTAACATCAAGCAAGCAACACAAGCATACACATTTGAATTGCCACTATAATTTTTTTAATAGGGCTGGGCGAAAAAAATCTATTCACCTAGCTATCGCAATAAAAAAAAAAATTTTTTTTTTTTTTTACGAATCTAAAATCGATTTTATTTCAGAATCATTATTAATTCAAATTCAATTGCTTTATTTTTGTCCTTGCTTATAGATGAGGTTGACAGAAGGTAGCCACTTTCGTTCCAACAGAGGATGAAATGTCGTTATCTATGAGTGACGTAATATCCCAAGTGGACGCGCGGCAGAGACGTGAGACTGAAAGCACTGAAAAGCCCTCGCGCTACTCATTTGCTGAGAGAGAGATAAGATAATAGAGCTGCACGATTCATCTTTAAAAGACTTTAATCTTGATTCAGACACCCACGCGATCTTTCAATTCATCTGTCTATTAAACTTTGACCAAATCATATCGCAACATTCAAAGCTGTGTTGGTGCTGCCGCTGACCCCGGAGAGAGTTGTTATGAAACAGCTTCACAAACAGTCTTTTTAACCTCATAGTATCATTATTTCTTTGATGCAATAGTTAAAATTATCATAGAAGTACTTGGATAAAAGTTTAAAGTTCAAATATGAACACTGATGTCTACGATAGCGATCAAAATCAGCTTTTGATAGAAACTTGGTGCTTAATATAACGCATTTATCAATTACATTGTTTCGCCACTAGGTGGCGACAAATGACTGTTAAAAAATGTATTTATTGAATCATTTATTCAAGAGAATGTAGTATGATGCTTCTGAAATAAAAGTCAGAATGTGATGATTTGTTTTTGTAAATATGACTCATCTTATACATCATGTACTGTCTGTATAAGTGTATGATTTAACTTTTCTCGATGGATATTGCAATATCGAATCGCAATTCATAAAAAAATCGCAATACATATCGTATCGGCACCCAAGTATCGTGATAGTATCGACTCGGGAGATAGGTGTATTGTCCCAGCCCTATAATTTATGTTGGTTTTATACTTTTATTTGTCATTCCTGGTCTGTCGTCTTCAATTTAAAGGATTTGTTGTGGAGTGAGGGGAACCAAAATACATGTTTTTAGTGTTTATGCTTGTAAATATTTAGTTTTATTTTATAAGTATTTTACATTACATTATAAATAAAATGTGACTAATACACAGATTTGACTTATCTGTGTTTTTTTTCTCTCTCAACAATGTAATTTTGACCCAGTGCCACTTCTAGTCAGGTGTGACTTAGTTTGGGGGAAAATATGGTACATGTTTTTGTGTTACAGAGTACTCTTTACAAATTATACGAATACCCTTCCCCAGTGTCCTTGTTCAGATGAGAATTTGCAGTTTTTCATTAGTTTTTTGTAATCTCTGTGAAGACTGGAGACATTCAGAGGTGTAGTGTGTATAGCTCTGGTGACTTTGGGAATCATGTGTCAGGATTGCACTATGTTTGCTCCGACAGCAAGTTCCCCGAGCCTATTTTTATCCCCCAGTTATTTTTTGATCGGTGCAGCTTTGAGCATTAGCACAGCTTGCACCTCAATGTTGTTTTGGTCTGGCAAATGTGTCGTCATAATTTTGTGGAGACTTAGGGGGTTTTCGGATTTTATGGGAGCTTATCTAGCTGAGATGCCTAAGTTTGGTCAAAGTGCCACGCTTGACATTCATTAACCGTATCTGTGTTTTCTCTAATGTTCAGCGTTTGGACGGATCCATCAAGGGAGAGATCCGAAAACAAGCACTGGACCACTTTAATGCAGAAGGCTCTGAGGTAAGAACCTAAAATGTGGCATGCGTGTTTGTTATGTTTGGGCAGAGCTTCACTGTCTGGAGACATTTGCTATGGTTGTGATGTTCCAGTCAGAGCTCACTTGACAAAGCACTTTTCTTGTTCTGGGAATGCTTGATCCATGGGAAATACAGGCCTTATGTAATTATCAGGAGATTGAAAATATAATCATAAAGGGTCAAAGCGACTGTCGGATTGGAACAGGAAAGACCATAAAATCAACAATACAATCATTCAATATAATATAAATGATATAATAAAATATAATGAATATAATAAAAATCATTTCATATAATATAAATAATAAACAGGTTCCATTAGACTGATTTATATCTCATATAAGATGTGAGTGATGCAATATAATGAAGTCATTTAAAGGTAAAATGTGTAACTTTTGCACCACAAGTGTCACAAAAATAACAAAGCAAAAATAATGATTTGCTAACCAGTAATGATTTTCTCTGATCACTTCCCCGGTCTGCTATTGGTCGGTCAAACAAATTAGATATTAGACGAGTTTTTGAGGAAATCAACCTACTATGTTTATTATATACTAAATATATCTAGATATAGTTAGCATATTGAAGCAACTTTGCAGATTTTCAACAAGCTTTGTATTTTTACAATGTAAATGTTAAAGAACGATGTTCTCTTTTTTCATGTTACCTGCACCTAGAGACAGTGTATATACCCTTTATTAGTCTACAAAAGACTTTTGACAGCTTGAAACTACTTGAAAACTAAAGATCGTTCTTTTGCATTTTTGTATCCCTGCTTATTGACAGTCGGATCAAGCACAGTGCATTATGGGTGTTGAAGTTTTTCCACATTTAGATGCCCATCTTGTCAGCAGTGAATTTCCCCTTTAACCTAGAATAGGAGGTATATATTATGTATTAATTAAAAAAGACAAGCATTTGGCACTTGCTCTCACTGCCCATCTGTGTCGTCTCCAGGACTTCTGTTTCCTGCTGTCCACCCGAGCTGGAGGGCTTGGGATTAACCTGGCCTCAGCCGACACAGTGGTTATCTTTGACTCGGACTGGAACCCACAGAATGATCTTCAAGCCCAGGCCAGAGCCCACAGGATTGGCCAGAAAAAGCAAGTAAGTAGAGCTCAAACCTTTGACCTAATGTGTAGCTTTACTTATTGTTAAATGAACTTAGACTCACAAGTAGCAGTACTTAGATTGCATTGAAATGTATTTGGTTTCTTTGCATAGGTGAATATCTATCGTCTGGTCACAAAAGGCACCGTGGAAGAAGACATTATTGAAAGAGCGAAAAAGAAGATGGTTCTAGACCATCTCGTCATTCAGAGAATGGACACAACTGGGCGAACCGTACTGGATAACAACTCGGCAAATTCAAAGTGAGATCCGCAAAAATTAAATATAATAAATCTAATTTCTCTGGTCAAAATGTTTTAAGCATTCATTGAAATGACTAAACATTTAACACATAATAATTAATACCTGTTTGTTGGCCATTTCCAGTTCAAACCCCTTCAATAAAGAAGAACTGACAGCAATCTTGAAGTTTGGAGCAGAGGATCTGTTCAAGGAACCTGAGGGAGAGGAATCAGAACCCCAGGAAATGGACATTGATGAGATCTTACGGCTTGCTGAAACCAGAGAGAGTGATCAGGGATCTAGTGCCACCGATGAGCTTCTGTCACAGTTTAAGGTACTCAGGAGTCTGTTAAATCTTTTAATGTTAACAGGGTTTCTGCGGGTTTTTAGAAAGTCTTAATTCGCCCTTTCGCCCACAAATCAAGGCCTTAAAGTGTAACTTCGCCAATGTCGGTTGTAAATGAACAATGTTTACTCATTCTCTGTTACATGGACTGAGAAATTCACATTTATTTGTCGTCAAAAGTTCGCCGGATGATGCAAAACCCATCATCCAGCTGACTTTTGACAGCTTTTGTGAAAACTACAGATTATACGTCTGCATTTTTTATACCCCTGCCCACGGACAGTCGGATCGACAGGGTTATTAACAGTACATTGTCATTGTTGGCCTAAAACACTGTGTTCGTATACACTGGATCCTTCACTGGAGTGGAAACCTTTACTCTTTGAATTCTTGCACCTGAGAACAATACAAGTTGACACCATTATGACTAAAAGTTTGCTAAGAGGTATTTCTACTATAGCAAGGCAGTATTTGACTATTGTTGTTATTGTCTGTGTTCTCTAGCCAGGTATCACTGATATAAAAAACTAAATAGCCTTTCTATAGTAGAGGCAGCCAAGATTTATTGAAAGCCCATTTTGTCAGTGGTGAAGAACCCCTTTAAGAAGTTCTTAAATCAGAGTAGGAAGTCTTAAATTCATAAAGTCATGTCATTACATGTTGCATGCCTAGTATCTTCCTCAGTATTTACACCTTTAAATCAAGATAGACTTACTTGAGATTCAAATGTAAAATGAAGACTTGGAAAAATGGAACAAAATGAGTCTGTCAATCTAAAGATATTTAGGGGTCCAAGCACCAAAGGTTTTATAGACCGTAGGGAAACACATTTTTCAAGTTGCCAGACATGATTAAAGATATTACTGTCCATTTAAAATGAAGATACAATTTTACATATATTATGATTGCATGGCTTACGACAGGAAACGATTTATTAAAAAAAAACTTATTTTTTTATCTAACAGTATAGAGGGATTGGTTTCTTTTGACAGTCAGTTGCCTCTTTTGACACCTGTGTGTGTTGCTCAAACAGTTAAGTTACATATTTTCTCCTGATCTTCAGCCCAGCATGAACTGTGTGTTTTTTTTCTTTTCTGGCAGGTGGCTAACTTTACCATGGATGAAAGCACACCAGATCTTGAGGAGAGGGCTGTGCGTGACTGGGATGATATAATTCCAGAGGATCAGCGGAAAAAGGTGGAGGAAGAACAGAAGCAGAAGGAGATGGAAGACATCTACATGCTGCCCAGAAGCAGAAGCTCCAACAAGAGGGTGAGGAGGTGCTTCTAGGTTACCTGAGCTGGTTATTGTCTATATTTTCATGCATTCTGTCTAGGGTTGTGCCAGCTCAAATTGGGTAATGTTGGTTGCACGCTGTGTAATCTGCTGCCATAGGAGCACTTCTGTAGGGAGAAATCACACATCAATTGTAGATGCTTGTATGGTCATGGCTCACATCATGTGAGAGGAATTACAAGCTGAGCCGAGCACCTCCCGAGCTCCCGATAATTTTTAAACGTTTAAATAAATTTGTGATTCGGCCTGAATTTGACCTGTGTATAGACTCTCCCTTATTCCTAAATCAGAAAACATACATACATAGGTACATCATACAGAACCACATCACGCTACTAGCAACTGTGCGCGCATACACTGACACACCAATAGAGGTGCAGGGATGATGTCAGAAACTAAAGACTAATTCGTCCCTGGCTTCTTTGAGATTTTCCTATGGGGTTTATCAATTTCTAAGTAAAAAAAGCCTGTGATAAACATAACTTGGCGATACTTTGACGTTTTGTTCTACAACATAAATTACACACACTCATACCGAAAACTTTTGAAAACTATACAGTTGTCGTCTCTGTGTAAACTACAAAAATGCGAATTTGTGAAAAGGTGACGTCATGCGCATGCGTAGTACATGTTCAGTCTATAGGCGTGCAGGTCTGCGTGAATGGGGATTGTTTTAAAGTTGTCATCTTTACGTGAAAAAACGTGAAGGATAAACGCATCCGTTTTTAGTACATCGTTGTCTTGTAAACGCACCCTCCGATACTGAAAACACTCTTTGTTTATTGCTGGTAATATGTCTCGTTGTTCCTCTTTATTATTTAGTATTTGCTTGTATGTTTTGAAACTATATTTGAAAATTCTTAACATACATACGTTTTAATTTTCAATTTGTAATTGTTAAAACGTAGCTACTTATAATTACATGAGTAATTAATTTTTATTTATTTTTTTACAAATAAGTGTAAGATTTAAAATCAGTAAACTAATTAATTAACAAGAAAAAAAATGTAGATCAAGATTTGATTTTCGTGAGGTGCCTAAAGATTAGGGCTGTCCCCGACTATGGATTTTCATAGTCGAATCAGAATCGTCATGTCTTGCCTATAGTCGACTAATAGTCGAATCATGTGTATGGGGGTGGGGCTGGGGGCGGGGCTTTAACGTTTCAAAGCCGCGATGTACAGAAAATCACAAAAAGATATAGAAGAAAATGTATAAAAACATTTTTGATCAATAAAACTAAGAAATAACATAAATAACTCCAGAAAGGCCACACTGCAGATTTGCATTTCAATCGGCTAAATTACCTGTGCGAGCAGGCCAGCCTACAGCACAACATCGATGCACCGAAAAAATAAACAATTAATTTACTAAATTAAATTAGAACAGAATATACCTTTCTAATAAATAAAAATACAAAACAAAATAAATCAGAATCAAGTCACAGGATGAGGAGCAAATTTGTGCAAAATGCCTAAAGTGCAGGGGAACATAATTCAAAACACAAGCCACAAATAGTTAGATTAGATAACCCTGACAGATTAATAAATAAAATAAAATAAAGAAATTATTAAAATAACGATAGTAGCCAGAATTTTCAACTTTGTCTTTTTAACTGCAGAAACAACAATAAATGCTAAACTGGAGTGGCAGTCTTTTTAGCTAAAAATGTTCACAGCATCCAAAAATAAAATTAGAACCGGCTGAAAAGTTTTGAAATCACTTGTACCTGATCGAGAGAACAAATCCAGTCTTTCACTCTGTCTGTCCGTTGGAGTCTTTTCAAATTGTGCGCGCGGATAAAATACATTCTAACGTGAAACCCAGTCTATGCGTGAAACAAGTTAACGTTGGCCGGCAGAAGTGCGATCATGGTTTTCCTGATGCTAAATCCAGCCTTGGAGAATATCCTTTCTGATGGTGTACATCCACACTTTAGATTGTCTTATCCCAGACATTGTTAAAGATTTAAATCCTTGCCGCGAAGACGCTCCTCTGTCGGTCACGGATTGAAAGTGAAACTTAAATCTGTCACGGGGTGTTTGGATTTATTCACGCACGTTAAAAAAGCTTCTTTCTTTGCACATTTTTATATAGGCCTACAGCATTATCATAATAGGCTGAATATTAACGTATTGACATAAAAGCTAGTTCTATGTGAAATCAGACATTGAGCGCCCTAATATAGCCAAAGTGGCTTGATCCTCGTTTCATAACACCTCTGCGAAGATTCGACCGTGAGATCGGTAGTCGAATCAGGCTCCTCCTATCGAAGCATCGAATCTTCGACTATTCGGGGTCACCCCTACTAAAGATGCAGAAATCCTTCAAAGGATTCTCAGTTCTATAAGCGTAGATGATACACTTATCAGCATGCATTTATACTTTACATATGTGTGTGTGAGTGCACATTTATGAACATTATAAATGTATGTACATAGCAGACAGTTGTGTGAAGTGCTCCCTGTGGCTTTTCCGTGCTTTCATCCTCTCCTGTGAGCCGGATCTGTAATGTCTTGCGCATACTGTAATGACTCATTAGATTTTATAGCCACACGCTGCATTCCCATGTGATGGCAGCACATGTTGAAGTATGCGGCGTCGTAGCTTTTGGAAATGAGTCATTAAGTTTTACAGCGCAGTGGACTCCCCGGCGATAAGGCCGTGCGTGTTTGCAGCCACATGCTCATTACTCTTGCTTTAATCCAGAGCAGAACAGAGGCGTCCACAAAAAAATTCATGTGAAACCACTATTTCAATATTCCTCACACTTTTTTGTTTTTCTATGCAGTTTTGTCAATCTCTGCGTGGAGAGGACAGATAAATACAGTCAGCATGGATACGTCATGGCACATTGTGTAAAAGCTGTATTATTATGTTTTTAGGCGCAGGCTAATGACAGCGACAGTGACGTGGGATCGAAACTGAAGCACAGATCCTCGGGTTCAGATAGTGAAACGGATGACAGCGAGGATGACAAACGACCGAAGCGGAGAGGCAGGCCGAGAGCTCGCAAAAACAATGTGGAGGGATTTACTGACGCAGAGATCCGCAGGTAATATAACAGAACATCCAATTACACATTTAAGTGAGTCTTCGCTGTAAACATTGCAATTACTTAATGGTCTATTTATTTTAGGTTCATTAAGGCATACAAGAAGTTTGGAGCTCCGCTTGAGAGGTAAGAAATGCACCGCTATGAGTAAAATATGTAGTCCATTTAGAAGCAGTACGGCTGAACTGGTTATGGTGTTTTCTACAGGTTGGAGGCGATTGCCCGTGACTCTGAGCTGGTGGATAAGTCCATCGCAGACCTGAAGCGACTGGGGGAACTGGTACACAACAGCTGTGTGACTGCAGTACAGGAGCATGAGGAGCACTTGAAAGAAAACCCTGTGGAAGGTGTGTGAATGTTACTATAGCAATGCTGAGTAAAAATGATGATTTAATTAGTTTTTTGCTCTTTTAATTGGTTTAATTTCTTTGTTGCAGCTAAAGGGCCAGGGAAAAGACGAGGCATCAACATAAAGATCTCTGGAGTTCAGGTCAATGCGAAGTCCATTATCCAGCACGAAGAGGAGTTCGAACCGCTGCATAAATCTGTGCCTCCAAATCCTGCTGAAAGGAGCAAGTGAGTCCAAATTAGATTTTTTTATTTTATTTATAATATAGTGCATCGTTACAGAGTGCAGTGTGTCTAACCTTTGCAAACACTCTGTAGGTGGAGATTTAATCAAGCCACTTTATTTGATTCGATGAGTTTATTGGGGAACTCAGTTTCATTGTCCGAAGAAATATCCATTCCAGGGTTGTGTGCCATTCAAAATTGATTTGAGAATGCCTTTTACATAAGTTCAATTGAGGCTATTGAATTGAGGTAGCAAAGAGAATCTAGAATAATTTTGTTTTCAGTATTATAATTATCTGCCTCATTGACTCGTGTAAAATGCATACAACATATGGGATCATTTCAGGAACATTAGATGATATTTATTTTGTTTGAATTACCACCACTTTATTTTACAGAATTATCAAAGTTACTAAAAATATTATTTAATCAAAAGATTTTGTATCCATTGTCTTTAAAGTTATATTTGTCTGCTAGAATGTATAAAAATAAAGTTGTCTGAACACAATGTGGTATATTTTGAAATTATTAAAAATTATTTTGGAAAAAATATATATTTCTAAACAGTTGAGAAAAATAGCCATAATTAGTCGAAATTAACTAATGATAACGTATGGCAATGTATGGACTAATGGAATTCCTCTGTGTGACTAGATTTTATTTTGCAAATGAAAATTTTTTTTTGGTGCATGGCCAATTCAATTCTAATCCCAGCTAATGAAGGTTTTGATTCAGATTTTTTTCTAAACCCTGATCCATTCCTAAAGAATGAATAGGATGCAACCGAATAGAGTGAGTAACGTGTTCTTTCTTTGTTGGCCAGATTTCAGCTGACCTGTCGGGTGAAGACTCCGCACTTTGACGTAGACTGGGATATTAATGATGACACACAGCTTTTATTGGGCATCTATGAGCATGGCTACGGCAACTGGGACCTGATCAAGACCGACCCTGATCTCAAACTTTCTGAGAAGGTACATTGAGCCAAATTATTGCTTCCTCACAGTTAAAATACTGACAATAACCTAACCTGACCTCAAATGCCTTCTTGTCTTTATTTGTAGATTCTCCTAGATGACCCTGATAAGAAGCCTCAGGGAAAGCAGTTGCAGATGCGAGGAGACTACTTGCTTAAGATGCTGAAGAAAGAGCAGGAAAGCCAAGATGCTGTTAAAGCAGGAGATGAGGTGGAGATCATGGGCCTCTAGGCCATTTTAAACTACTATATTTGCAAATGCATACCACATTTGTTGGACATGTGGGTTTTTAGTCTTAGGGTTGGGGTAAGAGTTAGATTACTAGATTACTAACTTTTTTGGCCATGTGGCAGTGCAAATGAAATTTCTTATCATGTACAGTTCAGTTTCATTCAGTATGTTTTATGACATTTTTCATTCTTTGTATCTTCCCACTTCCCAGATCAAAACCAAAAAGAGGAAACCTCGAAAGAAGAACAAGGTCCCTAACAATGATCTGGTCAATGAAAATGCCTCTCCTCGTCTCTCCGACAACCCTTCAGAGGAGGGAGAGGTGAAGGTTAGTTACTTTTAATGCATCTTATCACCTATATAACAAACTCTACTTGTTAATATAGGGATGTATAGGCCACAGCACTAACCAGTTAGGCGGCCTTTTTTAAATTCTCTGATTTTCCAGGACGATGGAGCTGAAAAATCACCCACAAAGAAGAAACAGAAAAAGGATAACAAAGAGAACAAAGAAAAAACAGGAACTACTAAAAAAGAAAAGGAGGCGGACAAAGACAAAAAGCGTTTCAAGTCCAAAAAAGAGAAGGTACTTTATATGTTGGCAGTCTGGGGTGTTACGTTTCACCATGAGAAAGTTTCCTTTAGAAGCCTGGACTTAGGTATGATGTTTCACTGGCGTCCTGTGCACAGTGGTTGTTAGTTTCTTAGACAACAAGTTGACTCAAACTTAGATTTAAATTATACTGGTATTAGAATGAAATTCTCTGTATTATAAATATACTTTTTTCAGGTTACGTCTTTCTTTTTTGAGTTCACTTAGTTTTTTTATATATTTATCCAGGTTTGGTCAGACTAAATCTGTACATAATATATTAAAGTTATATCTTGTATGAATATGTCTCTCATCTGCTCAACTTCTCCCTTTTTTAGGCCAAACCAGGAGGAAAAGGAAAGAAAGCTCAGGGCCCCGTGCACATTACTGCAGGAAGTGATCCTGTACCAATTGGAGAGGAAGATGATGAGCTGGACCAGGAAACATTTAGCATTGTGAGTGTTAAAATGTCATTCATTCCTTTACCAGGCATATGATCCCTGATGGGAATATATGAAGTACTTGCAATGTCCCGAGTAGAAAATTGATTAGTGGTGTAATGTGTGTGCAGTGCAAAGAGCGGATGAGGCCGGTAAAGAAGGCTCTGAAGCAGTTGGATAAGCCAGACGAGGGGCTGTCGGTGCAGGAGCAGTTACAGCACACTCGTACATGTCTGCTGAAGATCGGAGACCGCATCACAGAGTGCCTTAAAACGTACAATGACCCTGAGCACGTCAAGATCTGGCGCAGGTATCTCAAAATGCACTTTATACATCCAATTCCAGGAGTTCCAGTTATATTTAAATGTCATATTCAAACTCACTTTTGTTTAATTTTTCAGAAACCTCTGGATTTTTGTGTCCAAATTTACTGAGTTTGGTGCCCGGAAACTGCACAAGCTGTATAAGATGGCTCAGAAGAAGCGCTCGCAGGAGGAAGAGGTAAGCACATCTTAAATCCACAGTTCTCAATGACTTTCTTCTCCTCATGTACCACTTGCTCACCTGCTCCTCGTATTTCACACAGAAAGAGCAAAAGAAGAAGGATGATCCTTCCAGGAAAAAACCCTTCAGACCTGAACCGTCTGGATCTAGTCGAGACTCTACAGGTGCCCAGCCCTCAACCAAACCCCATCCTCCGCCTGGACCTCCCCCTCACCACAGAGATCAATACAACCATCCCAATAAAAGGCACTTTCCTAATGATGGTGAGAGATGCAACATCTGCTTGTTTGACGTCCGATGTTACAGTTCTTCAGGTCCAAACGCTCTATCAGATCTAAAAATCAAACAATAAATGTAGCAGGTTGTGCTGTAGTACTACTGGAAAATCATGTTCCTTTATCTCTATACCAAAATCTCAGTTGTCCACATAGTTATTCATCTTTTCTGATTCGTTAAAATATTTGTGTCTGGGATGCTGTGAGCACGGAGACTGTAGTGTACTTTGAATGTTTTTAAAATCTTAAATTTGTGCTGTATGTGAATAGCACTCATAAACGGCTTTTGAGATGGTATTCTTTCTTGAAACGGAGTAGAGGCCTTTACCCACAAACAGTATTTGTTACAACATTAACTGTTTGATTAGCTACTAGTGGTTTTTGAACAGCCATAAATTACATCATTTATGATTCCTTTTGTCATTTTTATGATCTCATTTGGTACCTTGTGCATCTATTAACAGATAGGGGAGATTGGCAAAGAGACCGTAAATACAGCTACCCAGGTAACAGCAGTCAGCCCTGGCAAGGCGATCGCCATCACCCATATGAGAGTCACAGGTACAAGGACCACCACTATGGCGACCGTCGTCCTCATGGTGACTACCGCAGCTCAGGAGGTTACCGTAACAGCAGTTCCCCTCGCAAACGAGCCTATGACCAGTATGGCAACGATAGAGATCATCGGGGCCATCGAGACTATTATGACAGGTAAGCAAGGGGGGCTTTTTTATTAAAGCTACACAAACAAAATTTAAATCAGGAGCGAGTATATCATACATTTATTTTTACCTTAACTTAAAAGACTATGGTAAGCCTATAATAATTATTTATATTTAAGAGTTGTCGGGACCAATTTCCCAGCAAACTTCATACTTTCATCGTTCATCTGCAGTGTTGGGGCAAGTTTACTTTTAAAAGTAATGTGTTACAATATTGCGTTACTCCCTAAAAAGTAACTAATTGTGTTACTTGGTTACTTTATCGGAAAAAATGCATTGTTACTTTTTCTTACCTAGGCTAGGCTTGCTTGTTTGTTGAATAACAAAAAATGGTTATTTTTGGCAAATATAAAGGCCCTTTCACACCAAAAGTGAAATGAATAAGCCTCAGGCTGAAGGAAATGCAAAATCATGCCTGTACAGTAGAGGGCAAACAAACCTTTCAGCTGTGCTGCCTTTCTGGATTGCAGAAGAATAGGAGCAGGACAAGAAACCCTTTTACTTCAGCAATAAAAATGTAAAGTCATTTTTGCTTATTAGTATGGTTGAATTGGATCATCAAAGGTCAACAGCAAAGACATTTGTTAATAAAGTGAGGTTAAATACATAATATGTTAAATAATAAATACACTTTAACTATTGCAGGTTTGCATAATATTCTGAGTTTGCTTTAAACAGTTTTTTAAATTTAATTTTAAGCAATACTGAATCTTTTTGAGATGAGTAAATATATGTTTACATTTAGTCTAGAACTAAAATAACCATCATGTTTAGACACAACGCCTCTAAACTTACTCTAGATTTCTCTCAACATGGGGACAGGAGAGGTTTCAGTCAATAAATGGCAAAACAAAGTAACTTATTTGTTTTTATTTGAAAAAGTAAATCTGATTACCCCCCCGACACTGTTTGTGCATGGTTATGTCATATCCGTAAATAAAATAAAGATGCTCAGGAGTTTGCAAGCAAAAAGGGAAAGCGCCAATAGGCTACCCATAATAAAACACGGATCAACATAGTTTGCATAGCATCACGTTTGCTGTGCATTGAATAGGTTCACAAAACAGTGTTTATGTTGGTAACAATTGCTAAAATAGTTACTAATTTGGTCTATTGGTCTTGGCAAGTTATAGTTTCAACTGTTATCTGATATGAACAGCTATCATTATGATTTCAACAAGTCAAAACAAGCTACTTACTTCCTCACAAGATTATATTTTTTAGGCATCTGTCTTTTGCGGGGGTTTTGATGTTGTTAGTGACATTCACACTGATAAAGCGATCATCTGTAAACACACAGTGGTCTACCACAACTCACATAATGACCAAAACATTGTAACTGTAGCTATGCTTCAACCAAAGGCCAAAAGTTATATTTGTTAACGGCAACATGAAAAATGTCTGTTCTCATGTACAAAACTGTTTTGTTGCGTGTAGAGCTGTAGCATTAAAATGTATCTTTGTTTTCAGACATGCTGACCCTAAGAGGAGGCGTTCGGATGAGTACCGCTCCCCGAACTACCACCAAGGGGGAGGAGGGCATCCACAGGACTTCAGAAGGATGCCTGACCACAGGAGCCCCCCTGGAAACCATGGCCCCATGGGGCCTGATCACTACCGCCCCTTCCACCCGGACAAACCCCCACCCCTGATAGACCCCCGTTCCCCTCAGGCTCAGAAATCCCCCCTCGAGCCGATCTCGCCTGCTTTGGAAAGAACTGCCGAGCAGAAACCTGTGACGGACTTTAACTGGAACAACAGGAAGACGTGAAGTGAACATGAAGTGCAGAGATGGTCTGTACTGCCAAAGGAAGTGGCAGAAAGGCCACCCAGGCAATAAATGGAGGAGACGTAACCAGCCACCACCAAACTCCTCTTTATCGCCACTGTGTCCTCCGCTCTCTTCTAGGTTTCATGACAAGGTTAAGTCTGCCATTTTGGACTGAGGAGAAAGAACAAGGCATGGTTAGTCCTGTGGACTACGCTGTTGAAGTATGCCTGAGTTAGAAAGTGCCTCGTGTATTTGGTCTTTGTTGAGAGCCATTAGCAGAAAGGGACTATCCCCAAAGCAAACTTTACTTTGATGTTCATGTCTTTTTGTTTTTGTTATTTTGGTTTGTGCAAAAAAGGATTATTACATGAAAGTAGCCTTTGTGGGAGGAGAAAAAAGGAATCATTTTAATTGCACCTTCAGATGTTGATTCATTGTTCTGTTGAGCTATTCGGTTTGGTTTTGCTCTCTACAATACAGACCCCTGTGATTGTACGTCATTTTGAGGGGGAATTACATGTGCGTTTTTGTCTTTTGATATTTGTTATAATCATGTAGGAGTATTTGTGATGAGCAACAACTGCAACAATTATTCAAATTGTTTTTCTCAAAATGATTGAATCAGCTAAATGTGTTTTCGCTATCGCAGACCCGCCATTTGTTAATATTGTAATGCTTAGATGCTCTGTTGGAGGATAGTAGCCTTGTTTAAAAAAAGAAAGAAGAACATAAGGCTGAACAGTATTCAGGGTCTATGTAGACCTTGTCAGAACACTAGATAATCATAACACGTAAGCTATCTTTGTCTTTATTTTCTTACGACTGTAACACTTGGCGCCACTCAAGTCCACTTTATGGTCAGTGCTTGTACTGTTGCAACTTTTTATTGCACTAAAAGAACAGTACTTGCTTGTTTTTGACTATGTAGTAATGGTAGACAATTACCTGAATTTGATTTTCATGTTTTGTTGAGTTTTCTCAGTATGAGTGTGCTGAAACACTGATACCGTTGACCTTTAAGTGGAAATGTGAGTACTGTATGAATGGACAGATGCGTGTTTAGGGAGTGGGCAGGTGTCAAAAGCTATTTTTGGTGAACCAGATTTTGTGCCAAAACTGACTGACTGACTGGCATGCTGGTAAATACCATTCATTGTTTATTTGATGTGTTTCTCCATCTGTGCCTTATTCTTGTGTAGATTCAAACACCGGATTGATATAAGGAAGACTAGCAGTACTGTGCAGTATTATGCTATGTACAATTTCAAAACATTTGCCAGGATGGAATTTTAACTAGATGCATGTCAAGCCAGCTCTGGTGAGTGGGGAACAATGTGTTGTGCTCTATTCCTAAAGATCATGGTAGCAGGACTAGGAGAACAAGCTGGTGAAATGTGGACATGTTTGCTATGAAATACTTGAGATGTGTTAAATCTGTCCCACCCAAGCTCCTGCTCACACTCCACAGACATGTTAAGCTTTGAAACAAGCCAATTTAAAGTAATTTATATTTGTGAAAAGCCACTGTTCAGATTAATTGTACTGTACATATGTTTATAGACCTATATGTATTAAACTTTCCTACATCATGGACAATCTTTGCTTTTGTTCTGCTTCAGATAAAATTAGTTTGATGAAACCTACAATGCAGTCTTAACAACATTGTTTTTTAAATGTGATTTAGGACAATCTCCTAAATGGTAAAAGTAAATAAATTATTTTTTTTAAAAATGACGTTTTTGCCTAATAAAGTCAAGTCACCTTTATTTTGCACTTTTTACAATACAGATTGATTCAAAGCAGCTTATAACAGGAAAATGAATAAATGATGCAACAAAGTTTGTCTCGGGATGTTGAGATGAGTTCAGTGATGGTTAATTTCTGTTGTTTTAAAGTTATTCATTTAGTTAATTTATCTAAACAGCCGCGCTGGAGAATACAGTGATGTCATCGTCCAGCTCTCATATAATGGTGTTAATATTAAGAGAATAGTCTCATCTGTTCGCGCGCTTCACTCATGAATGGATAGCTACTCAGAGGAATGGCGGGGATTACTGAGGTGAGAGACATACTTCACTACATAGTCAATATTTTGTCGTTTTTCAGCACTTTTTAAAATCAAAATTACATTTTCCAACCGTTAAATCGAAAAAATGAAAAAAGGTCCCTCGTATCTACACGAATCACGTGTTTTAGAATCATATTGGTCGAATTAGTTATGAAACCTGTAACTTAACCTTTGAGTCTTTCTGCTCAGTATTTGTTTAAGCTAATTATGCAGTTTCATATCGCTTAAACACGGTAAAGTAATGAATTATCCTTTGTAGATACGATTTATCATCATCGTTGTAGTCTCAAATGTTTCAGCATTTACCCATTATACCATCAGGTGGCAGTCTTAGTCCAACATACTTGGACTAAAGAACTAATGCTGTGCTGTGGTAACTTCCATAGTCAAACATGAGTTCAAACAAAGAAACATGAATACAAAAACCCACACATAAAAAAACAAATCAACAGGACACTTTATTTTTTATTCAATAAATAATTTACAGTATTTACAGGTGGTGTGTGGCACCGCTTTAGTCCTACATACAAAAACAGACTAAGCTGTCTGGTATCTCCCATTCAATGTTAATACATTTGAAAAAGTTATCCACTTTTCTTTAGCGTTACAAGTCTGATAACATTTTTCACCATCAAGTTAAAACCATGTAAGAGCTAGGTTAAAGAGAATTAAAACATAAAGTGCTTTTGTAATAAACAACACATGAACACCGCAAGTCACACGTTTCCTACCTAGTATTTAGTTACTTTAGGAAGGTGATGTCTCCTTTTTACTCTTTTTCCAAATTAGATCGTACTAAGTCCCTTATCTTGTTTTTGTGGTGTTTGTGTGTACACAATATCCCTTTAAACTTAAAGGTAAATTTCACTACACCCTCTGATGTACCAAAAAAAACAGCACAAAATATTATTTGCCATATCACACAAACGTATATACATGTCACATTACACATATAAATCCAAAAAGCACTGACAACACAAGCACACTTAAACACAAAAGTCATTACAATCATTTTGTATGCTTTCAAATGTCTCTTTAAAGCCATGAACTGCACCAACACAAGCTTTCTTAGCAGTAGTAAGGCTCGCAAAACTTTACAGTGTAAGAATAAATTACTGTGAAGTCTCTCAAAGGATTCGTTATGTATAATTAACATCTAAACCATACTTTCAAGGTTCAAACTTTTCACTAAGAGAAATCAAACACTGGTAAGAGACAACTGTGACAGATGACATGATGATGTTATGTGAGCTTCATCTTCCACAAAGACCTTTCCAACAGTCCCTAAACATGGCCTATGAAATAATTACGCCATCAAGGGTGCAGTTTCACTCTTCAAAATAGTGGTGCTATGCATCGTGTGACTTTAGCTCGCCAATACTACTACAGCTATTTACAATACTGAGTTGCCAGTAATCCTGAGCCTGCTAATAGCTGGAGAGCGAATGCCCTCATTTCAAATGTCACAAGAAATGCATGGCAGATGAAAACAATAGCTCCTGCACTGGTCCATCCACCACACTGTAGTTAGCAGCACCTTCCAATATTAGACACAATCAGGACATCTGGTCTGAGCCTAAATACTTAAGTGAACCACAAAGGCCCCATGAGAAAGAGAAAATTCAGCTGTTTGGGAAATTGTTGGCACCATGGCTTGTTCTTTGGCAAAACGCCTTCGCCATAAATTCACAGATCTACAGAGTCGTGAGTTAAACTGGGCCTACAGCACAGCCACGTCGACACCCTTTTGAAATGGAGAGCAAGGCGTTGCTCTTTAAGAAACAGAAAGGATGATTGATGGATCTGCCTTGTGGGTCCCGTCTCAAACTGCAAATATTGTATGGAGAAACTTGGCTCTCTCCTGGATATATATGTTGATTGTTACTTACATGAATATTTTTTTCCATACATTTTTTTTTATCTGAAGCAATTGTGCTATTTTCAAAGACAACTCTGTCTTGGGCCACACCATTGTATGGCTTTATTTTTTATTTTTATTTTTCTGACTCAATGACATTTACTTTGTGAATAAAGTAAAGTTATTCTCAATGTGCCTGAAAATGTGTTCAGGCTGAATTCGAACACCCAATTTGACAATGGAGTGAATTCAATAAATATTTGTCAAAATTATAACACCTAAGCAAGCAGTATGAGTGTAGTTTAAAGTCTGCTTGACACCCCCTTTTTATATTTAAAATGTAGGAAAGAGCTCTTGGCAGGCAGTAAATCTTCTTACTGACCCATGAACCACCACACCAGAGCTACATTAGGACCCTGGGTGCAATATACAGCTATTATGAAACACTTCACATACACACACACACACTCACAAGCATTCATATAATCACCCACACAATAACACATCTTTCTCTTGCACACACATAGACAAACTATACAAAAGGCCTGATGTTATGGCCTATTAATCTTCTCTGTAGACAACACGACTTACTAGTCTGACATGGCCTTGGCCAGGGGGCTTTCACTAGAAAGCTACTTTTTCCAAATCTGGAGCTTCTTCAAAGAAAGAACTCCTGCTGGCCCTCCATTGTTTGGAGACGTTAATAAAAGCTCCTGTCATGTCCTTCAACCTGGCTCCGGGAGACATACTTCACCTCTCACTTGGCATCAAGTGAACTGAAGACCATCTCCAAACTCTTCTTTCTGCAAAGGATCATCCGTCTCTCACTCCTGTCAGTGGCACGTCACTCTGGTGAGAGCAAGGATGGTTTCATCTGACCCGTGTCTTAGGCCCTCTCAGCACTGCCTTCTCTGTCATTGAGCAGTTATGAGATCAGCAGAGATGGGTGGATCTCCAGGAACGCTTCGGCTCTGGCCTTATGAATGAACGTCCGTGATGATAAGAGATGAGTTCATGGCGTGATACAAGACACACAAGTGTGAAAGCCCTCAGCAGAAGCTCGGGCTCTAGCTGAGAAGCCCAGCCTCTGGTAGATGGAAGACAACACAGTGAGAGTAGCATTTCACATGCATACAGCTTCTTACAACCATCTAACAAGAATGTCCAATGGGGACTACAGACAAATGGAACACGAGTCAGTCCATAACTGTACGACAACAAGGCTGATGAGGACTAGGAAACTAAAACCACATTTTTCGGAGGCAGAGTTGAATATTGTATCCTTTTCAAAGAGGTGGTATCTGTCTTTGTTGGAGTGGAGCATTTTAACATCCTCAAAGGCATAGTAGGCCGCCAAGGTGAAGTTAATGTCCCCAGAAGATAGCAGGTCAAAAACACAGGATTGGAAGTACAAATCCTCCACTGGTAGACGTTCTTTGCACTTGGCCATGGCTGCCTGATAAGTGAAGCCAGGGTTAGGACTGCCTGGCTGTCCCCTGCCTAAGCCGTGGCTCTCTGCCGCCCGCGCTCTGAAGGTCCTGAAGTCTATTCGCTGGTTGGCAGGGCAACCATGCAGGCAGAGGTAAAGATCCTGGTTGTCCTGGTCATCCAGTGAATTCACGACCTCCTCTGGCATCCGCACCGCAAAGGTGAGGTAGCGGCCAACTTGCCGAACTACAATAGTGGTGCCAATATAGCGTGCCTGGATCTCTATGTGTTGTCCGGGCACCTTCTCTACCACACGCAGGGTGTTGGCCCCATGGCGGTCTCCTCCATTCTTTGAACCATCAGCAAATGCAGCTGGAAGCTCGTCGGTTTCAGCATGGTACATCTTCTGGTCTACACATTCTTGGAAGTTCTTGAAGATGATTGTTAACTGTGGTAAAGAAGTGAGAGTGAGAACAAGTGAGAACAAATCATTTATAAGTTTATTTAGATTGTGCCAAATTAAGATTAATTATTATTTTGGACATAAATACATTAAAACGCGAGGAACAGAAAGAAAACATTAACTGAATTGCAACATATGTGCTAGTTAACAGCATAATCAGATTCTGGAGAAAAAATAGATAACAAATAAAGTGTGCACAATTTAAAATGCAATATTTGTTCAGTCAAAACCAGCCAACAAACAGCAGCCAGACAGTGTTTTATGCACCATTGCATGTGGCAAAAGATGGTCACTACTCCATTCTGCATAACTGAGCCTTGTCTTAATAAAACCAGAGGACTGTGCAGTGCAGACCCTCCAAGCCCAGAAGCTTTCGTAATGTCACATTTCAGCAGCAGCTCAAGATACAGGGGGCCAATGTAAACGCACTCTGGAGAAACACAGGTCCAGTCTATGTTACAGCAGACCTCAGTATGCAGACACAAAGACAATCCATTCATGCTGCTCAGAGCCTGCCTGTGAACCCCAGATTCAGCTCCAGGGAGTGGACTTGCGCCAGCTAGAGAGCACAGCCTGCACATGGGCTAATTAGAGAAGGCTGCTCCTGCCTCTGACTCCTCCAGCGAGCTGCCATTAGGGGGCCAATGGACTGCTGACACATATGTGACCTCGGGACGTCCAGGCTGCTCTGATCTTGCAAATGATGCATATGAGTGTGTGTCTATGTCCGAGTGGAGACTCAGTTTAGCCAAACCGCCCTATAATCACTAATAGTCCAGTGATCTGCATCTGCCCCCTGTTGACAGCACCCAACCAATGCTTGATTTTCGCAGGACAGGCTATAGGAATGTCTAGTTTGCACGTTCGCTTTTGTCTCTGAGCCACTATCGTTTAATAAAAAAACAGCCAACTTAACAAAAATATCATGATCCCTTCCCTTCCTACAAGAATGAACTGTGGGTCCGTCTACTTAATGGGGAATCATTAGAGGTTTTTGATGGCAGAAAATTGCTCTGTTCTTAATGTGACCGAGTACAAAGTACTTGTGTTTTTCTGCAGAGGAAAAACTCTGAAAAACATTTAACCCTGGTCACAAAATTACTGCAGCCAAAAGGACATCAGACATAAACGTGTAGTCCTGTGCTTTCACCTTAGGCTCCACAGCTGGCCAATTCTAAGGCAGCTTCCCAGTTTGTCCAATGAGCCGTAAAGCAAAACAATGATAATTTATGAGGTATGAGGGCCAACTAATGCAGAGAAAATATCAGCAGTTTCCTGTATGGACTGAGCACTTAGTTAAAACAACAAAACTCTTAAATCACACACAAATAATGGCAAGGACTGCCACAAATATAGTAACATTAGTCCACAAAAATAAATAAATAAATAAATAAGGCTCTTGAGCCTGGAAACATTCCAAGTTATTACCTCTCTTTTGTTGCTGACATTCCTTTAAAAAACATTAATCAGACTTTCATCAATTGTTCCTCTTATCACATCTTCATCCGTTGTGGAACAGATCCAAATGCTAACTAGACTCTGCACTTAAGAAGTCTGCATTCTCTTCCCACTGGTAAAACCACACTGTCTTTCACCATTAACTAATTCCTGTTAATGTAGTAGGCCTAGTACTTGATTGAGTTGAAAAGCAGCTGGGGAAATGAGACGGCAGAATGATTCTGAATTACTTTTGCCTATTTATATGAGGCACGGAAAATCCTTACCTTGCTAGTAGCCGTAGCTGAAGATCCAAGCACAACAGGAGTGTTCGTAACCTGCACAGACAGGTACTTATTGTGAATCAGTGGCCAGGCTCCCTCAACTTTACAGGTCTGAAAGTCATCGTTGAATGTGCGGAGATGTGGGTCCCCAAAAAAGCCGCAATGAGTGTAATTGGGAGGCGCAGAATCTCGTGGTAGACTCCGCTCATAATGGCACACCTCTGGCCCATCAGAGGGAACGTGGATGTCCGGTTGGGGTGGTGGCTGTACTGGGGGCAGGGGTGTGCGGGCACGAGGCTGGGTTGTGGGCCCTTCTTTGGAGCAGTTGTGTTGGCTCATAAGATCCTCTATACCATGTTGGGCTGAATGGTAGGCCAGGTCACCTCGACATGTACGGGCAGTGCGACGGACGCAGTTGTTGTATGCTCTCAGAGCGGTGCAGGGCTCCTCTTCTGGGCCAGATCTGGAGGTGGAGGCCCAGAACTCGGAGTTACACTTGAGGATCTTACACTGCAGAGTTGCTGTAAAGCAAAAAGGGAGATAGCATAAACATACTGGCATGGTCAAACCAAGTTTATACAAAGCTGAAATGAAATAAGCATCAATCAAAGTAGCTGACAAAACTGATTAAGCTTTTATATTGATATTAAACAAACTCCATTATCTTTTTAATCGAGAATAGCCTGTTTTTGTTTCCTATTTTTAGTGTCTTCACTTTCTATTCACATGTGACATGTCATATAGTAATACTTTTTATTTTCAATTATTTCAGTACTAACCTTTAAATGAAGTTTAGTTTAGTTTATTATGTTATGTTCATGAATGCCAGTTGCTCAAGGCCCTCATAACAACACATGAATTCTCTCTCCATCTGGACAAAGTGAGGCTTTAATTCCATCAGTAATAAAAAGAAAACAACATTCCAACCAAGTTCCAAGTTTCTGTGTTTTGCCAACTTCCATCAAGTATAAGTGCTCTAAATGTAGTATAAAGCAAGGCTATTGTTGTCTCATTGCCCTTTCAAAAATAAATGAAACATAAATATTAGAGTAGGCCAATCAACAATTTTTGATTTTATGTGAAATTCAAAATGTTAATGGAATATTCTTATTATATGTGTATATATCACAGGGGAGAAAAGTTCAACACTTAAGAGCTATTGTAATACAAAACGTAAAGCAATAAGCATCTAAATAGGCATCGTTACAATGTAATGAACTCTCGACAGGCTTATCTAACTGCATTACCTCACCATGAATGACATCACTTTATATTAGTAAATGGGATATGCTTTATCAAAAAATGCTGATTAAGCTCCCAGTTGGATATCTAGCAATTTCACACTGTTTAAGGTGCAACACAAATTAATAGCATTAACACAAACTGGAAGGAAGCCTTCAAACTGACATTCACACCAACAAAAGTCTATTATTTAGAAGTGTTAATCATCTCATATCAAATTCACACTCATTCACACCTTGTGCTGTCTCTTTGCATTGCAAAGCAGATTGTGGGGGTGCTTTTCAGTAAAGCACCATGGGTGTCAGTGACCGAGGGCAAATGCACATCTGAAAAAAAATCACTTAGGGCTTTAACAGAAGGGGGTAGCTGTGAGTGTGTGTGTGTGTGGGAGGGTGTAGTCCTAGGACTCTGAATGAAGACAATGCAATTTGCCATTGAGAAGAAACCAGCAGAGTCATAAATTAGCCCTGTGTAAAGGGATTAGGTAGAGTTTCATCAGCCATGCAGGGCAGGAGGGAAAGGGGGCTGAGGACAGCCTTAAAGAAACAGGATCTCTGGAGAGAAACTGGCTCCAGGACCAATGGGTGGAACACAGAGAAGGTCTCACCATTCCACAGGTCAAACTGGATATGAGATAGCCACCTGTCCAGAGCAAAAGGCCGTAATCAAAGGCAAAAGCAATTTCAAGCACATTCCCCTTCCTCGAATTACATGGTTGAATTGAAATCCGAAGGCTTTAGAATCATGTGTTTTTTCATTATTTAAAGATTATCTCTTTCGTTTAATAAAATACAAAGACATGCCAAAACTACACACAACTTTGTTTCCAAATGATCATGCAACTATCTTTGTTGTCTCAGTCACAGACCTGTCTTCCAACTACCAGCTATAAAGGGCATTTATGACCATCTGATAAGAGACAATAGGCTAATTTAAGATGTTAGTGACTAGCGCTTGCATGATTGTCTTTTGTTTGGCGTTACATAATGTGAAAGAAGATTGAACACAGGGTGTGAAATCAAACTGAACACTACTTACAGCTGACTAGAACCTTGACAGATAATAACAACACTTGTAAATTCCATTATAATGAGATATACAGAAATCACATTGGAAACCACAGCTGACCCATAATCATGTGAGAGTGCCTACATTCTTCTACACACATTCGATTTTTCTTCTTATGATATATACTACATTGTAAACATGCCAGGATTTTATGAGCAGTAATTTCCTTTAAAAAAATGCTGTATTCAGAATTTTATTGTAAAATCAATGCAGGCTAGGTAATTTATCTTTTAATATCATATGATTTTACTATCATATTGATTGTATGTTACTATACACACCAATTAAGGGGAGGGGTATTTGCAATATAGTGGTGATCTGAATGGTTATGATCTCTAGTAAATTTGTGATTTTAGAGGTTGTCAACTAAATATGCACATCAATACTCTTTATGTATAATTATGACAATAAATATTTTTAGATAAAGCACTGAACATTACAAAACAAGTAACTTAAAGTGACAGCAACTGCATAATTCAGTACAGTATAGGCTGGGAACTTAAGTGTCAGTATGGCACTGTGGACATGAAAATATTGCAGCTAATCTGTAAACACAAGTCTGTAGTGTAGACAGTGATAATGTCTGTGATTCTACAACACAACACTACAATTTTCGGTATTTTCCTACTAGTGTTCACTGTGAAGTCCGTGTAGTACTACCCAGTATTTACAGTACTGTAAATGCAGACTAATTTTTGTGTGAATTTAACCATACACCTATATAAAAAATATATATAGAGATAATTATGACATTTTTAGAATTTTGTTGCCTTTTAAAACGTTGCTTTACTATGCTGAAAACGGTCTTAAAAGACTTTACTGTGTTTTACATTTTGCCCCAACAAGTCGTGCGAAGGCATGTTATAGGCTAGATGTGGAGGGTTCGCTTCCCCTCCCCCAAACACAACAGCACGTCCCCGCCAGAGCTGTGGGAAACACTGCGGTACTGGTAGTGCAGGCAGAATCAACCCGAACCTTCGGACCATTACGCTTTAATCGAACGGTTTAAACAATGGCTATAAAACAACTAAAAACATCAATCTAGCTTTGCACCCACATTTGTTTCTTTGCATCTTTTCAATGCGAAAAGGTTTAGCACCGTTAATTTAAATGCACATGAGTAGTGCAAACTTGAAAGATATAAACAACAACATTACTCAAGCGTACATTATAAGGAATGTACACTGAGAAGATAGATAACTTTCACCAGACGTAACTGGGTCATGACTAAACAAAATACACCCAACTGCTAAGTAACAAAGCATACGTTTGTCGGCGTCATTTCAACATGTTGAACTGCTCTAAGTGTTTTTGTAGCGATTATAATTAACATAGGTTGCATAATTAATTCGATAGTTAAATGCCAGGAAAAACACATATCATAATTTCCAGTCTTAAAACTTTTTTTATTTTTTAATTTGATTTTTTATGATAAATGTTTTTTTTTTTGTTCTTACCTGCTGGAAACAAACAGAGAAACAGAACAAGGAACTGGCAGACTTGTAGCGCCGATGGTCCTGCTCCTTTCCCCATAACCATCCATCCAGCACGGGACAGCGCTCCTCTCCTCTCCCTATTCACACCAGCAATGTAAAGAAATGCGAATTAGAGCAATGCTGCAACTTTCCGTTTGAGTAGAAGTTGCCGAAGAAACGCAACACCCCGAAATCATGCCGCACGCCCTTTCCGTCGTACAAATATCGCTGCTTTTGTCAGGTATTCTCCGTGTTCACACATTCCCAACCCTCGCTAGAAACGTGCCATCGATCTTCGAGTTTGCTAGTGTCAAGAGGGCGCAGCCTACACTGCGAAGTGCACCAATAAGAAGTCACTGTTTCTCCACCAACCCCTTAATAGTTTCAAATTACGCCTGTGCTTTGAGAAGTACTTTACCCGTTTGCCATGAAGCCTGTACTCAAGAAAGTGAACACATTATAGGCTACTTGTTACTCTTTAATACATAGCTAATGTGTAAATACTTCCCTGTGCTGGTGCATGCATTTTCAGTTATGGCAGGAGCAAAATAAGATTGGAAATACAGGTTGCACTTTATTTTACAGTACGTGCACTTACAGTGTACTTACAAGTACTGGTTAATAACTACATAGGTTAGGTTCAGGGTTAGTGCCTAGTTATAACCCAGTTATTGGTATAACTATAGGTTAAGTAGGCTAAATAGTATCTACATGGGGTTCAGGACTGTAAAATAAAGTGCTAGTGAAATAGCATATTTAAATCAATATGTAAATTTAAGACGTTTTTAGAATATTAACATAATATTTTACCAGAGTATAATAATAAAATAGCAATGATTTAAGTCTAACACAAATTCCCCCTTATTACCCACTTAGTCCCATTTGTGTAAACATTTTTTTATTTAAATACTAAAGAGAGTTTGTGTATTTCAAACAGAGTTCTCCACTATAAATGAAAGTACAGACGGTCATGTGATTTAATTTTTTTACGTGGCCGTGTAAATAGTCACATGACCCATGCTGTTTAAGTAGCATGTTTAATGTACATTATAATCAAATAATCTATTGTTAACATATCCAAAATTAAGATAATAAATAAAATGGCTCTGTCTCATAAAATATAATCACAATATTTTAACATGTAAGTTGTCAAGAGAAAACAGCCCAATTTTTTAGTCAAAATAGGGCTCTGTTTTCCCACACATATTATATAGGCTAACTGTACATTTTATTTTAACAGTAACTTCATTACTACTACTAAAAAAGGTTCATTTATTTATTTAATTACATTTTTATGTTTTTTGTTTTGTTTTGTTTTTTACAGTTTGTTTCTTTAGACTGTCCAACACAAATGCTTACATAGTTAAGATATTTTTAATTTATTTATTTTTTTCATTTTTTATTTTTTAAAGGCTTAAAGCAGGGTTGTTCAATCCTGGTTGTGAAGGGCCAACATGAGTATAGCTCCAACTTGTCTCAACATACCTCCCTGGAAGATTCTCGTAATCCTGAAGACCTTGATTATGGTTCAGGTCTTTTTAATTGAGGTTGGAACTAAACTCTGCAGGACAGTGACCCTCAAAAGCAGGATTAGAAACATCTATAGCCTATGTTAAAGGCTCATTTAAATACAAAAGAGTATTATTATTTTTTTTGCATTGGGAATATATGCTTTATAAGACAAATAGCAGACTGATTATAAACAGAAGGGACAGAAGCTTCTGTCAAAATGGAAGAGAAGCCCTATACCACCCACAACTAAACTGCACCAGCACATGCATGTATGATCACCTTTTACATAGTGGTCTGTCTCTGTCAACATAAATGCATCCACCTAAGCATCATCATACATCACTGTCATCAATACGCAGGGCTTTCAAAACATCTAAACCAATAACACCAGTTAATAATAACACCACAAGCTTTATATGTAACTGCATTTCCATCACATTTCAGACTCCCAGACAGATTACCTTTCCTTAACCATTGTCAATCTTAAAATGCACTGCTGAAATGTGAATTATTGACAGTGCCCCAATCAACCTGAATTCACCCTATAAAATACGTAATCTTACTAGGACTAATATTTTTATTTGTGTGAACATGAAGGATGCTTCCCATCTATAAAGTATAAAAGCTAATTATTCAATCAATCTGATCATAATAGTCTTGTTGAGATCTTGGCAGGTCAAGGTAATTGAAAGGTCCTAGAAGAAGAGGGATGTAGATATGTAATGGTTGTGTTTTTGGTGGTCAGCTGTTGCAGTCCAACAGATGGCGCTTGCACAGTGGTTGAGAATGAATGATATCTCCAGAGAGAGATGCGTCCTCCTCATGCATATTTACAGTTTAACTGTAAAAGTGATGCCTATTTTCATTTCAGATTATGAGCAAATAACTTGAATGTAGGTAGGCTACATAAAAGCCAAAATATAGCATTATGGTACCTTATCTTTAATGAGAAGATATAGATGATGTTGTGAACCCAACCCTGCACAGATGTAGTCTAACAATTTGTGAGTTTAATTGATCATCAAAAGCGTGTGGATAATTTCTAGCGCGGCTATGCTAAAATATTCAAATTTAGATGTAGAGCAGAAGAACATTCATTAGTGATAGCTTGACATCTTAAAACCTCGTTTTTATTGTCTTCTATTCTAATTAATGAAAAAAAAAAATCTTTACTTTTTAGACTATTCTTGAAGCCAAAACACATGGCTACACATAGGCGCAATATGATGTAGACTTAAAAAAAAAAAAAAAAATCTCAGATAGATGCTGGCGATATATTGGCTATGCTGTTTATAAGAGGAGGTCTTCACATAATCGAACCACTGCAGAATATTTAAAAATAATTTTAGAAGTTATTTGTCAAGAAATCACAGGGAACCCACCTTTTTGAATGCATGGAGCTCTTCCACACTTTTGGGTTGAGTTTCTTTGCGGAACCGGGATGGGTCTGCGACTGAAGCGCGTGCAGTCGTGCTTTTTATCAGTAATAGCGTACGATTGTTTTATTTAAGTCTATACACCGATGTCAAACTCGCGGTGAAGCTCTGCTGTCGTACTTGCATGATGTCCCCTGTTCCGATAATTTTAAAGGCAAGATAGGTCTTTATCTCAACGCTGCGGTGTCTGATGTTATTTTCATCGGTGCCGTGATCTGGAAATAAAGGTATGATCCGTCAACCAGTTTATCGAGGCACAAACGATAAAAAGGAAAAGCTCGTAAATGTTTTCGAATCGACAGTGTTCTTCATTTTGCAGTGGTATTCCCAGGTTCCTCTGTGGCTCTCAGGACTTGAGTAGGAAGAGCCCTCGGGGCAGCAGTGTTGATAGCGCTGGCTCGTTTCCTCGCCTCAGTGTTGTGAAATGACGAGTTTGAAAGTGTGAGGCACAATGATCAGCGCTGCAGTCTAACTCCCCACACTGTCACACTCAATGCAGGGTTATGTCTGTTAAACCAAGCCTGGAATATATTAACCCCCTTTTTCTTTTCTTTTTTTTCTTTTTTTTGAGTTAATATAATAGAACTAAATAATTAAATGCATGAACACGTTAGTTACAATGTAATTGCATTAGAAAGAACACATTTTGTTTTCCATCTATATAATTCAGTGTTGTGGTTGTTTGCGTTATGTGTCTCAAAATTATATATGCATTTTCCATATCTAAGTGCTACAGCTCAGAGTAGTTTAGCATTCTATTATACACTGTGTAAATTAATGGAAAGTATAAAGAGTGCTGTTGTTACAAACTATCCAAACTACTGGATGGATTGTGACATTACTAGGAAACATGGGCAGTTAACATTTTGTCCATGAATTTAATGTGGTCAGCAAATTTACATTCATTTATTGATGGCCTATTGCATGTGATATTGTTTTTATGAGTTCTATAAACACAATTTATATTGTTTTAGACAAAACAAAAAGAAAAATTGGTCAGTTCTTATTCTACAGTAAACAAAAATGGTCAGAAATAGCCAGAGTATCAAGCTTTGAGTAGCTACCAAGCAACACACAGACTGAAAGCTGGTCAGGAACAGCGTATATAAGTGCAGTGGA
This sequence comes from Leuciscus leuciscus, assembly GCF_965113295.1. Lineage (NCBI taxonomy): Eukaryota > Metazoa > Chordata > Actinopteri > Cypriniformes > Leuciscidae > Leuciscus > Leuciscus leuciscus. The sequence continues at coordinate 38,447,301 of NC_138734.1, read as the reverse complement.
GAGATAGTGATTTTTCCTCCCCTTCTCAAAGCAATCAGTAATCATTCCACTCCAGTTCAGGTTTTTCCACTTACCATTTTCCACACTGAGAAACCCAGTTAGGAGCGAAAGCTATAACACGTCACTGACACTTGGGCTGCCTCCGAAATCGCATACTTCCCAACTATATAGTAGGCAAAAAACAGTATGTGACAAAAGAAGTATAGGCCTATCCGAATTGCCAGTACTCATAAAAGAGTAGGCAAAAAGTACCTGGATGACCTACTACTTCCAGCGAGATTCTGAAGTGTGCATATGGACACTTTACTGTCCCATGAGTCCACAGGAGAGGATTTGTGAATGTCAGCGTAATGACGCTGGTACGTCACATGATATGACAACATGGCAAATGTATAGTCCAGATTACATTCATACTTCACACATTCATATTAAATAGAACATACTTTTTTAGCAGTCGTGAAGTTATTACTTATTCAAAATGAGTAGGCCAACCTACTCAAGAGAGTATGCGATTTCGGACGCAGCTTTGGACTTCTAAAAAACTAGTTCTACAGAGCTGTGAAGCAGTGAGCTGTGCACATGCTCAGCACATGTTGGCTCACATGGGGACCCTGCAGGTTTGAGTCTGACCTGGATGCCAAACCCTAACCCCTACAGGTCTGTAAGTGGAAAAAACTTGTGGAATTATTATTTTTTGTGCCAATATCAGGGGCTGAGCCCACATTATCAATTTTAGACAACATTTGATCAAATTCATGCTACTATGACCTGATACCAGTCCCATATGCATGTGACATGTTTCAAGCCCTGTTATTGTGAAATATTAATACAAATAATGCTCCAGACAAGCTGTCAGTCTGTCTGTGCATACTGGTGTGGATTTTTTAAGCTTTTCATTTTTTCAAGAACAAAACACCACTTGCTCTTTTTTTTGGAACTATTTCATTGGCAGAGCAAAAGTAACTGGCAATATTGTGTGTAAAATATAAGTAATTCAATATTACCAAATCAATATTTTTCTTAATGTCAAAATTCCTGCAGCCTATTACCTAATCTGATATTCAGAATGACAGCACATTTGCAAAAATAAGCGGCTGTTCACGGAATGCAATTTTGCGTCCAAAATCGTGGGACACGGCAGTTAAATTAAACAAAAAAACATGCATGAGTTATGATGAGATGTGTTTTCTAAAAGTTTAACTTCCTCGAAAAATGCAGCTGTCATGTACAAGTACAAAAATTGTCTAGCAAGTTTGCATGGAAAAACATAGAAGCACAAGCTCAATACTCATGAACGGTCAATAGGCTATAATAAAAAGTCTTCTTTAAAGCATCGCTCGCTTGGGGTATTAAAGTAGAGTTATTGCATGTCAAATCAATCCAATTGCCATATCAATTAAAATGACTGGGGTGAAGAAAAAATACCCAGTGCTTTACAAAAAAGCAGAATATATTAGGTGCTATTGCCAGGGACTGTTCATGCCTCTGCTGTAAAAGACATGAGAATTAGCTTTTGACTTTGAGACTGGTTTGTTGACCAACCATAAATAATGTTTGACAACCTAAAATTCACTTAACATAATTAAATGGTAACGTATTTTTATTTTCTCTGGTTTGACATGTTTCACTTTGACTATGACAGATGTTTGAGGGATATCACCTTGACATTAATCTGCTAGTTTTCAAAGGAGAGGCTTCCACCCTGGTGTGAAGAGAATGGCTTTACAACAGCCGGATACTGGACATCCACCTCAAACACAGCTGGCGGAGGACAAGAAAGAGGGGGGTGCAAGGGCAAACAAGGCTTGCTAAAGCTATGCACTCAGTTGACATACGTTTGGCTGACATCTGAGCGATAAATATTGCACTTGTGAAGAATGCATCTTTTGCATTCAGCAGTTCAATTACAAATTGAGCATTAGCAAGAAAGAACAACAGAAGATGAAAAGGACTGTTAGATATTTTGTGGATGACCCCAGGCAGAGAGAAAGCATGAAGTAATAATACAAATAAAAGGTGAGGAAAAACACAATAAGTGAAAATGGAAATAGATAAAGAACACAATAATGGCCAGACAGAGAAAAGAAAACTGCATAACATAAAAGATACATATCAGATCCACACAGCTACAGAATGTCACACTGAATGAATATTATTTATATTTTGGCCCGACACAAAGACATTGATTTCAATATGTTTCAGTGGTTACTGATTCAGACACACAAAACAGATACAATCAACTGTAGTTATTACAAGAAGAAATTAAGAAAAATCAATAATACTCCTCCTTTTTTTGCTCCCCTTGATTTCCTTTCATTTGCTCCATGATTGAATACTGATAGTGCCAATCTAATCATGTAATCCATTATAGACACTGTCAGTTTTAGGCACATCTTAAAGCCTTGGCCACTATAACAGACTGTGAGGTGAGGATTTGCCAGAGAGTGAGGCATTCCAGCCAGTAATTATGGAAAGAGACCGTGGGATCCCGATCTGGGTGAAAACCATTAATTTTCCAATTTGTTTAATGAAAAGGCAGAGGATTGCCTTCATGCCAACACTATGATCTGAAGCATGGTCAGACATTTTAGATGAATGGCAAAATATGATCAAATTAAGCAAGGTTTATCTAATTTCTTTTTTGTTGGGTGTAATTAGGTAGATAAGTTTAAAGAATGGCTAGACTGCCACTTTCCCCTTTGTTAGAGTGGACTTTATCAGTGTGTATGTGGGTTAGTGAATATCTGCTCTAAGCTTTCTAAACAGCAGCTTAAACAGAGCTGTCGCCATGTTATCTTCTTCACAGCTCAACACAACACAATGATGAAGCATGTGCATAGTTTAAAATCGCTTTCAAGTGCACCTTGCTTTAATGCGCTTGAGAATAAGCCAAAAGATGCTTTCAATCTCATTGTGGGCATTTTATACAGATATATGCAGATGTGAATTTGCAGTGTGCATATGTGGGATCATTTCCATATTTAAATATGCACACAACAAAGCTATTAAAGGTTAATTATGTCTGACCTCCCTCTGCATCTAATGAATACAAATGCTGAGGGAAAGGGCTTCAAAAAGTCATTTTGGTTGTTTAGATATTAAAACTGTTTTTAAAATAATTCAAAATGAAAGACTCAAACAGTTGTCCAATAGGAGTCTCACACTTTTTGTAATCAGGACTATTCATGATAAGAAACATGATAGGTTTCATAAATATCTGTGAACTCTTATTTGCTTCCACTAATAGATTCAGGTTTGTTTGCATTCTCAGTCGGCCCTGTTTTACCTGCAGGAAAATTCCAATAAGTTATTTGTTGTACCAAACTCTAAAGCAAATAGATTGGTCACATTCATCAACCCTTCCGTAATCTGACTCACAACAGCAGATTGCAATCATTAAGACATGATCTCAATCAAACACACTGCTTTAAATCAATAATATAGGCTGTTCTGAATTCATTTTATTTTTATTTCTATTTTTAAGGAATTCATCTGAAGTTAAAAACACATTTTGTGAGGCACAATCATACAAGTTCACATAGCCATAGTTACAAATGTGTGTGTGTGTTATATAAATAATAATAATAATTAATTATATACAGTATATAAAGGATAAATATCTTTCCTTTTCTCATAATGTATTGCTGTCACAGATCCGGAGTCTGATACTTTGAAATTACTCTCACAAACTTTAAACAGATTGGCTTGATTGACCCAGTCATCAGTCATTCCCTGTTGATAAGGTAATTTAGTGATTCAGCAATAACTAATGAGAAATGAAGCCAAGGCATGTTGTAGACAAACTCCAAACAAATATGTCAGAACTGCCTGGTAGGAACACCCCCAATCTGTGATTGCTGTGCCAACTGAAATAACTACCTTCATTTATCTCTTTCTCCCACAGTGCATATCAGGATAATCCCTCTTCTTTAAACTTCATGCATAATGCATCAACCTAATCCTCAAGAATGGGTGGCAGGTGATTAAACTGACTCAGGTAAAAGCGTATCTAAAAATACAGAACTCCAATTATCTCATTATCTCACATGATCATTATAGACTTTTTACATATTCAAATTAAGTCAATAGCTATTGATCTTTGTGACTGCCTATAAAGGATAGATAAAGTTATATGTGAGTGATGGCATTATCTGTTGAGAGAGCAAAACAATCTTCATGAAATCAGTCCAGAACTGACACATCTAGTTGTCTTTAGAAATGAGTTTTAAAGGGATAGTTGACAGTTTTCAATCATCCAGCTAGGTACATCAATGATAATCCCAGTGAGTTCAAACAGGCATCTTGGGGTAATCCGAGATGATCAGCTGACCTTTAAAGATCACATTGCAAAAACAGAATGATCATGTGTAACGGAGAAGCACTGACACTAGAGACTGCAGTCTTTAGCGTCCTCGTTAGCGCATCTATACCGGAGACGCCGGTTCGAATCCCACACGAGGGGGTCGAGTAGGACTGGTTACATTGGTGTCATGACCCGGATGGGAGTGAGGTTTAGGGGGTGAGTGTAACGGAGGACAGCTAGTAAGTGCTGTGCGGGTTGGTAAACCTCTCAAGAGGCGCACTAGCGACTGACCGGAGATGCTGTTTCGAGTCCAGAATAGAGCAAGGAGAGTAGGACTGGTTATAAATGCAGGTTTGCACTGCACAGCATTAGGAATATAATAATAATAATAGTTTGTTACATTTATACAGTGCTATTCTCGGCACTCAAAGCTATTTACATGGAAGGGGGGGGATCTCCTCAACCACCAATGTGCAGCATCCACTTGGATGATGTGACTGCTGCCATATTGCGCCATGAATGCTCACCATAAACAAGTTATTGGTGGAGAGGAGACAGAGTCATTAAGCCAATCATTATATATGGGGAGGATTTGGAGGCCATGTTGATGGACAGAGGCCAATGGGCAAATTTGGCCAGAATGCCGGGGTTAAACCCCGACTCTTTTTCCGAAGGACATCCTGGGATTTTGAATGAACACAAAAAAACAGGCCCTTCCTAACAGAGCATGCAACACAGCTTCTCGTCCAGGCCCTTGTCATGTCCATGCTGAACTACTGCAGTGCTCTTCTGGCTGGACTTCCAACATGTGCAGCCAAACCTCTGCAAATGATTCAAAACGCAGCAGCATGTATTGTCTTCAATGAGCCCAGGTCACTCACACCTCTGACTTCAGAGAGCACACACCTCTGATTATCTCTCTGCACTGGCTTTCAGTTGCAGCTCACATTAAGTTCAAGACATTGATGCTTGTGTACGAAACGCCCACGGAATTTGCACCCTCCTAACTCTGCTCTCTCTTACGAGTCTATGTAATGGAGGCCAGCTAGTAAGAGATGTGCAAGTAAACCTTACTCCCCTGGCCTCAAGAGGCACTGATGCTAAAGACTGCGGTCTTTAGCTTCTTGTTATTGCACCAGGCTCCCAAGCTGGAAACACTGGTTCGAATCCTGCTCAGAGTGGTGCGAGTTCAACCGGAGGGGTTACATTGGTGCCGTGACCCAGATGGGAGTGAGGTTTAGGGGGTGAGTGTAACAGAGGTCAGCTAGTAAGTGCTGTGCGGGTCAACCTCACTCCCCAGGTCTCAAGAGGCGAACTAGAGACTTATTATTCCTCAATCCCTTATCTAATGCTATCTTGAACTATGACTGAAACTTTATATTACTGGCACTTCTCGTGTTTATTGCCGCCTTAAGATTAATTGCTTGTTGTATTCCTCAACTGTAAATCGCTTTGGATAAAAATGTCTGCTAAATGAATAAATGTAAATGTAATTTTGGGTGAAGTATCCAAACCAGACTCACTGGGAAAGCGTGCATGTGGTGGCATTTCTGCAAAATTACATTAAGATGTTTCTTGCATGATTCACGACACTTTCAAAGATAAATGCCATGCGAGTTGCTCTAAAAGCATGCTCAGTTTTATTCCATAAAGATGAACACAAATCCGACAATGTTTTATGACATCGGTAGTTTTTCTGTACTGTGACAGTTCTGAAATGAAATGTCCGCCGATGTGAGGCTCTAAGGTTAATGCTTTGGAAAATAACACCACCTACGCTAAAATAATGCAAGATAAAAACACTTTGCTGAAGCAACCATGCATGCCATTTAAACTTGCGTCTTTAAAGCTCTTTTATCATGAATCTTGTTTCATGGGAGAACTTCGCATAACAATTGCAATGCTGTACCAGGTGTTAAAACTAAAATGTTTTAGTTTATAAATCATGCAAAAGTCTTTATTAATGAATAATCTGTGTATTTTGTGTGAAAAGGAATAAAAGTTGTGGGTTACTTTTAACACCACTAATTTCAGATGGAAACTGCAATGAAATGTACAGTATGTGTAGGAGTTTTGCAAATATGTAGAGGCACATTTTTCCAGTCAGTCTATGTTTATCCCTTTATGTGTGAATAGTGGTGGGGTGTAACTGAGCTGATGCAACCAAGTAGGGCTTTAATACCTGCAGAAAACTATTCATTAGCATTCATACTTATCTCAATGGCAATTGCTCAGAAATTGCAGTGCCAATATACATGTATAGCCTATATGCATATGCAAAAAAAGTAACTTAATCAGAATACAAAGCTAATTTTGAATGACGGGCAATGGAGAAAGATGCTTTTCAGTTTGTAGTTTCAGCTTCTACAAGCAGGGGCTAACAGGGCAAGGCAAAATACATTTCTCTGCCAAAGTGGCTTTGTAATTGCCACACATCCATTTGTTAAAGCATTCTAGGACTAATCTTGATGTAATTCAAGGAAATTTCACCAACATCTCTTTAGTGAAACAATTTGTGAAAATTCAGTGCTTTATGTAATGTCTATTCTAACGGACTGTTAAACTATTTGCACTGAACACTCATTCATGACCAAAATGACTATAGATTGGGTTTTTTTCTAATCTCAGGATATTATGCACACACACACACGTGCATGCACAGACAATGCATCGAGCTGGTGTGCCGAGACCCCATTGATGACTGCTGGCATGCATTATGCATTAGAAACGTTTGCTGAATTAAAGAGGCAAAGAATCAGTGGTGCTCGGTGTCTCAGTGCACTTACATCACCGTAGCTTATTCTCACAGGCGTGTAATTTCCTCCTTGATGAAACACAAAATTAAATGCGCTGCCCTGAGAGCAAATAAAAAAGAAATAGATGAGAACAGATATAAACACTGACAAGTGTCACTTGGAAAGAGCTACCCACAAACACAGGAAAGTGCAAGACTTAAAATGTTGATCTATCTGTATGATTGGGGGTTTGTCTAACCTTCTCAGCACTGATGTAGAGTGCTAGGAGGCATCATTACGTTCACTTTATCAGACTCAGACAGCATTGATGTGTCTCCCAGTGAAGCGCCGTATAGCGAACACCTTTTAGGTGGAAGAATGGAGCTGAATGCTCAAAGCCTCATTATGTGAACACGTTCTAGCTTAAAAGCTGAGATCGTTAGATGTTTCTTAAATTGACTTAGTGCTCCAAAAGCTGCACATGCTTTTAATTCACACTTTGCTCTAAGAGGTGAGTATGGTCTGCAATTATAATTATTCCAGAGGCAAACTGGAGTTGATCAAAATAAAAATCACTACCATCAGGGCAAGTTGGTTGTAAGGAGCATGACTGTGTTGATGAATGCAAAACTGGTCAAACAGATTTCATTTGAGTGGGAATTAAAGGGACAGTTCACCCAAAGGTGAAAATGCTGTTTCAAACCTATATTACTTGATTTTATCAGTAAGAACACCAAAGGAGAGATTAAGCATCTGCTATTTTCCATACAATGTAAGTGGATGGGGACCAAAGACTTTCAAACTCCAAAAAGTAGGGGTGTAACGGTACATACCTCAGTCGCGGTTCGGTATGTGTTTTCGGTAACCAGGTATGTTTTTTTTAACAGTGGTTTACTAAACAAACTATATCTGTCTTTCAATAAAAATAAAAATAAAGATTTATTTTTTGGTTTATGGTGCTGTTGTAATTGGGGGAAGAAATTTTAATTGTTTACAATTCTGATGCAAAATAAGTTAGCAAAATATTTTAGAAAATATATATATATAATAAATATTTTAGAAGTTTAGAATGATTGTATTCCCATTCTAATCCACTCTGTCTATGTGAAACGCATGTGCGCGTGAATTTGATTTTGTTTGAAGTGCTTAATATAAAGCACTTCTCATGTTTAAGACAACTTGGACCGTGCACTTATCCGGTAGCAGCTTTATTATTTTCAGGTTCGCAACAACAAAGTATATCGTTATAAACGATATTGTCCCATCCTAGGGGTGAAACTCAGAGCTTGAAATTACGTTTTGCACACACAGAAGTTCTGCATGTGCAGTGGTTATTTATTTCAATTTTTTTTGTATCATTACATCCCTACCAAAAAGCATGATAGAAGTGGTCCATATGACTTGTGCGCTATATTCAAATCTACTGGAGCCATATAATAGCTATGTTTGAGGAAAAATCTGAAAGTTAAAGGGATAGTTCACCCAAAACTTGTCATCAATTACTCACCCTCATGTTGTTCCAAGCCTAGATATGCATCTTCAAAACACAAATGAAGATTTCTGTCCCTAAGGGGCATTATCCCAATGGTTGTGTAGAGCAGAAGATATTTTATTTTTATTTTTCATTGATGGAATGATAACTTTGTGGATTCTCAGAGACTGAAAAGGAGTCTTCAAAATGACTCTGGCGACTGTCATCTTTGTTGCCACGGTAACCACTAATCGCAAACGCAAATTTTTATATAGAAGACTTCAAATTTGAGTACATTCTATAAAGCCATTATTATTTAAACCAGGATAATTTAAACCCACACAGTCTTGTCTGTATGCATAGTGATTAGAATTTGAATTAGCATTCATCTATCATCCAACTAATGGAAAGTATATAGTAACACATATAGACGACAAGCTCATCACACACAATTATACTACTCTGATTACCACAAAAATAATATCTATCTTACAAACACGCGAGTAGCAGAGATAAGAATCAACAAGCTAGGTGGTTATTCATGTCAGGGACATGTCATTCTCTCTTCTAATAGGTGTGTTGTTAGATTGGAGGAGGGTCCTGCAGTGGTCTTGTATGCACAGCTGTATGGCTACGTCCTTTCTTTCCTTTGTAATGTCCAGTCGCCAAGGCCAGAGCTAAAATTTCTACAGCTGCAAGCCAATTATCGACCCTTCACAATTCTTCACAGCTTCTCTGTCTGGCAGACGGAAGATGGCAGCTGCTCTGAAGAGCTGCGATGGCCAAAAAAAGATGATGTGTTTGGCCCATTGCCTTTGGATTAGAGTATGCAGGTTCTATATAAGAATCATATCTCAGATCCATGCTAATAGACTCTCTTCAGACAGAGGCTCAGGTGTTTAGTGGTACAGGATTGTGAATGTAGAATTGCAGATGTGATTTCAAAGCATTTTTATGAGTTGGCAGGACTCCTCGAAACACTTTAGACAAAATTACTTTTAATTAAAGAAAAACAGAAAATACAAGTTACCCAAATACCTACTTTGCTGGGAGGATTCCAATAGTTCTGAAAGAGAAAAGTGAATGCTTTATAATCTGCTGTTTGTAATGCTTGATATGGATTAAGAGCTGCAACTCAATTAGTATTCTAATTAGTGTTAGCAATCCTTCAGATCTATCTCTATTTGATCTCGGATTCAAATATTTCAGATTAAAGGGATATTTCAAGTTATTTTCAACATAATGTCTATGTACCACATTTGTGCATGTTCACGGACACTGATTTTCATGTATTTTGACTCCTCCTAAAAGACCTTAGTGAGGTTAGATGCATATTGAATTCAGCACAGATGAAAACGAGGCTGTAAGGGATAGATGTACAGTCTTTACAATGGCACACACTGTATAAAGGTTTTAGATCACATAATTTTGTTAAAAGACATTTCGTCAGCTAACCAATCAGATTGTTGTTCAACAACAGTACAATCCATTGAACGCACTGTATTCTATTCCTCACAGCTTCATTTTAATTCCTGTCAAAAATTAAATATGGCACAAAATGAGAGGCAAATAAGTTTACAGTGAATACACTTTCAAGCAAGTGGGCAGCAGAGTGAATAGATGTGTAAAATATGCTATCACACTGTTTAGAAAATTTGAACAATCACTTACCAACCCTGTGCAGTCTATATCCAGTCTTTCAACTCATGTCATCATGTCACCAGCTAAGCAAATATTGTTTGCTTTTGTTAGGCATCCGTATGAGGATACCAGGAAGGTACATGAAAGGGAAGTGATGTAATAATTTGTAAAGCTCTATTTACGTGAAGCTGAGTTCTGTAAATGCTCCCCTCAAGTATTATGTCCGCAACGCTTAAACAAAAGTTGCTCCAGAAAAGCAGTCACACCTCAATATGACAATTTCATCAATGTTACAGGCAGCTCAAGAAACAAACATTTCCTTATTGAAGAATTCATATACACTACCGTTCAAAAGTTTGGGGAGAAACAAGAAACATTCATTATTATTATCAATGTTGAAAACAGTTGTGTAAATTTTTTTTTTCAGAATTCTTTGATGAATAGAAAGTTCAAAAACAGCATTTATTTAAAATAGAATATTTTCTAACATTATAAATGTCTTTATTGTAACTTTTGATCAGTTTAACTCATCCTTGATGAATAAAAGTATTGATTTATTTTATTTCTTTCCCCCCAAAAAATAAAAATAAAATTCTTACTGAAACCAAACTTTTTTAAACCTTACAAAGGCTTTAGATTTCAGATAAATGCTGTTCTTTTGAACTTTCTATTCATCATAGCATCATGAAATAAAAAATGTAAATAACTGTTTTCAACATTGATAATAATAATGAATGTTTCTTGAGCATCAAATCATCATATTAGAATGATTTCTGAAGGATCATGTGACACTGAAGACTGGAGTAATGATGCTGAAAATTCAGCTTTGATCACAGGAATAAATTACAGTTTAAAATATATTAAAATAGAAAACAGTCATTTTAAATTGTCATAATATTTCACAATATTACTGTTTTTTTTTATTGTTTTTTATCAAATAAATGCAGCCTTGGTGAACAGAAGATACTTATTTTAAAAACATAAAAAAATCTTACTGACCCCAAACTTTTGAACGGTAGTGTACGTAAGTGCTTTAACACTAGCATTGCATTTCTGTTTTTAAATTCCTTCTAATTTGCCTGATAGTATGGTGGCCGAGAGAGCTCAATGCACTGCAACTGAAGAAAGCTCATGCAAATAGAAAAAAACACCCTCAAATAGAAAAAAACACCCTCAAATTAAGAAAACATCTTCCTCAGTTTCACAACACACGTGTGCTCCGAATACTCACAACACAACCAAATACAGAAACGCGCTGCAAATAACACAGACCACAACGGAAATGTTTCCAGGGGAACTAAATAAGTGACGAACCCGGCTGGGACGTGCTTACCATAGTGCTTACAGCTCAAAAGTCTACTTTATTTTATTTTATTTTTTTACTTTTTTTGTTGTTGTTGCAAAACATACAGAGATTACATTTTTATGACATACAATTTGTATACAATATACAAAATGTATTAACAATTTGTTCAATGTCATCAGAATACAAATGAGAAAAGAACAATGAGCTGAAAACTAAAATAAATAAATAAAAAAGATAGAGAAGAAGAACATGAGGGAAAGATATTAATCATCTACACAGTAAAAAAAAATGTCATGTTATGTTTAAATTTTCATAAAGAAAAGTTTCATAAGAAATGTTAGGTAATGTAGGGTCCAAAGTTTTAAAGTTGAGACACTCACACGCAAATTTTAAAAGCTTTTTTTGTAAAAATGTATATATTTATTTACAACCGTTATGTTAACAGCATTATATTTCTGTCGCAAGAACAGCTATTCAGCTGATGGACACCGTGCTTCGTTGTCATGGGAACATCCCAGGTGAAAATAATGAGGAAATTACGTTGTCTTTCGTTGCTCCCTTCATTAACACTAGAACTCCCAAGGCGGTCATTTTGACCGTTTTTAAATTTTACAGTGTAATAACTTTGTTAAAATAAAATAAATGTGGCTGTAGGACCCTGACTTTTCCTAGATATCTGTATATTTTATTCTGACACTGTTATTTTATTAAAATCACAAAACACACAACAGTTCTGACTATTTCTACCTAGAATGACCATAACGGTCATTTTGACCGCACGCATTATAAATATCATAAGTCCGCTACATTGCAAGTTTCGCGGAGGGACTTCATCACACAACTGGCGAGCGAACTTCGCTCCGACCACATGGAATCAAAAGCCATACAACTGGAGGAACTGCAAACAAAATAAAACCAAGGAGACGTGCCAAATGTCACAAAAGTGTGTGGGAGCTGCACACGAAAGGCGGTGTTTACCTGTGTGGAATGTGCGTAAGCGTCAATGATGCGGGGTGTTTGCGCCGTTCAAATGGGCAGTTAACCTGATTTTGTTCGTTAATATTTTTTGTTCACTGAAACTAATCGTTCTAGCAGTTCATTTTCTTGTTTAGCTATTCATGTTTTTTCTTAGCCTGTTTGTATACATTTTCACATTCATTTGAATTAAAATTTTGTGTCCTGTTTATAGGCTACCTATCATTGTAGATCCATTTATTTTTTTTTTTTTTATTAATTATTGAACTTATTTACAAACAGGGCTGTACTAAACGATATGAGCTTTGACGTTTCCTAACTTTTGTGCATGTCTATTCATGTGGTGAGTGCGGTGAAAAAAATATTATTTTGACGCAAAACGTCCCTTAAATAGAGGCAGCGCCTGTCGGGGGAAACTTTCTTTTGTGCTTGTTTTAAGGGCTATGACGACAGGAATTAAAAGCTTCATTGGAAAAGAGAAGGTTAACATGTACAATAGATATGACATGACGAAAATGACGTTCAGTACGGCCATATGAACGTCAAAGTATGAACGGTCAGAATGACCGCTATGGTCGTTCTAGTAGTTATGGAATTCCGGTAGTTCTAGTGTTAAAGGGATAGTTCACTTTGAAATAAATTTTTGGTATGTTTTAGCTTACCTCAAGGGCATCCAAGATGTAGGTGTCTTTTTTTCCGCAGTAGTTTCAATTTTGATATTTTTAGGTCAAACCGTTCTTGTCTGTCAGTCATATAATGCAGGTCTATGGTCACTGTCTCAAAGAGCATGCACAGAGTCCAAATTAAAACAATTCCCCGTCGTCCAAATTAAACAATTCCCCATCGTAAGTACACATTGATGGCCTAAGACACGAAACGAGCGGTTTGTGTGAGAAAACGAACAGTATTTATATCATTTTTACCTCTTATACACAGCCATGTCCGAGTGATCTGATCTGACGTGTACGCAGACTGGTTCATAGATATATACACTAGATGTCGCCTTGTCTACGGCAGTTCATTGGAACGAATGTCTTTAAGGCGACATCTAGTGTATATATCTATGCACCAGTCTGCGTACACGTCAGATCAGATCACTTGGACATGGCTGTGTATAAGAGGTAAAAATGATATAAATACTGTTCGTTTTCTCACACAAACCGCTCGTTTCGTGTCTTAGGCCATCAATGTGTACTTACGATGGGGAATTGTTTAATTTGGACGACGGGGAATTGTTTTAATTTGGACTCTGTGCATGCTCTTTGAGACAGTGACCATAGACCTGCATTATATGACTGACAGACAAGAACGGTTTGACCTAAAAATATCAAAATTGAAACTACTGCGGAAAAAAAGACACCTATATCTTGGATGCCCTTGAGGTAAGCTAAAACATACCAAAAATTAATTTCAAAGTGAACTATCCCTTTAAGTGTGTTCCAAACGGCTACATAATGGCACTAGTGCCCAGCTCACTCCAAAGTCCCACTTCAAGAGCTCTACCGTCTGCCCTTCGAAGGGAGCAGGGCATAGGGATGCTCACGAGCAATAAGCACGTCCCAGCCGGGTTCGTCACTTATTTGGTTCCCCTGGAAACATTTCCGTGGTGGCCTGCTATTTGCAGCGCGTTTCTGTATTTGGTTGTGTTATTTGGAGCACACGTTTGTTGTGAAACTGATGAAGATGTTTTCTTAAAGGAGCTGTACGTAAGAAATGTATTTCAATTAATCATAAAATAGCCCTGATATGTCACTAGACATTAAGAAATCATGTTCATTTCAAATACTTATATCACTGACAACAGTAGTCCGGCCAGGATATTGTCATTTAAAAAGTGAAGTTGCAGCCCTCAACTGATGTTGATGTTGTCATCTTGTGTTTTGGCCTGAAGCGCCACCCTCCACCTATCTACCAATCACAAAGTCAGTAGTGTTTCGGCATCGGGGTTGCCAGCTCTGCTCTAGTTACCACAGCTACGGAGCAGCCTACGTTCCTGCTGGATCCTGCAGCCTATCTGGCAACCTCGAGTCAGGGGGGAGGGGGAGGGGATACACCGCTCTACAGTAATTTGAAAGTGATTGCAGTACCAGTTTTGGCCACAATCTTACATACAGCTCCTTTAATTTGCGGGTGTTTTTTTCTATTTGCATGTGTTTTCTTCAGTTGCTGCGCATTGAGCTCTCTCGGCCACCATATGATAGACTTCCATTTTAAACTCGATAGTGTGAATGCATTGGAATTGACAGTATGCAACAAATGTTTTTTAAGACATTGGAAGATAACCCAGAATACACCTTTACATTGTAACGGAAGTAGTGACATATCACTGTCAGAAATAGGGGTACAGTAGGAGTCCATTTCTGTCGCCCAAGGTACAATCTACACTAACGTTCCCCATAGGGCTTATTATTGGACCTCAAGGTACATACAGTATATGTACCTTTTTGAGGGTCAAAAAGCATTAAAAGGTACATATATGTACCGTTTCTTTTAAAGGTTAAGGTACAATCTTGTTCCCTTGAGGGTACAGCCCCAGTGCAAGCCATTGTACCCCTAAAGGTACAATTATGTACTTAATTTTTTGAGAGTGCATTGCATACTACAATTGAGTGAAATGGATTAACGAAAAAAGAAAAACGTGAGTTTGCAGTAAATTGTAAGTAAGGGTCAGGGTTTAAGCAGACTTAGACCGTTTACACCTGGTATTAAGAAGCGTTTTGGTTGATCAGATCACAAGTGGATGACGCTAAATACAGGTGTAAATGGCGTCTAAAGCGTTTTGTGCTTGTCTACTTTCAATCAATTCCAGAGGTAGTCGAAAATGCATTCGACCGGATTGCTTTCGATGTAAACGCTCATGTGGTCGAATGCATTCAAACAGCCACAATCCCACAAAAGACGCCTACTCTCCACCTACTGACCTAATGCGTAAACATTATGGGAAGCGCGCTAGCCAGACGGGATTTAAACTTTGTTGACGGGAGACCCAAGTTTGGTTTGAAGACGAAAAACGTACTAAGCACAATGTTCTCTCACCATTCTTGATATCTAACACACACTCATAGCGTTTGGCGAGGTCTTGCAGCAAACGAAAGCTGCTGCTCTCCGTATGTTTTTCCATCATCTCCGTGTGCATTCATATGTAAATTGCGCAAGCTTAGTTTGTCCATTGGATTAAAAGATCTGAAAAAAACAAAAACATACCTTTACCTGGCCCATGGCCCTACCCTTGAAGAAATCAGGACAGAAGTGGTTGAACGTGGACAAAAGAGACGGATTTAAACACCAGGAGTAAACGGATATGAGTCTCCCTTGTCTACTTGTGATCCAATCAACCAAAACGCATCTTAATACCATGTGTAAACAGGACCTTAATGGTTGGTGAAGTCCGGCATATGACAGGAGATAGAAGTTTGTCATTTCATGCATGGATTAATCATTCACAATAAGATCAATACGATGCTTTTAGAAAATAGGTAGGGTGAATTTACATTGACATCATTTAATGCTGTTTTTTGTGACTTTTAGTCCATTTGTGCAAGCTTTCATTTGTGCACAATGAAAGACAGTGGAGCCCAGCACAACATACAATGCCACTCACTTTCATTGTATGGACAAAAAACAGAGACATTTTTCAAAATATCTTCTTTTGTGTTTAAAAAAAAAAGAAAGAAACGCATACAGGTTTGGACAAACATTAGGGTGAGTAAATGATGACGGATTTTAAAGAATTTGAACCATCCCTTTAAGATATGAACTAACTTGGGTAGACTGCCAACTTTATTATTCCCTAGGCTTTTTAAATTTTAATTACTCTCCCTAAACATTGGAGTGATTATTGGCTAATATTATGCAGGCGTTAAAGTGATCAACAAAGAGAAGTACATTAATTCATCACTCAATATTTGAAATGAATTATTCATAGTATTAGTTTGGAGTCGCGCAGCAGTTCTTAGAAGCAGACATTTATCTTGCAGTTAACCTTTTGTCACAGTGAAAACAGAACAATGTTATGCTCTATGGTTGACATGTCCTGGTTATATTTGCTGGGGAGAGTACAGTGAGAGAAGTTAAACAGGTTTCTGTTCAATACACTGACTCATTAATGAGCTGGGTAAAATGTCACTCTGGAGGTCCAGATTAATTAAAAACCACAGACAGCTGATTACAGGAAAATGACTTACAGATTTCCTACCGGCTGCTGAGAGTCAAATGCAAAGTTCCGATGAGCTAAATTACACTATTATTGATTGCTTGCAGTAAAATTAGACTGTAATTGCTCCAGCTCGCATTGAAACCGTTAAAGATGGAGTAAATCCTACAAACAACATAAAAGCTATTCTGGTGCTAAATGACAGACATGTGAAAGTAATTTCTGAGACAGTTTCCTGCTGAGATGCAAAATGAAGCATTCAGGGCAGAAAAAGCTTAGAGATTTGGGATTTTTAAACATGTAATACTGCACTTCACCAGAGGACGAAATAAAACGAATATTCAAGTTTGAATTGATTTCCATCTGGTATAAAAGTACATGAGTGTAAGTGAAAAAGTATTGTTTATTTTGTGTGTGGAAATCCTATTGACAGCATAAGGTATCCACCTAAGTCGTGTAAACCCTCGGCCTTATGACATTATTGAACTTATTACAGTAACTGTTGACAGTATGATGTTGAACCAGACAAACCTGATACTGTAAGTCACAGTGAGCCTTTAAATATCAGCATATGGTAATACAACTATTAGTAGATTGTGGTAATAACTTATCATCATACCTTAAATGATGCATTTTCAGCATAGCCGCTCTATTAGCTGCACTCGGTTCTTTTGTTTTGTGCCCTATATATGTATATTTATCAGGGCAGGGCAGAGACAGCCCTGAGAAACAGAAACTGGCTCTGGACAAAAGTTGCTGAAACAGAAAAAGGCAGAGGCCCGACACAACTGCCACTGCCAAAATAATACCAGTGACTCACAGTTGCCTTCAAGCCCTGTTTCAACATGCAGTCTGAGCATGAACTTTTAATTAAACACACTATATATAGAGGCTACACAATCTCCGATATCTTACTATTTAGAAGAAGTGAAAGTTGTGATATACTTCACTCAAAGTCACCTGCCAAACTAATGTACACCTTTCATTTGTACGAGGGTTAAGGACAAATACATTTGAAAAATATTCAAAATTACAGTTTTTATTACAGTTTTCAATCACATTTATTCACATTTCTCGATACTTAAGTCACTTTTTCAAAACTCTTTGCACAGTTCTCCTTCACTCTCAGAAAAAAAGGCAAACAAGCGACAGTCTCTACTGTACAGAATTCAGTGCAGTATATTTGACCCTTTTTGTATAGATGGTTATGAAATTAAGACTAACACCTGTGTAGGTGATTAGCTACATCTAATTGTTTTTATAGTATATTTCAAAATTGCATTACTGTACAAATTTGACTAATTGCTGTTTTATTCAAATAAGTTTAACAGTTTTGAAAAGAGTAATGTAAACATGCAAATTTGAATGTAAAGTCCACATGTATGGAAATGTTGTGATCACTGTGTGAAGAGTTCGGAAAAACTGACCTAAGTAATGAAAAATTTGCCCTAGAGATTTGTCCTTGACACATTCAAGCTATTTTAAGGCATGAAGAAATTATTTTAACAGGAAAAAAACGTTTAACCCTCTGGTACTGTTCACCAGAGGGTTAAACAAAATGATCTTTTTATTTCAATATTTTAGTTTGATAATGTTTTTTATTTATATATTTTGTATTTTAGGGGTATTTTATGGTACTTAATTTTATTTAGGCAGTAGTTATAATCCATTCATTCCCTTTTTGAGCATGGACCTGAAAATGAAATTTCCAACTTAAATGGTAATACATCTTTAATGCATGTTTAGAGCACAGACTTAAGTTTTAAAAATGTTTCTTATAAAATGTTATTTTACATTTAATGAAAATTGCATAAAATACCAATTTTATTATGAAAATACCATATTTTATTTTCCAAAACACGTTTTACTCTAAAACTGTGAGAAAGTCAAAGCCATAAATCTGAGCAAGCTGTGTTCCAAATTTGAGGTTGATATCTCAAAAATTAGCTTTCAGTAAGTATACCAAACATTTTGGGAAATTCGTCTCCCATTCATTTCCAATGCGGTCAAAAATAATACAAGTGTGAATATTTTTTCAAGACGATTTAATCTTTTTTAATCATGTCCATGATTATTTTTATTTTTTTCACATAGCAAGTGCCAAAACCTAAGTTTCAAACCATTCCGATGGCGTAAAAAATTCTAAAAAAACAAAACTTTTGCCATTTGCCATTTTGATTATCATAGATGCGTTTTAAGGGATACAATTATTGACTGCAGGGGGACTTTAAGGGTTAAGCAGGACATCCCCAGTAAAACAGGCCTGGAGTGACTTCAGCAGATGTCTGCAGGCTTTTCCCCTCCAAGAGTGGGATGGAAGCTGTTTTATACATGCTATGTGGGAGAGGGATCTGCAAACTCTAATGCAGTGTTCCTGCAGTGCACAACATGAATAATAATAATATAAAAAACTCTAGTCAGTCTCACTGAAACAATACCTGGCAAATTCCTGGACAACGGATGTGTTGTCCAAACCAAGTAAAGTGTGGGCGCCTTGACCCCGCTGGCCAACTCAAACCCTCCTGAATTTGTATTCAGCCACACTACACATTTTAAAACAAGTGTTTTGGTATTGTAGTGCCAAGCTTTCTCTGCGGAGCTAGAGCAGAATGCCAATTCAAACACAGTTGTGCAGCCGTAATATTCTCAGCGCTTAGGTCTTGAAGAGCTGAGCGAAAGCAGGATAGATGGTGTTATGTAACCGCAGCCCGTTCCAGTCTGTTTGCGTCAACCAAAACAGACGGCAGCAGTTTTGAAAGGAGCAGAATGCAAAATTAGACTTTGCAAACAGCAAAATGAATCCTTTGTGTGAGCATACGGCAGGATGCGCAGCATCAACTGCTCATCCAGATGGCTAACACATGTTCTTTCCTGTTGCTGTCACTCTCTCCCTTTTTTCCTATGGAAAGGTGATCCACACCAGCAGCCCTGCTATATCTGTCTGTTTGGCAAAGTTATATTGTTGCAGCAGAGCAGCGCCTTGATCTAAACTCCACCACTCTGAGCTAAGAACCACCTTTATTCCAATTGGCAAGGGTTTGTATGCATGCACACACTCTCTAACCGCAAAAGAAGGAACGCTGTAATACACCCCCACAGTGCTAGGTAGTAAAGCATTGAAAAAAGAGGTGGAGCAGAGGTGAAAATGTGTGTCAGGTTAATCCTAACAACTGCAAACCATTTTTTGTGCTAAATACGCTATTGATTGAAGCCCATTGATTTGTGCACATGTGTGTGAGCGCATGTGTGTGTGTGTGTGTGTGTGTAAACAGCTGCTCTTGTGACACATTGGCATTCCTGCCAATATCTGTCAGTATGGAGCTCTGAAAATAAATCCCAGGCTTTCGGCTGTCTCGGCCCACACAGAGGAAATTTGAAATCACACAGCAGTTTTAGATAAGAAAGTCACACAGCCTCGATTTCTGCCAGATGCGTCAGCCAAAAACTGCCCGGGCTACAGATGCTGTCCATACTTGTCTCTTTGTTGCATCTATATCAATATTTAGGGAAGGTGTTGGCTGTTTTTGTAGTATTAAGTATAAGAGATACAAAGTAAATGGCTGGTGAATGAAGCTTCTCTGCCTTTAGGTGTACTGTGATAGAAAGAAGGCCCTCCACATTGATCATTCAGCAGCACGTCTCGTGATTTTCACCAGATGATGATGTCAGCTTCGCCTTAAAATATTCCCGATATAAAAGTAATGCGGTCTGTTGCATATTTTCATCTGTAGTGATTCCATACACACAGTGACTTTGAATACCTCTTCTAGGAGAATGCTTTTTTATTTGTAAATCTTTTGAAGAGCGCAAACTCAAAACGTCAGGGCGATACGACGGTCCTGGTTGCATAATGAAAAAAAGGGCTCATTAAAATTAATTAATGAAATGCTTCACTGCTTATTCATATTCAAGAAACGTTTGGGCAGCAAATCAAAGTTATGTGATGCGAACAACAAAACAGGAAAGGATATCATAGAGAAGAAGACCTCATGATTCTGTGTCAAGATCAAGTTATCTCTTAAATATGAGATAATGTGACCTTTTAATGACAAGGAAGTTTGGTTCAGGTTGTCATGTGGCGTGACTCCTCAAAAACGTAATATTTATGAATGAATAATTCATGTTTTTTCTTTAAAAATGTCCTTAAAACATATTTAAAACACGTTTTTTTTTGTATGCATTTAAGGTAAACTATATTACGTGTTTACTTGATCGTTACACCACATGACATTTAAACCAAGACATTCAATTTAAACTTTTCTTGGAAACACTAAAAAAAGTGTTTCAAAACTATATTTGAACGTATAACGTTCATAAAAGCACATCATGTGCATTAAACTAGATTTCCCCCCTTTTATTTGTCATTGACCTACACCAAAAGTTATTCAGATAGACTTCTTTGTTTGCAAAAAATCTGCTGTGATTTGCTTGGAAATTGACCCTGACCTTAAGTACAAAGTGTATTTGGACACATGTGTCTATGTGTACACACACACACACACACACACACACACACACACACACACACACACACACACACACACACACACACACACACACACACACACACACACACACACACACACAGCTACTTAATTCATAAAGGCGTTCTTTTGCACCTGCAAATCCTTTGACACAATGCAGCTGACTGACAAAGAGGTGAAGCCTTCAATCTCATTGAGGCAACTGACAGCCAATGAGGCTCCCACACAAAAAGGAGAAGAAAATAAGATTCTTTAAAGGCATCCAATGGAACCATAGAAGGAAACAGCTAAAAAAAAGAGACAAAAAGGAGGGGAGAGAGTACGAGTGTGTTTGAGAGTTGAACTCAGGCAGGCTATGCCTAAAGCAACTCATCCCACTCACCAGCCTTCACCAAACACAATATTTCACTAAACAAAGAAAACGTGACTTCTAAAAGTTCATTTGAGTCGCAACTACATTCATTAAAATGACAGTTATGTGTTCAGTTAAGCTAACGCTCCTCTTCACAAGCTCTCAACTGTGGTTTCATGCCATGAATAAACCTAATAGATTATATCAGCCTCATGAACTGTTTACTTAGTCAGGCCTACCTGACTTGGGATGGGGGTTGAACTCTAGGTGGATAAAATATGCAAAATCTTCTTTGTTATCAATGTGACAATGAATGCCATCAAAATTACCAAGCACTTATCAAAAGTGGGTCATATAATGCTTCTTAACATTCATTGTTAAAGGGAATTAACACAGGGCTGAACCTGCATATCAAGTTCTGAATCAGCATCTAAATTTACTGAAAAAGGCAAGATGCTTCATTGGCATCTAGATCTATACAGAACCTTTAACATTTTCTTTTTAACCTTTTCTCTGCACAAAAGGTTCTTTATAGTGTACAGATTATTAAAAGAACTGAACCCCCAGATTTATTGGAAGCTTTATTTTTAAGAGCGAACCAAGTTTGTAATCGTAACTGCAATATTTCTTTCATTCACCCCCAGCCCATGTGATACCCCACCTCTCTCAAACAGTGGAAAGATGGCAAGATGTGCTTTGCCAGACACCTGGGATATAACTCATGTGGACCGGCCCTCCCTCTGTAAATGAAAGCACCATGTGTCTGAAAGAAGCGGCTTGAAAGAAATGAACCCTGCACAGCAATAAGATGGTGAGCTTTCTTGGCCTCTATCTGATAATCGCCTTTATTATCCAGACTATGGATAGTGCGGAAAGTCTAATTTGAAATGATAGTCCATGTGGTGTGAACAAAGAAGAGGTGACACCTGGAATTTCACTATAGTCAAACTGGCTATTGTATTTAGTTGAATTAAGCTAATAATTTGGAACATGCGCTTATAATGAAATCTGTTACGCAGGAGAGCAAATATTACATTGATAACGGCAAAAACACATTCTTATAGTCACTTCCTCGTAAGTGTTGGTAATGTAACCCCAGAGATACACACAAGGTCCTCTGGGTGTGTTTAAAAAAAACAAACATCTAATGTTGAATTTGACAGTTCTGACATTTGTAGGCAAATAAGGACTTCAGCACTCATCCCCTCTCAAAATGGTGCTGGTTATTAACAGAGTCGGTATTGTGGAGTTTTATGCCAGAGTCTGTCTAATTTTGATGTAAGATTTTATATTTTTGAAAGAAGTCTCTTACGCTCACCAAGGCTGCATTTATTTGATGACAAGTAAAATACGGTTATATTGTGAAATATAATTACAATGATTTTTTTCCCGATTTTAATATATTTTAAAATGTAATTTATTCTTGTGATGCAAAGCTGAATTTTCAGCATCATTACTCCAGTCTTCAGTGTCACATGATCCTTCAGAAATCATTCTAATATGCTGATTTGCTGCTCAAGAAACATTTCATTATCAATGTAGAAAACAGTTGTGTTTAATATTAATTGTTGAATCAGTAATCATATTTCCCCCAGGATTTTTTGATAAATAGAAAGTTCAAAAGAGCAGCATTTGTTTGAGATTATTGTCACTTTATTGTCACACTTTTGATCAATTTAGTGCAGCCTTGCTGAATAAAAATATGAATATATTTTTTTTAATATTTTTACTTTTAAACATTAATGAATTCTAATATTCTCAAAACTCTAAAATCTGCAAAATACAGCAGTAGCGTTCTATTCCTTCGGCCACACTTTAATATTTTTCTAAAACAAAACATAAGGTTCCCTTTCAAGGGAACTCCCGTTGCGTCGAGAAATGACGCTGTGGGAACGCTTTGCGTGATGACGTCTTGAAGCACATGTAAAATCAGTCCAATGGTGTGGCGGAACGTCAGAGGCGGGTGACGTCACGTACCAGGAAACTATAAAAGCCGGCCCAAAACAGAAAACGAAAGCTTTCTGAGTCTTCAGTTGCGCTCTGTGTTGAAATCTGTCCTTGTTATTTGGTGTTGTCTGTCTCTATATATATATATATATATATATTCAGTATGGCGAGCAAGCAGCAGTATCGAGTGTGTGTCCATCCCTGCCCGCGTTATTTAACGGGAGGTGACACACACACTCTTTGTGTTGTTTGTTTGGGAGAGGAGCATGCCCAGTCAGCACTCGAGGGTGGTGACTGTGAGCATTGCTGTGCGCTTCCATTGCGTACGCTCCGATCCCGTTTGGCTCGGTTCAATCCCGACCACGTTCCCCAGGGCTCGGGTCCCGCCGCGGCTGAGGCTCGGCGGCGATCTCAGACCTGGGGTTCGCAAATGGATCTGTCAGTGGATGTTGAGACGGGCTCTGCCTTATCTCAGCATCAATCTGACAGATCCAGTGCCTCTCATCAGGGTGCGGAAGCACGCGCTGCGGTTTCTTCCCCCCTGATAGAGGCACCAATACTGCAATTGTCCAGCTCTGAGGAGTTGGATGTTGTGAGTGTTGAAGCTGAGTCTGAGGATTCGCCACCTCAGTCTCATGCGTTTGAGGAACTGCTCGATGTTATTACTAGAGCAGTTGACAGACTGTCTATTGAGTGGCCAGAGGATAGGCAGGACGTTCGCTCGAAAAGTAAGCTCGACGAACGCTTCCTGCCATCTCGTGCTCAGCCTCAGCGAAGAAGCCTTCCGTTTTTCCCCGATCTCCACACCGAGGTGTGGAGATCGTGGGGAAAACCGGTTTCATTCAGAGTATATGCACCACAAACATCTCACTATTCATCTATTCAGAAATATAAAGATTATGGTTATGGGGAGATGCCGAAGGTGGAGGAGACGCTTGCGAGCTATCTCTCTCCAGCAACGGCATCTTCCCTGAAAGCTCCTTCACTTCCCTCTAAACCAGTAAAATATACTTCATCCCTGGTTCATAAATCTTATGCAGCCGCTGGTCAAGCAGCAGCGTGTCTGCATACGATGTCCATTATGCAAGCATATCAAGCAGAATTATTGGGGGATTTAGAGGAGGGCGGGGGAATTGGTCCCGATACAGTGGCTGAACTACGCAGAGCCACAGATTTGTCTCTCAGGGCCACCAAGGAGACCGCTAAATCAATCGGGCGGTCTATGGCAGCCCTGGTGGCCACTGAGAGGCATCTGTGGCTCAACCTGAGTGATATAAAAGAGAAAGAAAAACATGTTCTCTTAGATGCTCCGGTTTCCACTGTGGGTTTATTTGGCGATGCAGTAAACAGTGCAGTAGCTAAATCTCAGGAAGCTGCTAAACAGGCAGCTGCATTGCAAAAACTCCTCCCCCGCCGTTCTTTCTATGAGGCTGCTGAGCGGGAGCAGCCTCACTCCTCTAAAAAGAGCGCTGAGCACCGTGCCACTCAAAAACAGAGCGTTTCCTCCCGTGCTCCCCCACAAAAACCTCGGGGACACGGAGGGCGCGCTCAAACCCAGCAGTCTTCGAGGGGTAGAACGGATCTGCGGACCGTTATTACCGCCAAGAAGGCTGCTGGGAAAAAGTCCTGACGTCCGAGGACCCAGGACAAATGAGGGTAGTCCCCCCCGAAGTAGAGCGGTTAACACCTCATTTTACGGTGCCCGTCTCTCTTCGGTGCCCTCAGGGGACCGTTCTGCCAACCCTGCCACCTCTGGTGTTACAGGGCGCAGCGGTCTCCGGCGAGCACATATCTCAAGGTCCACCCGGAAACGTAGTGGCCTCGGGATGCCCGCCCCCTCCGAGGAGGGTGCTAGAGCAGTCTGTTCGGTCGTTCCCTGCCGGTTCGCCGTTACAGGGCGTCGAACCGACTACTCAACAGCAACAAAATCCAGAAACCAGTCTCGAGAGGCTGGTACCTCTAGTAGAATCTTTGACAGCGTGGAAGCTACTGTCAAATGTTTCTCGTTGGGTCCTGCAGACCGTGGAAAAAGGGTATCAGATACAATTCAAGAAACGCCCACCTCGGTTTATGGGGGTCCTGCCCACAGTGGTGGGCCCCGAGCAGGTTCTGGTTATGGAACAGGAAGTGATCACTCTGTTAGAGAAAGGGGCCATAGAATATGTACCTCCCTCCAGCAGGGAAACCGGGTTTTACAGCCGGTACTTCATAGTTCCAAAAAAGGACGGGGGATTGCGTCCCATTTTAGATCTTCGAGTTCTGAACGAGTCAGTCATGCAGCTCAAGTTCAAAATGTTAACATTGAGGCAGATCGTGCCACAGATCAGGTCCGAGGACTGGTTTGTCACGATAGACCTCAAGGACGCATATTTCCATATATCCATCCGTCCGTGTCATTGGAAGTTCCTGAGGTTTGCTTTCGGGGGCAAAGCATACCAATATCGAGTTCTTCCATTCGGCCTAGCTTTATCACCCCGCACTTTCACCAAATGCATGGATGCAGCTCTGGCGCCACTGCGCCTCCAGGGTATTCGCATTATGAACTACATCGACGATTGGTTGATTTTAGCTCATTCGCATCAGATGGCGGTTCAACATCGAGATGTTGTTCTCGCCCACATGAAAGAGTTGGGGTTATGGCTGAACGCCAAGAAGAGTGTGCTTTCTCCATTACAGAGGACCACTTTTCTAGGCGTGGTTTGGGATTCTGTGTCGATGCAGGCGCGCCTGTCACCGCCACGGATAGATTCCATCCTTGCAGCTGTGAAAAGTGTAAAGCTAGGCCAGCTACTCACTGTCAAACAGTTCCAGAGACTGTTGGGTCTCATGGCAGCAGCTTCCAACGTGATACCTTTTGGACTGCTACACATGAGGCCCCTGCAGTGGTGGCTCAGGACCAGGGGGTTTTCCCCGAGGGGCAACCCATTTCGCACAATCAAGGTCACGCGGCGATGCCTACGTGCCTTGGTTATGTGGAAGAAGCCTTGGTTCCTGTCCCAGGGCCCAGTGTTGGGAGCTCCTTGTCGTCGCAAATTGCTAACGACGGATGCTTCCCTCACGGGCTGGGGAGCGATCCTGGAGGGTCGCTCGGCTCAAGGTCTGTGGGAAGACCATCATCGTTCCTGGCATATCAATCGCCTAGAGATGTTAGCTGTCTTCCGGGCTCTGAGGAGCTTTATCACAGATCTCAGGGGGCACCATGTGCTAGTACATACGGACAACACATCGGTAGTCGCCTATATCAACCACCAAGGGGGTTTGCGCTCGCGCCCGTTATCCAACTTGGCACGCCATATCCTCTTGTGGTCCCAGGGGAAGTTACTGTCACTCAGGGCAGCTTACATCCCCGGGGTACAGAATATAGGAGCAGACACTCTGTCGAGGCAGGGGCCGAGGCCCGGGGAATGGAGGCTCCACCCCGAGGTGGTGGAGCTGATATGGAGGGAGTTTGGCCAAGCACAAGTGAATCTGTTTGCGTCTCGAGAGACGTCTCACTGTCCACTTTGGTTCTCCCTCACGCATCCAGCTCCTCTGGGACTGGATGCTATGGTACAGACGTGGCCGAGGCTACGTCTGTACGCCTTTCCCCCAGTTGCTCTGCTCCCGGGAGTTCTGGAAAGAGTTCGCAGGGACCGGGTCCATCTACTTCTTATAGCCCCGCGCTGGCCGGGCAGAGTATGGTTTCCCGATCTTGTGTCCCTCCTCGACGGGCATCCTCTGGAGTTACCCGTCAGGAGGGACCTTCTGTCCCAGGCAGAGGGCTCGATATTTCACCCTCGGCCAGAACTGTGGAACCTGTGGGCTTGGCCTCTGAGGGGGCCCAGCTCATAGAGTCAGGTCTCTCAACCGAGGTTGTTGAGACCATTCTACAGTCCAGAGCTCCCTCCACGAGGAAACTTTATGCCCTGAAGTGGAGAGTATTCACTTCCTGGTGTAGTGACCGTCGGTTGGACCCAGTCCACTGCCCAATTGGTACAGTGCTGGAGTTCCTGCAGGACCGGTTCACTGCAGGTCTGACCCCGTCCACTTTAAAGGTTTATGTGGCGGCCATAGGTGCTTACCACATTCCTTTGGGTGGAATGTCTGTGGGGAAAGACCCCTTGGTATCTCGTTTCCTTCGTGGCACTTGGAGGCTGAGGCCTGCAGTTCGCTCTAGGGTGCCACCTTGGGATTTGTCCTTTGTGCTACAAGGCTTATCCCAGGCCCCCTTTGAGCCCATTGAGGAGGTTCCTGAGAAGTTTCTTACTCTGAAAGCTCTTTTCCTTCTGGCTATTTCTTCTCTTAAGAGAATAGGGGATCTTCAAGCATTGTCGGTGGCTCCGTCATGCTTAGAGTTTGCTCCGGGTATGGTTAAAGCGTTCCTTCATCCGAGACCGGGTTATATCCCCAAGGTCCCCACTAATGTGGTCAGACCTGTTGTTCTGCAGGCCTTCTGTCCTCCTCCCTTTCAAAATGCTGACCAGGAGGCTAATAATTTGCTTTGCCCTGTGCGGGCGTTAGACGCTTACGTCCACAGAGCTGCCTTGTGGCGTAAAAGTGATCAATTATTTGTGTGCTTTGGGTCCCCTAACAAAGGGGGCCCGGTGTCTAAGCAAAGGATGAGCAAGTGGGTGGTCGAGGCTATCTCACTTGCTTATGAGGCGGCTGGGCAGCCTTCTCCTTTGGCTGTCCGGTCGCACTCGACGAGGAGTATGGCGGCCTCTAAGGCCCTTATTTCAGGAGTTTCTTTACAGGACGTCTGTGATGCGGCAGGCTGGTCCTCACCGCACACTTTCGTCAGGTTTTACTCTCTGGATCTAGACTCTGCTCCAGGGTCTCATGTTTTGTCTTCCTAGTGCTGCTCTACGGATTTCACACAGGACAGACATTTGTAGCTATGGAGGCGTTGGTATAGACGTTCCCACAGCGTCATTTCTCGACGCAACGGGAGTTCCCTTGAAAGGGAACGCCTCGGTTACGACTGTAACCTCGGTTCCCTGAAGAGGGAACGAGCGTTGCGTCGCCCTGCCATATCTCCTTCATGCCTGTCAGCTCGACTTCAGACTTTTACGAAGCTTTCGTTTTCTGTTTTGGGCCGGCTTTTATAGTTTCCTGGTACGTGACGTCACCCGCCTCTGACGTTCCGCCACACCATTGGACTGATTTTACATGTGCTTCAAGACGTCATCACGCAAAGCGTTCCCACAGCGTCATTTCTCGACGCAACGCTCGTTCCCTCTTCAGGGAACCGAGGTTACAGTCGTAACCGAGGCGTTTTTGGTGAACTTTGCAAATCAAGCCCAAAAGCAACTTTTGAAGGAGCATTAACAGTTCAAGATGATTTGATTTATTGCAAATAATATTGCTTAAAGGGAAAATTCTGTCATAATTTACTTATCCTTACAACAAGTTTGACTTTCTTTCTGCTGTCAGTAAGGTGATGAAAATAATGACAGTATTTAATTTTTGGTCAACTATCCCTTTAAGACTTTTTTTCACTCAAACTCACTCAAAATGCATTTTTTCCCAAAACAAGTTGACTGCTACTTAAAGTGAAGGAAGTAGAGGACTGAATCGTGTTTGCACATACCTGCTGTGAGCGCTGAGCATTAAGTTATTACTGATGTTACATTTATAGAGCATTACATTCATACCGGTGTGAAATGAATCATTTCACCTAAATCCTTTTGAGGTTTAAAACTGCATGTTTCTTTGTTTTTGATTTTTTACAAAAACATAAACTCATATTTCTAAAGGGAATCTAGGGAGAGGCCGTTTATTTGCCCAATACACGATCATTCAAAAGAAACTAATATGGCAAGTCAGTAGTTGCACATTATGTATTTTCTCAGCCCCACCCACCAACATGTCATCCGTTCAACCCTCTGCCACTTCAGCAGAATGATTTAATGTCCATATCCTTTTCACAGCCCCCCTATTATTGTCCACGGTGAGAAATGGCTCTAGTCTCTTTTTATAAGGTTAAGACAGAAAGTGACAGGGCAATACCTGTAAACAGGCCGATGAGTCTGGGAAAGACAGAAGACCTAATCTCAGTTTGGTTGGATTTATCATATCTGCTCTAGTAATCCTTAACACAAAGCCTGGATGAGTGCCGTCTTTGTGTGTGTCAGAATAGCAGGCTTGCAGAACAAGCCTTGGCGTGTATTTTCTTTTTTCTCTTTTTTCTTTGTTCAGCGGTAACACTGTGGCAGGTATGGAATCTTAGGTTACAGTGGGGATATCTTCTGACAACATGGAGGTACTGAGGGTACTGGGTGGGGTAAGCTGGGCCGGAAGGTTGATGTGGAGCATCGCAGCTATGTGCATCCATACTGCATGACACGCAAAAAAAGTCTAATTCTATCATGACAACTCTCGGAAGATTTTAGCATGGTAATGGATATGACAATGTTAATGTATTTGGTCTTGGCAGAATAGATCTGCTACGCTGCAGCAGACGAACGCTGAAAGCTGCTATAGTGAATGGTAGCCAGCTATGTAAATGTTGAGCAGCAAGCTCATTGGCTGCAGATGCAACATGAACCAATCAGCTTGTGCCAAGTAGTTAACGCTGTAAATATATTTTTGTTAAACCACCAGAGGCAAACTTTTGTTTAAAAGCTTAATTAGAATGGAACTTTTAAGATTGACCGTATTTTCGTTTTCAGTCAAATTGCCTTTTGATTGGGAGTGCTTGGGGCACTACTATAATAGCATCAAAAAGCACTATTTTTAAAACACTAAGAAGGCTCGACACAACATGAAACTGTGCTGGAAGTATCACCAGAGGCTCGACACATGAACTTGAGCATTGAAAACATTGTTTGTGTACACAGAGTTTACTAAAAAGACTGATTTTGAACAGCTCACTGTAGCTGTTGTTGTTTCTGTCCGCCGCATTTTGACAGTCAAAAACAGTCGATCTCCAAATGCAACGTTACAGGGAGGAGAGTAAAGATGGAAAGCTCATAAAGCTTAGTTCCATACAAATTCACGGATAATTTGTTGTTTTGTCGTTAGTGAAAATCAATATTGACCTTGTATTTGAAAAAGGATCCTCATATACACTGTAAAAAGTGAACAGTTGGATCAACTTAAAAAAATTACTTCAATTGGTAACACCTAAAGAAATTAAGTTTTCTCAACTTAAATTATCATGTAACGTGTAAAAATTTACTGCATAAGATATTAAGAGTAGTTTAAAGAGAATAGATCTTTAATATGTGTATATTTTGGCACATTTTTCACTTGTTTAAAGTATAAACAAGTTAAAAACGAGTGGAAAAAAATCTGCCAGCGTAGGAAGACAAAATACACTTATATTCAAGATAATACAGTTTATGAAAGCAAATCTTAACGTGTAAACCCTGACATATAATATAATAGCCAGATTTATTTATTTATTTAATTTTTGAGAGCAGTTTATTGACAAAAAGTTTTTATTGAGTATCATATTTGATGTTGTCATATTTTGACTTGTCATACTTGAGAAGAAAAAAACAACTTGATTTTATTCAGAGACACAAACAGAGCAAAAATATGCAATTTGGTGCAGTTAAAAAAATTAAATTAAATGTATTAAAGTATAGCAGACTACTTGCTTAAAATGTTTATGAATATCACTAGTCACACTATATCTTCCAATAATATCTTAGTAAGATGATATTTACATCCTTTTTATGATCAAATGTCTGTTTTTATTGTGGGAGGGCAAAACATATAATGAAATACATACGATATAATGATGATTGAGAAATGTACAAATAAACATTCCTCAAAAGCCTGATGTATTATACTTGATACTTACATTTTAACATGATTTGTTTAAAAATGATATATGGATAATCATGTAAACCTAAGCTGCTTCAGCCCTGCAAGTGTTCATCTTGAAATTTGACTAACAATATACAATTTACTTCATAAAAATCAGTAAAGATTTCACAGCAATAAGACGCGTACCACGACCTGAAGAAGGATGTTTTAATAATCATACTAAAAAACCTTTTACTTGCAAATTTTTTATTATAAACAGATGGCATGCAATAGATTGCGTACAACAGGTTTTTCAGCAAAGATTTGATCATGTTGATAATTTGTGTATCAAATATTATAGGGTTAATGTCTTGTTTAATTATCAAGATTAATCTTGTTTAGTGATTTTTAAAATATATATCTTTTTTACTAGAAAAGACTAATCAAAAAGACTCATTAGAAAGTCACTTTTGCAGTATATTTTTGTCTCTATTTTTTCTAGTTTCAAGCACAAATCCAACAAAATTTTTATGTTTTTGCTTTTGCCAATGAGAGTAGAATATATTCTCTTGTTCTGAGCAGAGTTGGGTAACGTGAGTAACATGACGTGAGTTACGTAATCAGATTACTTTTTTCAAGTAACTAGTAAAGTAATGCATTACTTTTACAGTTTCAACAAAATATCTGAGTTACTTTTTCATATAAGTAATGCAAGATAATTTGTTTTCCCATTTATTGACTGACAGCTCTCCTGTCCCAATGTAAAGAGAAATCAGGAATAAGTGCAGAGGCGTTGTGTGTGAACATGATGGTCATTGTAGATCTAGACTAAATGTGAACAAACATTTACTCATCTCACTTGCACAAAAACAGATTTTTTCTGTTATTTTGTTAAACAAACAAGGTGAGAAAAAGTAACGCAAAGGTAACGTAATACATTTCCATAAAAAGTAACTGAGTAACGCAATTAGTTACTTTTTTAGGGAGTACCACAATATTGTAATGCATTACTTTTAAACCTAACTATTCACAACACATGGAATAGTTCTAAGGATGCTTATAAATAATAAAAAATAAGACTAAATACTGTAAAATTATAAAAAACTGATTTAAAAAATGTATATGGCAGCATGAATCTGCATGAGTAATCTTTAACAGTGAGATAATGTGTAATATTTAAATAATCAAATATTTAAAATTATTCCGAGGAGCTGTAAGTATGACAGAGCTCAGTTCTGCGCAGACCTTATACTGAGACATGCTGAAAGAACAAAAGAGCCACAGGTGCAAGCTCACTTTACACCTTGACCTGGTTTGTCAGCTTGTCTGCTGAATTTGTGCCACTGCAAAGCGAAGTGTCAAAAGCAGCAAATCTGCGTTGACGAGAGGGAGATTAAGGGCTAGAGGTCAGAGAACAAACACAAAACTCCTCGGAGATTCAGGGAATTCTCCAAAACACAATGCCGTTTTACACACTACGGTTTCCTTTATTGTTGAATGAATATCTGATGGCTAAATGTGGCTGGATTGCAATCGGATATGTTAAGTATGCGTGCTTTGTGTATGCGCACATGTGTGTTTATTTGTTGCTCTTCGGGTCTGTGAACCCGAGCAAGGTGTTACAGCAGTGCAGCTGTTAAAAGACGATATCACTCTTTAGTCATTGTGTGTTTATTTTGTGTGTGTGTGTAAATGCACCTGGGGGTGTCCATGCTTGCAAACCTTCTGAAAACCTCAAAGCTGTTCTAGCTGAGACACAGAATACCTGCATCATTGTCACTTCAGCACCTTAGGCAGGCAGAAGGCAGTGGATGGGGAGAATAAGTCATTTGTCAAGAGCTGGGCAAGTTGAAACTACAACCCCATTTGTTCCACTATAGAGCAGGTTATGGATCCAGTTAATGAGAAGAGACAAGGTCTTACACATTTTCTAGCACACACATATTCACATGCAAACATTGACCTAGCTGTTCACACACACCCACACACACAAAAATGGCCGCAATACTCGCTGTAATGCATGGAAAGCGTGAGAGACGCTTTGTCATCTGTCTACATTACTGTAATAATGTAGATGGGGAAGAGTCAAGTGAAAGGGGAAGAGTACTGCAATGACACATAAAAGAACAATGATCATTCACCATAAAGTTTCTACAAGTTATGATGTGTCAAGAGGCAAGACGTCCTTTTGACAGCCTCCGTCTCGTGAAATATGAGCCTATATGTCTGAGGAAGTTATGAAATTGTGTCCTGAATATAAAAACAGGCACTGGCTGGTGAGACATAGATTCTTTCAAACTGACAAATGACCAGGCCCAGTACATTTTAGCATTGTGTTTTTGTGGTAAATGTGGTCAAATGTATTCAATGGAGCTGAGAGTACCACACTAATATAGCAGGCTATACAGTATAGGAGTTTAGTTCAAAAATATATATGTCTGATATAATATATTATATAAACTATTCAATTTAGTCTGTTGTAAGCGCTTCTTAAAGAGGCAGAAAAAAGCATAGAAGTAAATAAACTCAAAATGTAAAAGACTAATGGTCTAAGGATCATTTGTGGTTTTGAAGCCACGATAAGAGAACAGTTTTCAATTATTCTATGGTTCAAGTCAGACTCATTCAACTTATCACTATTTCAGCTTATCTTCTAACAGAATGATTAAACAGATTTGTTTTAAGGGTTAGCGTATACATACCCTTGAAAAAAAGAAGTGTGCTCAATTGTATGTGCACTTTTAGTGTACTTTTAACTTTTAGGAAATATATAAAGAATTTTGAGCATCAACAGAATATGTTGTATCCAGGAACATGCCTTACTTGGCAAAATCAGGGTGACCTGATATATATAAAGGATATATATGTGACCCTGGACCACAAAACCAGTCACATGGGTCAATTTTCTGAAATTGATATTTATACAACATCTGAAAGCTGAATAAATAAGCTTTCCATTGATTATGGTTTGTTAGGATAGGACAATATTTGGCCGAGATACAACTATTTGAACATCTGGAATCTGAGGGCGCAAAGAAATCGAAAAATTGAGAAAATCGCCTTTAAAGTTGTCCATTTATGTTCGTGATTGTGCTGCATTCACTCACCAAAATAAATGTTTTATACATTTATGGTAGGAAATTTACAAGATATCTTCATGGAACATAATCTTTACTTAATATCCTAATGATCTTTGGCATAAAAGAAAAATAGATAATGTTGACCCATACAATGTATTGTTGGCTTTTGCCACAAATATACCCGTGCTACTTGTGACTGGTTTTGTGATCCAGGGTCACATATAAAGAATTTTGAGCATCAACAAAATATGTTGTATCCAGGAACATGCCTTACTTGGCAAAATCAGGGTGACCACATTCTCATCTCAGGTAGCATCAGAAACTCACTGCACCAGCCTGATAATGACCTGTTTATGTTTACTGGCCCAGTGTGATATTAGATGCCTTAAAATGAATGGTTTTGTTTTTGTGCATCATAAATTCTGTTGGTGGTCATTAGCAGCCTTGATTCTTTTCCACTACCACACTGTGCCAGCTGTTCTCAGGTCACATCAGTCACCTGACATGGACACATCTGTCTAACCTCACTTCTGCCCTTTGCAACACATTTTACAATCGCCCTCCTGCTGTACTCTCATTGCAATCCATGGCCATCAAACTCACCCTCAGTCTGAATCAAAACGAGCCTCTCATACATATTCAATATGCAGCCTTTCCAAAATCTACATGCTTTAAGGAAAGACTGGTTGCATGTGGACTTTTGTGGATGATTTTTGCATGCATCATGAGTGTTCATTTTGGCAATGTGTGTGTTTTTAGGCATGGCGGAAGAACATCGTTTTCATACTGAGAATCTGCTGTGACAGATTAAAATGGCAAATGATATTCATGTCTGATGTGCATTGTGGGTTTTCAGCTGATCACACTGAGATGCATAAGAACTGAGGGTTCAGTCAGCATAGTAATGTTCATTATACCAGTGATAACAAAAGCATGACAGCTGCATTTTTTTCCAGTTGCTGGCTCGAAAGAGATGAAAAAATCCAACGTCTCTGACAATTAATAATTACAGTCCCTTCCTTTTGAAAATAAATGCTGTAGTAAAACTGTAGTATATATAGTGGTTCATTGGATGTAAAATGACAACATATGGCATTCGTAAGAATTTGTAGAAACGTGTACAATTTCATTTGTAAGTTATCATACATTCTGCTTATGCCGTAATAAGGCTTTTGCTTATTTATTGCTAAAATGCAATAGATGTTCCAGCAATATTTTTTTTCAGTGTACAAATTTAGACAAGGCCCAAGACAGAGATCCTGTAAATAGAAAATTCCCATCCTTGCATAATGCATCATTACTATAAAGGCCCACAGATAAAAAAGCACTTCAGTGTCGTTTTGCTCTGACATTGTGGCAGTGAAAAGACTAGAGCTTTACTATATGTCAGCCATGAAATGTTTAATGAAGGATCAAGAGTTATGCAGGGAGAAGTGGGACAGTGCGTATGGGAGTTGCTTTTCCACATTTTCCACAAGTCTGCCATCTGACTGGCATGTCTGAGCACATTCTGCGGAAAAAAACGGTAGGGAGGGGGGTATAAGACGGTACATTGTTTAGAGGATTACTGTCATATCAATTTTAATATATTTCTCAAACATGTTAAATGCAGGCTATCCACACTGGGCTGCTTCGTTCACAAAACTGTCCTTATGGGAGAAAAGGTGGCCATCAGAGCTGAAATAGATGGGCATATAAGAAAGACTGGGGCATTGCTCAAGGATGAGTTGTGTCTGTAAGGGGAAGGAATGCTATAAATCTCTCTGGCAATGTTCCGGTAAATGTCTAGAGTCATCTCAAAGGAGCAGTGGAGGAGATGTCTTATGTGTTTTAATCCGGCAAAACACCTTTGATTCTGAATGCTTATTCTTTTGTTCATTCATTCTTTTTTTTTCTTTTTTTACAGTCAATGAGACTTAATTCAACTTAGCTTAATTTAAAACCATAATCATTACTTCAATACAAACCTCCTATGTAGCCATACTACTACTCCAGGAAAAGTGAGAAAAAAAAAGCAATACAACTGATAATTAGTGGAAATGAAGATCAAAAACAGGAAAACAGGAAAGAAAATGTCAAGTAAGAACAAAGAGCTGCCAAATATGAAAGAATATTTAAGTTACAAATTCACTTGCTTTTATAAGCAGCCCAATAATAGAGCAATTTTATATTTATGGTGAGTGGGTTTAATTGCAAATCTTATATAAATAAATAGTTTTACACCTGCAGTGTGACTAACTTAAAAGCAGTCAAAAGTAATGCAAAAAATACATTAATAATATTTTGTATGGTTACGTGGCAAAAAATCCTCTGCTTTCCCAAGTACAAAACAGTCTGCTTGGAAAAAAGCCCAAGCATTTAGTTCAAAACATACTTTATGAATTACAGTACTGGTGGATACGTTAATACATGTACTTCTGCTCTAGTCAAATTGACTTGCAGGTCTAATCAAATACTCAGATGAGAGAAAAGGTCAAAAAGCACATTAATGCTCTAATAACGCAATTTTTGTTGCTTCCCAATGGTGCCGTGGTCATATAAAATTTGAAATTCTAATGCATTTACATGAATAATTAAACCAGAAAAAAACAGCGTTACAAACTGACTCAATAAATAAAATCCATGATGTATTATTCATATATGTGATGTCTAAATTGGACTTTAATGTGGGTCACAAAGCTTAGTTTTGGAAAATAACAACAACTTTGTCCTCTTTTGCTTGTTTTCTCTAATGGTATTCTGACAGGGTCTCACACAGGCACTGCGATCATGGTAAGAAATCCAAATGAAGGGAGAAGTGAATAAAACTGCTGGGTCTCATTGTGCGAAGCATCTCCCGTTTTCATTCCAAGACTGCAGTAACTAAGCATCCTCCAAACCTCACAGAAAGCATCTGATGTGTGCCCTGCGTCTCAATTCCACGGCCGGCTCCTCGCTTCTGTCAATCAAACACACAAACTCATACACACAAAACTATCTCATATAATATATTCAAATCAAGAAACAAGTACAAACAACTAATGTTGACAAAGGACCTCCAGTGACACCACAAAAAGGCTCAATCAGGGAGAGCGGCACTGCGGCAATGACAGTTTTGTATGGGCGACAGCTGGTTTTGTTAGAGCCGACTGAGAACAAACCCAGTTGTGCTGGGAGCGTGTAAGAAAAGACCCCGGAGATGTCTGAATTTTGGAATGACGGAACGCCTCTATGCTGTCCATTCAGAGAGGCCGGATGGATTTTCCCAACCTAGTAGTTCTCACGCTTAGTGCTGCATCTCAAATAAACCTCCTATGGATTCCCAACTTCAGAGAGGAGGCCAAGGAGGGGTTATTGGGAGTGGGGGGAGGAGTGGGTCACGCGTAAAAAGGCGTTTTATAGAGATGCTGATTTCTCATTCAGCCCAGGCTGAGGGGGTACGGAGGCCCAGGAAGGAATGCAATGTGGAAGAGAAAGAGACAGAGAATGATCGAAGTTCTCTTTCAGGGTATGTTTACACGACAACGCTGTACTAAAAAACTTTGCGTTTTTCACGTACAGACGACAACGTTGTCAGAACGATCCCGTTCACACGGATCCGCGATAACGACTAAAAATGCTGTATTCTGCTGCCAGGCCAGTAGTTGGCGATGTCACGTGGTAAAGAAACACTACGCGCCAATAGACTGAACACGTAATACGCATGCGCATGATGTCACCGTTTTCACAAATTTGCATTTTTGTTGTTTACATGGAGGATGATAACAGTATAATTTTCAAAAGCTTGCATTTTCAAGCCACCAAAATGCCATTGTCATGTAAACGAATGGCAAAAAAGCATAATTTTCCCCATTTTTTTGTTGAAAACTGTGTCATGTAAACGGCCCCTTAGAAGTTATACTATGTATTTAAAGTTACCATGAAATCAAAATAGACATTTCCACATTTTTTCATGGAATATTGCTGTATTTATTATAAATGATTTATCCTTGCACATGATCATTTTTTCAAATTTGTTCAAATTTTTATCAAGTCATGTACCCTCGTAATCAATATAACGTCCCCTCCCTCTTGCAATGACTTTGCAAGTGTTTAACCAAATTATAGGATGATATGATATGATGATATATCTTCTCAGATGATGTGAGACAACCTGTCACTCACATGAGATCACAGCAAAAACAAACCACAACCATCCAATCAATTCCCAATGGACAAACTCAAGTCCCATCCTCCATTTTTCTTGCTCGAGAAGCTGTTTCACTCGTATGTCACAATAGGGAAGAAAAGACTATCACAACTGTGCCATGCCGACTTTCAATTTTGAGAAGCAACTTACCGCTGGGAATGGGGTGGCCTTTCAACCCAGCCTGGGAAAACCAGCAATTCTCTGCAAAAGCATTCAAAGGTTGCTTTTTCTCACCTGCAGATAGAAAGAAACAGAGAGTGAGAGAGAGGGAAGGAGGAGGAGTGTTTATCACAAGCCCGGCTCTTCTTTTGCAGTCAGGCGAATATATACATGTATAAGTCCCGCGTGATAACGGTGAGATGTGGATTTGCCAGATTGTAATCTCTTTCATTCAGGAATACCATTGAAAAGGCACACAGAACTCCAGGCCTGCGTTTTCCTCCAACTCGCTTCCCTTTCTCCGTTTGTTCTGTGGTAGATCAAGCCGTAGACATTACCAAGCATGAAGATGAGCGTGACAAAGAGCTGTCATCCATGATAAGGATCGTAAACACAAAACCATCCGCTGTGAAACAGGTTACAGCATAAACAAATGCTTTTCCTCCTTCCTTCATCCGTATTTAGCTTGGGGAACCTTTCAAACATTTTAGTAAAAGTGAATAAACATATCTCTCTTTAGCCAAAAGTTTGACCAAACATGATTAGATTTAACAGTCTGCTCGCTGAGTGTCTGATGCATGTTTCTCACAAAAGTGGCTTTAATATGAATGGCTATATTATGCATCTTCTTGTTTACATATATGTTTACAAGGTGTATCAACTTTTAGATATGTCAAAGCTTGCCAGATTACTGGCATTCAATCTTTAATATTTAGAGTTTTGTTCGACTTAAAAGCAAGTTACACTAGTGTTCAAAAGTTTAGGGTTGGTAAGCTTTTTTAATGTTTCTTATCTAATCAAAAATCCAGTAAAAAATTTACTCCAGTTTTCAGTGTCACATGATCCTACAGAAATTATTGTAGTATGCCAATTTAGGGCTCAAGAAACATTTCTTATTATGGTGAATTTTTCTCTTTTTTTTAATGATTTTTGTAATGGTTTACTGTCTTTTTTTATCAATGTGTCCTTGCTGAGTAAGAGTATTAATTTCTTAAGCAAACATACTGTATTATCTGTATTAAACAAATGTTTTTTCATCTCTGTTTTTTGAATAGTTGTGAAATAGTTTGTATATTTATTACATTTTTGGCTGTTTCTCCTGTACAACCATTTCAAGAGACGCCCACACCATTACTATTATAATAATAATAATTTTTACTAGTTTGTTATGGCAGTGTCTATTTATATTTGATGCAAAGAGTATCGCACTATTCACATTAAAAAGCATCTAGGTTTTTTGCACTTTTTGTAAATAGCTGCTGTTGTCTATCATTGTGGTATACATTTCAGATAGCTCCACCCCTAAATGGCACATAAAATCTAAATAAATTGCATTTAGCTGCATTGCATATCACCCAAATGGTGTCTTTCTGTCTTGGGCGGTTCTTGGCCAGATTAATGTGGATCAGAGTTATAATGTTTAGTCAAAGGTCTGGATATTCTCTCATTCCATCACTGTCACTCACATTATTCCCAGTCTTCTCCCTGACATATGGCCAGTTTCTTCCTGTATCTGAATTTGCTAAAAGTTCAAATTATGCACGGACACTGACGGGCTTAACAATAATTTACTTTTCCAGCTGACGTGACTGTTAAGCAGATGTTCGCAATGTGGAAAATAATCCCCAGTGGAAAGACGTACAGAAAAAATACAGTTCGAAAGGACGAACACATGGCCGTCAAATTGCAAATGTGAGAGTGTCTGTGCTTGTGTTTGCATGTGTTTACCTCACCGAAGCTCTGTTTACTGGGGAACCCGCAACGGTTTTGCTCACATTGTACTTCACAAAAAACTAAAACTTTGATTTGACTTGACTTTGATTTGACTCAGTTTCCAGATTTTTTAACAAATCGTTTTTTTTTTAATGCACATGAATCAACTGTGAGACATATCATGAATATTTAAAGCTGATATGTGTCGTTTTTTGGTGTTAAATACTTTTTCCTATCCCAGCTTAACATGTTGTGACGACTGTAAGAACATCTTAATTCTTATACTTTCATAGCATGTACTGAATTTGATGAAAAAACGTGCTCTACCATTCTAGGTCAAATAGATCTTCTTTTTTTTTATTAACACATTTGGTAACACTTTATTTCGATGGTCCACTTTAGACATTCTAAGTGACGCGACGTGATCTGAAGGCCAAGTATGGAAACCCATACTCGGAATTAGTCAGAATTGAATTCACCTCTCCC
Organism: Leuciscus leuciscus; assembly: GCF_965113295.1. Classification (NCBI taxonomy): domain Eukaryota; kingdom Metazoa; phylum Chordata; class Actinopteri; order Cypriniformes; family Leuciscidae; genus Leuciscus; species Leuciscus leuciscus. Next base: position 38,406,594 of record NC_138734.1, on the reverse strand, counting down.
ACCTACATTTTCCTGCTGTTACTGAGAATCGAACCCGCAACCTTCGGGTTACAAGTCTGACTCTCTTGTCAAATAACAGTCATTAGTATATTAGTAGACTGTCTGCTTAATATCTGCTAACACTTTATTTTGATGCTCCCCAACAAACATTCTACTGACTATCAGGAACTTTGCAGCTACGTCAACTTATTCTACTAACCCGAACCCTAACACCTAACCTTAACCAAACAGGCTACTAATACTCTAATGAGAGCTAGTTGACAAGCAGTTGCAAAGTTACTTATAGTTAGTAGATTGTCCATCGAAATAAAGTGTATAACCACACTTCATCTCAGCAAGGTGACAGTAAAGACATTTATAATGTGACAAAAAATAAATAAATCAAAACAGCATATTAGAATGATTTCTGAAGGATCATGTGACACCGAAGACTGGAGTAATGATGCTGAAAATTCACATGAATAAATTACATTTTAAAATATAATAATAATATTTCACAATATTACTTTTTTTTACTATTTTTGAACAAATATAATGCAGCCTTGGAGAGTTTATCAGACTTCTTTCAAAAATATATAAAAAAATACCCAATACCTAAACTACCTTACCTTACTAACTATTAATAAGCAGTAATTAGAATTTTATTGAGGCAAAGTCATAGTTAATAGTTAATAGTGAGAACTGGACCCTAATCTAAAGTGTGACCCAAAGGATAATCAACACATTGCAGAAAGCTGAACAATCGATGATGTGAGTTTTTGGGTGGGTCTGTTTTTTTTTCCAGCCAATGACAGACAGGGAGAGTGTTCTGGAAACTTGTTTGGAAACATTAATTATTTTTTCAAATCTATTTGGTGGCTTTCAAATGGTACACTTAAGCTTAACTCTGTAATACTACATTTATCTGCCTATATTGATTAAGAAACGAGCAGGATGGAGTTTTTAGGCTTAGAATGGGAGAATGGGTGAGACAAGACACAAGAGAACGACTGACAGCCATTGGACACATTTCGGTTTCCTTGGTTACAATGGGGGTCAATGCGAGCTGTACATACAGGCTCACATTAAAGATTCTCTTTATTCTCTCTCCTTTCATGTGGCCAACCCCACGCTCCATTCACCACTTGTTTTGTTTTTTCACGGTCCACCATTAGACGGCTGTCTAATAAAGGTTAGAGCTTTTCTTCCGCCCTCTCTTTTCAAAGATCACCATGTCCATTTACTGAATCCATATGCTGCATTCTCACCAGAGATCACAGCAAAAAAAAAAAAAGAGAGTGAAAAAAGTGGAAGAGGAACTTATGATGCGTTTCATGCTTTTCACTCCAAAATATTTGAGGGTGTGAAACATAGTGTCTATCAGGGGAGAAATTGCTATTTGATAAAAGACAAAGTAACTGTTACTATGGGACACTTAGATGGATTCAACCGTAACACTTGGAAGAAGAAGAAGAAAATTGGGCTTTGGAAAACCTTAATGAGCAGATGTGCTTCTTATTTACAACAAGGCACGCAGCAGTGCGCTGAGAGCTTCATGTCTAGTCTGGTAATGTGTTAGGGTGGATGCGCAGTCACATACTCGACGGGGCCGTGGGGAGGCAGAACGCTAGATTCACTGACGGGAGGGCACAAGGGGGCTGTCCAAGCCAAAATAAATCAGCCTGCCAATTAGGTACTGGCTGATTTAGCTTTGATGTGGCGTCCGTGCCTAAGAGCCCTCCGTACACAGCACCTGAGTCTAGAGAGTAACCGAGGGAACGTGGACTCGATCCAGCGCCAATCATCGACTAGGCCTTATTGTTCCCTAGCTGACCTTCCCATCAATTCAGAGATGGGTAAAAGGAATTAAAATTGTAAGGAGAGGAGAGGGAGCTGAGATGCCTGAGAGCTCCTAATGAGCATGTTGAATACAACAGCGCTAGGCAACTAGCAAAGCCCAAAAAACACAAGGACGGAAGCAGGCCTTGAGTCCCGGCTTGTGACAATAGGCCTCTAATTGGGCTCCCAATACCGGTGGGCTAGTCTTATATGCAGCACTGTGTACACATGACCAGCCAAGTGTGAGAAACTATATTACTCGAAGAGTCTTCGAGATGGAGAGCGCTCTTGTGCTCTCTCTTGACATTCCTTCTTTGAGCATCAACAGATGGCCATGAAGCATTTGGTTTTTCATTCATTCATTCGTTTATTTCTTTTGGAAATTTAAATGATTGACCACGAGATAAAACGAGTTATCATTATAGATAAATCGAATCTAAAGTATCTTCTAAATTAAGGAGAGCTCGGGTCTAGTTGTCAGACTTCTTACTCCAGTGAATATTTGAAGTCAGTATCAATGGCCTTGAAAAATTTTTCAGATTCTCATTACAAACAGATATTTTAAACATTTTTTTGCACAGGAATAAAGAAACAAGCAGTAAGTAAACAACTGAATATAGACTTTTCATTTTTAAAAGAAACTGCAATTTTGATTAAACAAGGATTTAATCAATCACAAGTTAAAATAAAGACATTTATAATGTTACAAAAGATTAAATGCTGTATTATCAAAGAATCCAGTTCATGTTTCCACAAAAATAGTAAGCAGCACAACTGATTTCAACATCAGAGAGAGAGAGAGAGAGAGAGAGAGAGAGAGAGAGAGAGAGAGAGAGAGAGAGAGAGAGAGAGAGAGAGAGAGAGAGAGAGAGAGAGAGAACTAGCCCCGGACTCCCCTACTTAAATTAAACAATTGATTTAGCAGAAGGGTTGAGCTTTACCCAGTTGAATCCAAATATCTGTGGTATCTGTCTGTCATTCTGAGCTGATCCCTCATAGAAGTGTCTGCCTGTGTGCTATTTAAGCCTTGAGATCAGGTCTAAAGAAACATATGGCGGAGTGAAACCGGTTCCTGTCAGCAGTTTCTAGCACCTCTGTGTTGGCCAGGAGAACTTTATGAGCAGAATGGGTCTCCTGTTTTTTTTCTGTGTGGTGTTAAAGCATGGTATTTGTTGAGGTCACAACAAACAGCGAATGATGTTTTGAAGTTTTTTGTCTTTCATGTGGCCACAAGTTAAAGATGGATGAAAGTGCGCTCAGAAAGAGAATTTGCAGTACATGTTCTTGGAGAACTACTAAGAAAATAAGCTTATGTTTTAAATAGTATGTTCAGATCTTCATATATTATTGAGAAAGAAAGAAAGAAAGAAAAGAAAATCTTACACTTAATGTTCAAAAAAACATATGCCGTGTTAACATGAGGGAATGCAAATTCATTGTGGCACATTTTTAGAAAGCCTTGAACAATGTCAGCAATGTAGTTGTTTTTAACCCTTAATGCTGTTGCCTCTTTTGGAATAAAACAACCTCTCGTCTGACTAAAATTACCAGCATGTGGTATGTGGGAAAACGTTTGTCACACAAAAGGCATTGCGTGTCAGAGACTAGGGCAGGTGAGGAGCTTTACTGTGTGGCAACTGCTGTAATAAAACAATGGAGCCAAATGAGCACAAGCCGTCAATGTCTGCCTGTCAGACAGATGCTCCGCTCAAGGGACATTAGTCTGCTAAAACATGTATATGTAATCTTACGGAACTGTGGGAAGTTTAGGAGACAATGGATTAACAGTTGTGTTCAAATCTCACACACAAATGAGAGAAAATCTGTCTTTTTCTGTGCGTCAGCCAGCCAGATGACAGCCATAGAATATTTAGATATTTGATATTTTCATGTATATGTTCTGACAACAGGTCATGTTGTGTAATGCATTTTTGCTTCTCAGGTAAATGTATCTTGTTTTAAAGTTGTTTGAATCTTTGCTAAACAAGACAAGGAATAAGAATAGGACTGTTGTGCAGTGTAATATCTTCACCATGTGGTCACTTACAATGTGTGTAATCTGAGATTAAATCGACTAATTGCAAATGTAAGACTTTTTTGTTCCTTTAAGTGAACCTTTCAGTCCTTTGCACATGACTGCGCCAGAGCTTTCATAACCAGTTTTTTGAGTTTGACTGTTGCTGTCATTGAGTATTTGCGCTCTCATATGCATAAGGGAACTTAATGTGCTTTCGGGGCTGCAGAATGAGACGGCTGTTGAGGTGTGAGGAGTGTGTGGAGGTGTGAACAGGTGTCTGGGTTCACTGGAGTGTAGGAATGGAAGCTTCTCCAGGTGCACAGCTGCAGGGAGGGGCACTGCTGACACAAAGACACATATATATCCTTGGGGGAAGTGTGTTTATGCAAGCATGTAGCTGTGTGTAGGGCTGTGTGTAGGGGTGTGTGTGTGGGTGTATGTGTGTGTGTGTGTGTGTGGGTGGCTTAGGCAGGTGGCTGTGCATGCACTGCAAAAAATAAAACATAAAAAAAAGAATTGCCTTATTTTCCAGAACAAATGTCTAAACATTCTTATAACAAATATGTGAAAAGCAAAATTGTACAATAATATAATAAGACTTGCTTTCAGGAAATATGTCTTGAATTAAATCGATTATTAATTGTCTACTTAATGTGATTAGTTGTTTCAAGAATAAATGCAACAAAATTTAGTGAGTAATGTGAGTAATGCAAAATTTTCCTTTATAAAATTAGAAAACCAAGTTTAACAAAAATATATGAGTTATTTTATTTTTATTTTATTTTTTCAGTTGGTGAAGGCTGGGTTAAAAACAGTGAGACGGAGTCAGTTGTATTTGCCTGGTGTGAATATTTGACCTTTCTGTTCAAATCAGTTCATAATTAAACTGCAAGTTATTTGCAAACTGGCCGTTCATCTGTTTTATTGGAAGCCCAATGCAAATGCCAAGCGTTGCTGTTTTTCTCACAGACCTCATCCATCATAATTTGGGAAGGGTTACGATTAAACAAGCGCTCTCATTGATAAACACTTACAACCTTCCAGTTGCTGTAAGACAATGCGCCAACAGCAAAGGTCAGAGCTGCACTCACATGCACACACACACTGGCCCGAGAGAGCAAAGATAGCAGCGAATGGTGTGAAGGAATAGTTCATGCAAACATGAAAATTATGCCATTATTTACTCCATGTAATCATATTTACATTATAAAAAGAATCCATTTAAACGCTGCAAATCTTTTGAAGTTACAAAACCGCTTTTGATGGAAATTTAAGTCACTGTTCACTCGTATATCAAAATGTTAATTATAAACAAAGCATTTATTTAATAAAGCTCCAAAAACGTCTCATTTTGATATTGATCTGTGACGTCACATGGCCAAATACATATATGCCTCCAGAGCAAGACATCGACAAATAGTTCTACATCTCACCATAAGCTCCGCCCTCCACTTAAAGGGGTGATATAATGCCCTTTTCACAAGATGTTAAAGAAGTCTTTGTAGAGTGTGTGTGTGAAGTTTTAGCTCAAAATACCCCACATATTTTATATAGCATGTTAAATTGTCCATTTTTGAGGGTGAGCAAAAACGCACCGCTTTGTGTCAGTTCCTTTAAATGCAAATGAGCTGCTGCTCCCGGCACAGGGGGCGGAGCTTCAACAGCTTGTATCCTTTTACCTCACACAGACATGCACTGAAAATTTCTAAAACGTTTAGCCTTTTATGTTCAAACCGGAGTCGGACAAAGATGGAGAGACTCGAGAAGAAGTGACAACATGTAGAAGCAACAGGACATTTCTGAATGGTTAGTTGATGAATTTATGTGTAGTTATCTTCTAGTCATTGATTAGCATATTCTGCCATGCTAATCTATAAATCGCGTTCCCAGGGGCGGCTTTATGTAAATTTTAGGGTTGGTGATGTCACTAACCCGGGAGGAAGCTCGTGTAGTCCCCAGTACCAGCCGTTTGTTATAGTCCTTAAAAAAAGATTTCTTTGAAAGCAAATATCTCCCTTTGCTTTGAACTTTGAGCGTTGTAACTTTGCAGATGTTGTTTATGCTCAAACAGCAACATTACACACTAACTAAACTTAAAAAAGTGAATTCATAATCAACCACCCCTTTAACTGCTGACATTTGCTACACTGGATGTGAGTGTCGCGTCAAAAGCAAATAGAACCCATTATAATCACTGTCACCGTCTACACTGGATCCAGTGTTTACAGAAGTGCACTTGAGTCTGTCGACAACAGGACAAATGGAAGTGTGAAAGAACGTTCGCTTTGACGCATCCAGTTTAAATAGCTTGTTTGTGTCTCTGTACAGATTACAGAAGGATCTCAGCGTCGGAAACAAGTGGATGGTTTATTGTAATGGCATCATGGATCACGTCTGAGGATATGTTTGTTCGGAGCATTTGACAGCAGATTGTTTTGTAAAGAATGCATAATGTAATGGAGAACATTTTAGTTGAAAGATGAAGCAGTCAGCTGTATTGAATCTGACAGCAGCTGCATCACACACCATATGTAAATGATTTCATAATGCTTTGTAAATTAAGGGTTTTCCACATATATGCAAAAACTTTATTAACATTTTAAGTGAACCTCAAAGAACATATTAAAATAATAAAAAAAATCCATGTCATGACCACTTTAAATTTCATTCCATTCATCAGACAATGCTATAATATCAAAATATAATGTCTTATGGTGATTGTCCTTTTAATAGTGTTGTTGTTGTTGTTTTTTGGAGCTTGACAGGTCAATAGTCACTGCACACTGTATGGATAAAGCAGCATGAATATTATTAAAAATATCTTCTTTTGAGTCTAGAGAAGAGTGGAAGTCATATGGGTTTGAAATTAGATGTAAAGTAAATATTGAGAAAATTGGGTAAATCTCGCTTAGTTGTTATTTAAAGCAGATGGCCAATTGTCCCGACATAACAGAAGATTTTTGAAGTTAATGATCCTGTAACACCAGCAAGTAAATGTGACTGCCTAAATGCTCGTTTCACTAATATTCCTTCCCTTATTTTAATGTAAACTTCAGGCACTGAGCCAGACACACGCCCTAACCTCTGGCTGTCCTTGAGACATACATTCATCATTCTCTCATCCTATGAATTTTAACAACATTTTTCACCTTTTTTTTCTATTTCCATCCCCCATGCCTGTGGTCTCTCGTGCCGTGTTTTGACTCAGCTGGATTTATCTTTTGTTATTATCTTCCTGAACTCCAATTACTGTATGTCCTGTGGAGAAACAAAGCTTTAGCGCACAGGCAGAAGAGCTGAAAACTACAATGCATGACAATATCCTCAGGATTGCTCAGAGCACAAAGACGGCTCAGCAAAATTAGTTCTCTGACAAATGAGCATAAGACGGCTAAGCTTCAGGGCTGCCTCTACCTCAGAGGGACAGGAGACAGAATATTATACTAAAGACTCTTAAAGGGACAGTTCACCCCTAAAATTTAAAATCGGTCACTATGTACTCACCCTCATTCTGTTTTAAACCTTTATGAAACTTTCTTTCTTCCATGAAATACAAAAAACAAATATCCTTATCACAAAGAAAATAATCATAAAAGTGGTCCATAAAACCTGTGAACTATATAAGTAGCGAACCATATGATAGCTATGTGTGACGAAGTACACATTTTATGTGTAATGCATTATAAATGTATTCATAAAGCCCGTAATAATGCATTTTATCTTTTCATAAATAATTGTAACCGAAGTTAAAATGCATTTTAATATTTGCAGATTCCTTGTTACATCATTGGTTGTTTGCCATGTGTTTTAATGCATTATAGGTGTATTATAATATTCAAATATTAATTTAAGGTGACTAGGTAAATATTAAAATGTATTACAAGTGTGGTTATAATTATTCATGAGAGCATACAATACATACGTTGCATTACAAGACATAATTAATGCATTAAAAATATTTTTATATATATTTAAAAGGCTGTGATTCATATGGAACCATAATTAGCAACAAACGTATGCCAACCGCATGTTTGACCAGTTGACAAGTCATTCTAATCACTCTTTAATAGAATACAACAAGCAGGGATGGTTATAACCAGCACAAGAAAGTAACAGAGGGCTGTAGAACAGGCCAATGGACAAATGAGAATGAAAAATTCCATTAGCCCAGGTCAAAAAAGTGACCAGTCCTGGAAGTAAAGGTTGTATGCAAATCAGCATTCAGGCAGAAAGATAATATGACGGCCTACATTGCACATTTCAAGAATGTCAGAATCTATTAGAAGTGGGAAGCTAATTACCACAGACTCTGAGGTTGATTAAAAGAAATCACTAAGCAGCAGCATAGCGCATTATGCTAATGATCACTCATTTAGATGTGTCATGGTCTGCAGCTTTTAAGAGGATTTGGGTAAGTGGAATTTCTCATTTCTCACAGAGAGTGTAATGGCGGACGAGCAAACCACCATACTTTTACAAATACTACTGTTGTTGTGTCACAGGATGTAGTTTTAAGAGTTTTTTAGGTGAGAATGTAGTTATTTATACATCAAATATAGAGTGTGATATTGCTCATATACTGTATGACCACTACTATACTATATACACACATTATATACATTATATCAGTACTAGAAACCAATTTTTTTTATTTTTGACCAACAATATGCTAATTAATAACATACATAGCATCAGCAAAGGACAGATGTAAATTTTGTTCAAATTTGTAAATGCATACATTTTGTAAATATTTTCAATAATTCAAAAAAATAACAGCTTTTGATAAATAGACCCACTGTAGAAAACATGGTCCTACTTAGTCGGATGTTCAGATTGCATTTGCAATATTCATCTGTTGTTATGAAGGCAATAAATCATCCATCTAATCTAAATAACCTTTTCATCATAGTATACTTGCTTATTTTACGAACATGCATCACCACATGACATGATCTTACAGGATGAACTGCCAGAATATTTGTCACGAAGGAAGCTAAATTAGCCTTGAAATATTCCAATGCGAACGAAGCCAATCATCTGCAACTTTGACACTTACACAAAAAGAAAGACAGAAAGAAATCAGCACCATTCAAGTTTCGCCTAAAGGCATTACGAATTACACAAAAGGGAAAAGTAAAGGACTGTCCAATCTACGTTCCAGTGGCTTTTCAAACAGAAGTGTGTTGTAAGTAATGCATTTAGTGCTAAATACTTGTACATGATGTGTGTTCATGTATTTCAACATCATTCATTAAGTTAGTTATTCACCTTAGAAATAACATACTAATGTCCTTAAAGGCACACTGCTCAATTTGATCACCTATACAGTGTTTCGTCAAGCACATGTGCCTGATATTATGAAACGAATAGTATTCACTGCAAGTACGATAATATACAAAGCGGAAAAAGATGGCATTAATCAAATATTTAAAATATAGGCTACGTATTTGTGTTGTTTCTACATTCATTTGGAGATTAAATGTAAAATTATTACAATATAAAAATATATTAAAAACTTTAATGTTAGGTGCGATTAATCACGATCAATTACAGAAAAAATTTGATTAATTAGTTAATTTTGTTTATTCAATGTACTATTTATATATATATGTGTATATATATATATATATATATATATGTGTGTGTATATATATATATGTATATACATATAGCTACATATATACATACTGTATATATTTCTCAGTTAATATTAGGTCATAAAATCTTCACACATAATATAATCATAAAATAATTGTAAAAAGTAAATTTGATTAATTCGTTAATTTTGTTTATTCAATGTACTATATATATGTGTGTGTATATATATATATATATATATATATATATAGATAGATAGATAGATAGATAGATAGATATAGCTACATATATACATGTATATTTCTCAGTTAATATGAGGTCATAAAATCTTCACACATAATATAATCATAAAATAATTGTAAAAAGTTGTTTCAATTTTAATCAAGTTTAATCATGAGTCAACTTACCAAAAGTATTTTGAAGTACCCTATGTTTTATTTCTCCACATTAAGCAATACGTCATATATCAGGACAAACATTATATAAACAGTGGGGTAACAATACACTGAAGTAAGCCTGTAACTCACTAAAGAAGTAAATGTGATACTTTTTAAAGCCCTGAAGGAGGTAAACAGTCAGAGTCAGAGGAAGTCATGAGCTAAAGGCCCCCACACAAGGATACAATCAGTTAGCTATCAGCAATTCTCAACACACATTGTATGCACTTCACACCCATTGTGTTTACTCTGGTTAGTCAATAACGAATGAAGAATAGCAAAGCTTTCCCCTTCATTTGATAATGCAAATAAATACTGTTTGGCAGAGAGATTCCAGTTCCATATGAAACTATACACACACGTGTTCGCATGCCATGGCCGCACAAACATTTATACTGTATGCATAGTGCACACATGCACACTACAATGATTAAGAACAAACAGGGCCTTAAATAAATAAAACATAAATAATTTCTGTGTATTTGAACCACATTGGATATTTGGATATTCACTTCCTCTATATGGAGTCCTGTTTGCATCCGCAAAGACGCCGGAACGGGGGACTTTGTTTAGGTTTTTCAACCCTGTAGGGGTTAATCCACTGACTGAAAAGAATCACTTACCACTCTGCCTGCTTCCTTGGCCTTTCACGATGCCCCCTCAGTAATCCCATAATACCCATGCCTTTCATCACGAGTCCTGTACTGTGTGTGCTGTCTCAAAGAAAGGGATGAGGGAGGGGAAGAGAAAGCAAAACATATCTTGAAGAGGTAGTGTGTTGGGCAATTTGACATGCATACCCCCTTTTTTTTATATTTGCTCATTCCACAAGACTGGAGCAATTTCCCTTCCGGGGACTCGACCTTATGGACTCAAAGTGCAACAAAGAGAGCAACTGGGGAGTGGATTTCTCAAACACAGATTGCTTCTTTACGCTCTGAGTCAGACTATGTGCATACAGAAAAAGAGTGACAAATTATTACAATCGGATACCAACATAAAGCACTGTATCACTCAATTAGGAAATCCATTATCATGTTTGCTTGTGCAATCCATCAAGTTACTTTAGAGGACAGAGAGAGAGAGAATGGAAAATCATTTCCTCTATGAACTAGAGATTGCTTTTATGACCAATACCTATTCAGATGCCTTTTTAAATGTAAATATCTCATAACCACAACCTGATGAGCGGTTTTGTCACAATAATAATTGAATGACCACTGTACAACTTTACAAAAGTAGAAACCTAATATGAAGTATTAAAATGCTGCTAATAGTACTACTACTAATTTAACAGATTTTAAATAATTGTTTAATTTATTATTGTTTAAAAATAAAATAAATAAATAATCATTATACTACAAAAATAAAAACACTATAACACTATTACAATTTTAGAATATTATTATTATTATTATTAATTATTTATTTATTATTATTATTTGTCAAAAATCAGTAATAATAATAATAATAATTAATTAGGGCTCTAAAAGTATTATTAATAACAACAATGATAATAATAATAATATATTGTTTTGCATAATGTTTTATATTGTTTTCTTGCAGTCTAAATGGTCCCGAATGAATCTATTATTTGTTTATTATATAATTCATAATTTATTTTATAATTTATTTTCTTTATTTACACAAAACATATTTCTCACTTGAAAATTAGTTTCTATGTAGTTAAAGCTAAATATCGGTAATACCAATCCAGTGTTCCAGGCAGCGGGGCGTTATTCAAGTCATGCCCAAGACAGTGCATCCTCCCTGGGATATGCATATGCATATGCATATGTGTTTGTGTGTTTTTTCATGACGTTTCAGCCGGTCAATTCCTGGAGGTTTCGTACTCCCAGAGCTCCATCGCGGTCAAAATTGAACTCTCTCACCCACCAAAGTGAGCCTAAGCGGGCGATTATCGTTATAGAAACGATTATCGATCAATCTTTATTATGAACACCCTCTATGAATACCTAAAACATTTTGATATTTCAATGACTAATCAAAAACTTAATATAAATCATTATTATTATTCTTTGTACCTAAACCTTGTGAATCCGGCTGACATAACGATTTAAAAGTTCCAGTATTGTTCATGCCCTCAATATGAAAGACGAGAGGGCCTAAATGAGCCTGCTTTTAGTGAGCTGCCACATCTGTGTGGCCCCTCAGAATCCCCTTCATCTGTCTGAGTGCCCTCGGGGCAGGGCAAGCAGCCCCAGCTGCAGTCATGGCTGTCCCGAAGGCCCTTGTGAAGGCCAGTATTGTCCATTCATAGGGATCACTGTGTGAGAGGTCACAGCAGAGAGAGAAGGGGCAAAAATGGCAGGAAATGGAGGTGGTTTGGCCCTGTGGGCTAATGAAGGCTGCAACTAACAGAATAAACAAGCAAAAGACTCTCACGGTTTTGTCTGTTGTTTCCCTGTAAATAGCAGGGAGAGAAACAGAGAAAGAGAGAGTTGTATTTATGTCACCCGGTCATCTCCCCACCTACCTTCTCAGTCTGCTCCTGTTTGTAGCTTCCCACCGTCTATTTGAGGGCAGTTAAGATACACACCATGGCTGGGTCTGTGGAGCGCTTCACAGATGTGCAGATAAATCTTCATTTTTCAGCCAGTTAAGAAGACGTCGGCTGCCGCCGCCACGCTGGCTCAGGCCAAAGGCACCTTGCAGGAGCCAGATATCCTGCAGAACAAATTGGGGAACAAACAGAACCACAGGGTCACTCGCACTGTCTTTATCTACAAAGTTAAGAGGCCCTAGTGGTAGGGAGCCACGACTACACAATGGTCACTAACAGACATGTTATGAAAGTACCCCACTGGGGCTGTTAAAGATGACTGTTGCATTAGACAGTCTAACTCACACATGATAAAAGATGTCTGGCTGACAGTTTAATGTTGTGAAACATAACTTTTCCAGTAAGACTTAAAGGTATAGCGGAGGATGTTTTACTTCCTGGTGGGTAGTCTAAACTATTGGTCCTCCTAATTGTCAATCATTCTGGTGAATCAATCAAACTTTTCAAAAAGTGGAGAGGGCGGGTCTTATCTAAAATTTGGAAAGATCCTCCGCTATACCTTTAATATTGAGGAAATATCGGAAAAAAAAGTTATTGATCTCCTCAAAATGGGCAACCGTTCAAATGTTTAGGGTCTGTATATTTTTGTTTTGTATTTAGTCTCTAATGCTTAAGGCTGCATTTATTTGATCAAAATACAGTAAAACAGTAGGCTAATATTGTGAAATATTATTTTTAAAAATGGTTTTCTATTTTAATCTATTGTAAAATGTTAATTATTCCTGTAATGCAACCAAATTTTTAGCATCATTACTCAAGTCTTCAGTGTCACATGATCCTTCTAATATGCTGATATGCAGCTCAAAAAAACATTTATTCTTATTCTCAATGCATGTTGAAAACATACAAGTTTTGCTGCTTAATGTTTTGTTTGAAGACATGATACTTTTTGAAAAGAAGAGCATTAATTCGTAATAGATTTTTTTTTGTAACAATGTGAAAATGTCCTTACTGTCACTTTTGATCAATTTAATACATCCTTAATAAAAGTATTAATTTCTTAAATTCCCAAACTTTTGAACTGTAGCTGTATAAATATAATTTTGATGGTTAATGTAAATATTATTTTATCTTATCAAGAATGTTATGATGGTTGTCCAATACAATCGATCAATAGATAGATAGATAAACAGACAGACAATGCAGTGGATGGATGGATGAATAGACAGACAGACAGACAGATAAGATAGATAGATAGATAGATAGACAGACAAACAGACAGACAGACAGACAGACAGACAGACAGACAGACAGACAGACAGACAGATAGACAGATAGATAGATAGATAGATAGATAGATAGATAGATAGATAGACAGACAGACAGACAGACAGACAGATAGACAGACAGACAGATAGACAGACAGACAGACAGATAGACAGACAGATTATAGATAGATAGATAGATAGATAGATAGACAGACAGATAGACAGACAGATAGATAGAGAGATAGATAGAGAAACAGACAGATAGACAGACAGATAGATAGATAGACAGACAGACAGACAGACAGACAGATAGATAGACCGATAGATAGATAGACAGACAGATAGACAGATAGATAGATATTGATGTCTCTGTTTATTATAAGTGTATTAAGGTTATTAAGGTGATTCAATCTAACCAGCATCAAACAATAATTCTAAAGCATTCTTATCTAATTATGATGCATGTTTTTTTTATGCATATTTCATGTGATGTAATCATCAAATCGTGACACTCTTTTCACAGAACTCTTCTCAGCTTCTCAGGAGTCTCTAGAGCCCACCGCTTGTGAGGTCTGTGAACAAACAGAGAGTTGTTCTAATCCTTCATCAAACTGCAGTGCTTTTCATGATGCTGTGCCTTAATGGAAAAGGAAGATGTTTAAATACACTTAAAAGACTTAAAAGAATCAGGAAGGCCTCAGATATTATAAAGGCTATTCAATAGTTTGGCCAGAAAACATCAGAGTAATTTGTTACCCTGACAAGACAATTTCAGGAGCATTTGTGAAGCTTTGAGCCTAATAACCCAGTCAGCTACTGCTGGCAGATCATGTCTTGTCCAGACACGGTTGAACACAGTAGTGTTACATGATCCTAATACTTTACAAACTGTGTTGGTTTCTATTAACAATCATGTTCACCCATTTACAGCAAACATAGTTGTGTAATGCTGAGTCTCTAATGAGATTGACAATTAAGGTAAAGTGTTCAACAAAGATTTCGACAATAATGGTGGGAACTCCACTTGAGAATGATTGCAAATGCCCAGGTCTGTGGACATAATACACCTAATTACTTCTTCGTAAGCAGTCTCTTTTCATAGACAAACAAAAGCCGCTCAAAAAGGGAGCAAAATACTATGTTATGCCCAGAGAATGTAAGACATGGGGGATTTTAAAGCTCAACAAGATGCCGAAAGAAAGAAAGAAAGAAAGAAAGAAAGAAAGAAAGAAAGAAAGAAAGAAAGAAAGAAAGAAAGAAAGAAAGAAAGAAAGAAAGAAAGAAAGAAAGAAAGAAAGAAAGAATGTAATGAGACAATGAGAGTAAAAAATAAAATAAAAAAAGAGTTGTGACTGCTGACCAACTGACTCCTCAGTCCAACAGTGACTGGTAATAAATCAGAGTAATTATCAAGCCTCTCAGTATGTTTGTTCTGATCTCCAAAAGACCCAGACAGTGATAATTACCCCCCTCACGAGCACACTGAAGCATGGCACAAAACAAAGCATACCAGTTAACATATACACAACATATGAATACCCATTTTTAGCCATAGAAGTTCTGAGGGTTAATTTGACTTCATCAAAAACACAAGGTTTGTAAAATAGTGATATGAAGAACATGTCACCGGCATGACTTGTATAACTATATATTTGTACTTATATGTACTTAGACTAGCGTTCAAAAATTTGGGGTCAGTAAGGTTTGTTTTAGTAAGAAATTAGGGTTAACAACCTCATCCCAGCTCAGCTTAGCGTGAACTGAGAGAGGTGAGAATGCGGCCAAAGTTAAGGGTCTCTTAAAGTGACAGTACACTTCATTACTAATGTATAATATGAACTCCAAACCCATGCATATCAGTATAATTAAATCAAAAGACAATGCAATGGAAATAGAACAATTAATATATTCATAATAAAAGAATCACAATAGTTTTAATACTATACAATCATAGAGAAAATTAGGATTTTGAGTGAAAATAATAAAACCGATTTTACAATGTTAATTTACTTTTGAAATAAGCATTAATTCTTTCCCCGCCATTGACGGAATTTTCCGGATTCCTTGTTTTCATCTGAATACTGAATCTCCTGATCAAAAAGACACGTGAAGAAGAAGCAGAAACAATCGGTATCATATTTAAGCAGATGCATGTACAATAACGCGATCATCTAACAACACTAAACAGAATATAAATCAAAACTGCCTAATGTTACTAAATTAAATCTCATTGTTCACCCAGTACGAGCTGTGAAGCTTTGGGGGTGTTGATGGACTCGATCTTGTCATGATTCTGCCTTGTCTCTGATTTTCCCTGGTCTTGAGGCAGGATCATGACAGGCCCATGTTTTGTGTGTAAGCACATGGCCATTTGTTTGGCTGTGTGCTTGCGTTGTCTCGTCTTGTAACCCCGCCCCCTTGTTATCTCATCTTGTTATCATTATTGTATCATCGCCGTCACCTGTTTCCCTCATTAGTTTCTCCCTATTTAATCCCCTTGTGTTTGCTGTCCTGTGCCGGTTCATTGCCAATCTTTATGTGAAGATTCATTTGTGAGTAACCTGTTGAGAAGTCTTGTGAAGTGTTTTGATCCTGTCTTAGCTGTTAGTTTATTGTTCAGTTTTCTGTCAGTCTTAGTCTAGTCTTGTTTGTCAATCCTGTCTTGTTTTGCCCCCTCGTGGGTTTTGTTTTCCCTGTTTTTTCTGTAATAAACCCTAGAGATGTCTGCAAATGGTCTGCGATTGGGTTCTCTCCTTCTAAACCATAACAGAATGAACCAGCCCAATATTGAACCCAGCAGACAGTATGTCCTTTCCTGCCAAGCGACAATCTTTTGAAGGGACCCGGTTGGTCGTGTTTCGCGGGATCCGTGGAGGCCGCAGTAGAGGAGGTGATCGAGAGGGTTCTACAAGGTCTTCTCCTGCTTCACTTCCTGTGATCCCTGAGGGTCGCGTCCTGGCCGTTGTTGCCCTTGGTGATAAGGCTGGTTCCACTTCTTCTCCTGAGGCCTCTTCTGTTCCCATTGTTCTCCATGGTAAACGAGGGAGACGAGTTTCCTGGGATTCCCCGTCTGAGTCTTCCTCGACCGAGTCAGCGCTGCCCGAGAACGCCATCCCTGCTCCTGTTACGGTTCCAGCTGAACATCTCCAACTGGTCGCTAGCCCAGCTACAGATTCGGCTTCGCGTTCAAGGAGAAAGAAGAGGAGAAAGGGAGCCTCTCGCTCGTCATCTCTCGCTCCTGCAAGCGCTGTTCCAGAGCCCGCCCCTGCAAGCGCTGTTCCAGAGCCCGCCCCTGCAAGCGCTGTTCCAGAGCCCGCCCCTGCGAGCGCTGTTCCAGAGCCCGCCACTGCGAGCGCTGTCCCAGGCGCTGTCCCAGAGCCCGCTACTGCAAGCGCTGTCCCAGAGCCCGCTACTGCAAGCGCTGTCCCAGAGCCCGCTACTGCAAGCGCTGTCCCAGAGCCCGCTACTGCAAGCGCTGTCCCAGAGCCCGCTACTGCAAGCGCTGTCCCAGAGCCCGCTACTGCAAGCGCTGTCCCAGAGCCCGCTACTGCAAGCGCTGTCCCAGAGCCCGCTACTGCAAGCGCTGTCCCAGAGCCCGCTACTGCAAGCGCTGTCCCAGAGCCCGCTACTGCAAGCGCTGTTCCTCAGCCCACTGCCGTGAGTGCTGAGGAGAAAGCTGCGGCCGATTCAGCTGCTGAAGCAGTTCTTCAAGCCGTATCAGCCCATCAAGACTTACCTGTTGTTGTCGCGGCAAAGACCTTATCTAATTATCTGTCACGTCTAGTCAAGATCCTTGAGGTCCCTGTCAGTCCTGTCAAGTCCTCTAGTCCTGAATCCACAGCTGCAAGAGATCCGGTTCCTGAGTCAGCTGCAGCCAGTGTTGATCTGAAGCCCGCTACTGCAAGCGCTGTTCCTGAGCCCGCCACTGCAAGTGCTGTCCCAGCTAGTGTGTCCAGTCCCGTCCCAGCAGATGTGTCCAGTCCCGTCCCAGCAGATGTGTCCAGTCCCGTCCCAGCAGATGTGTCCCGTCCCAGCAGATGTGTCCAGTCCCGTCCCAGCAGATGTGTCCAGTCCCGTCCCAGCAGATGTGTCCAGTCCCGTCCCAGCAGATGTGTCCAGTCCCGTCCCAGCAGATGTGTCCAGTCCCGTCCCAGCAGACAGGAGGATGTCTGTGTCCAGTCCTGTCCCAGCTAATGTGTCCAGCCCCGTACCAGCTGTCACCCGACCTCTGTTTGTTTCCCCGGACACCCCTGTCACCACTTCACCCCGGTCTGTTTCCCCTAAGACTGTTCCTCATGTTTCCCCATCCAAGTCTGCCCGGACCCCTCGTCCTCAGCCATCGTCCTGTTTCCTCCACCTCCCTTGCCTTGTTTATTGTATTTGATATGTCACCCCAACCCTGTTATTGTTTTTTCATGTCTGCCTTTATTGTTATTTGTCATGTTTTGTTGGTTTGTGTCCATGTCTCAGTCCGTCATGTCACGTGTTTAGTGTTCCCTTAGGGAGCGTCTGGAAGCCGCTCCTTAAGGGAGGGGTTCTGTCATGATTCTGCCTTGTCTCTGATTTTCCCTGGTCTTGAGGCAGGATCATGACAGGCCCATGTTTTGTGTGTAAGCACATGGCCATTTGTTTGGCTGTGTGCTTGCGTTGTCTCGTCTTGTAACCCCGCCCCCTTGTTATCTCATCTTGTTATCATTATTGTATCATCGCCGTCACCTGTTTCCCTCATTAGTTTCTCCCTATTTAATCCCCTTGTGTTTGCTGTCCTGTGCCGGTTCATTGCCAATCTTTGTGAAGATTCATTTGTGAGTAACCTGTTGAGAAGTCTTGTGAAGTGTTTTGATCCTGTCTTAGCTGTTAGTTTATTGTTCAGTTTTCTGTCAGTCTTAGTCTAGTCTTGTTTGTCAATCCTGTCTTGTTTTGCCCCCTCGTGGGTTTTGTTTTCCCTGTTTTTTCTGTAATAAACCCTAGAGATGTCTGCAAATGGTCTGCGATTGGGTTCTCTCCTTCTAAACCATAACAGATCTACTAAATATGTTTTGATCATCTTTCTGAATCTGATCCGGTAGTCTTTGACAAAAACGTGTTTTTCTCAGCTTTTTGCTTAAAATATTGCTTTTTTATGAAACTTACCCACATTCAAGTGTTGATAAAAAGAAAATGCATGAAGCTAGAATAAAATTTATTTGTTGTTTAAAAGCAAATTCTCTGTTTTTCTTTTGATATATTGCTTGTTCGGATAGTCATACAACAAAATATTCTGGGGGCCATGAAATTTTTGTGAAAAAGATAAATGCTGGTGGTGGCTGGTAAAAAAAAAAAAAAACGCTGGCAGGGAAAGAGTTAAAAGCAGAGGCTCTTCATTTCTTTAGATATATTGCATGTTCAGATATTCATACATCACAATATTCTGTGGGCCATGAAAGTTTAGTGTTGTGATGTCTAGCAACAAAAAAAAAACAAATGCTGGCAGGGAAAGAGTTCAAATGAAAATTCAATGTTTTATCAATGTATTATTCAAAGTTAGATCACGCTAATACAGTGACAAGAAACACTTTTGAATTTAGGTAAAATAATCTGAATTATAATGCACCGCTTTGGTCTTGACAATGAAAACTTCACATATCAACATTTAGTAAATAATCAGGCTCAAATCCTGTTAAATGCAACTGTTCTGCTCCATGAACTGACTTTTAAATTTCAAAGTGGCTGAAAAGAGAGAGGCAGAGCAAATCCCAGGCTGATGCCATCGTTTCACACTGAATCTCCAGGTGCCAGAGAGAAACCCCAATCATGGCAGCTGCGCGCCATCACACACACACACACACGACGCACCCCGGGAGAGAGCAGGACAGGCAGATACCAGGGGGATTTGTTGACATGTCTCGCATTCAGGAGAGAAAATCACATCCACAATTTTTTACATATCCACACAAAAATACGCAGCCTTCAATGTCACTGCACTTATTTTATTCCTCTGAGAGAAAACCCAGTAATTACAAAGGTTAGGCTACAGTAAAAGCAGTCTGATGGGCTGTCAGACAACATTCACGCCACAGCACAGGGGAAAGACTGTCAGACAGTAGTAATCTGGCAATATGAGGTTTTCACGTGTCTTTGTAAAGAGATTATGCAGCTGCATGTAATTGACATGGATAATTATGATTGGTCGGACAAAAGGCCGTGTAATTTCACCACATCAAATCCCCGAAGGTGATCTAGTGCTCAACACTGCAATCACAGGGTGCTAATTTTGTAAGTCGTGTAAGTGCAGCACAGAGTGTTTTCAGAGATATTCTCTAAACAAACTGTTGCTTTTCGCTGAAATAATGAGTCAGTAGGAACTATCAATGTAGGAATGAAAGATTTACAGATTGGCGGAGGAATAAGATCATTCCAAAACAAATGGGTGTCATTTGTGTCCCTCACACATGTTAAAAAAATTATGTTCACAATCCCCAGCAGATGCTGTCTGCAAACTGAATGAATAACCAGACCCCAGAGGTCTATCAAAAATATATATAATTACCTATTTTTAAATGATATTTGACAGACCTCTTGGGTCTGGTTATTCATTCAGTTTGCAGACAGCATCTGCTGGGGATTGTGAACACTTAATTATGTCATATCATTTATTTATTTTAGATTGTCATCAAACATTTTGCATAAGTTATATTACACTACTGTTCAAAGGTTTAGTCAGTGCGATTTTTTAATGTTTTTGAAAGAAATTACTTATGTTAAAAAAAGCTGCATTTATGTGATAAAAAATACAGTAAAAACAGCAACATTGTGAAATATTATTAAATATATATTTTATATGATTATTTTTCATTTAATTTTACTAAGGGCCGTGGTATTTAATTTTGATACAGATCATTTGATCATTATATACACATATTACGACAGGGTGGTAATGACTTCATTTATAGTGGTAGAGATGGAATATCTATCAGTGCTGCCCGATCGAAATCTAGCCCGATCGTGTCATGAAAGTCTTCCTAAATCAAATTAAAGTTCTCATAGATCTATACAGAAAGTTTGTGGTGTCAACTGAGGCTCAGATTTCAACATATTTCTCAAGGGCAGTTAAAAAGATCAATTCCACCGGTAAAGAACTGTTCCATCTCATTAAATTAAAACTAATGCCGACATAATGTGCAACAACACCATTTATTTAGTGCACCATTGATTTTAGCAGCTCAGTGAAGGATTCATTAGACTTGTGTTCGACTGATACCTCAGTTCCACCTGGCTCCTAGAGCAGTCCCTGGCACATCGACAGCTGAAACCTAACGCTGGCGAGCTGCAGTGTGAATAGGCTTTCAGCAGTCTGCTTCTCTCCAATGGTTCCTTTAACTGCAAGTCTCTTGGTCTTCACAGCCCTGGGTGAATAGAAAAAGTGTCAAAACAGACAAAGAGCCAAGTGTATTTCTGTGATTTGATAAAAAAAAAAAAATCTGTTAAAGTCCTTATGCTTACACTTTATTTTGATGGTCAACTAACTATAAGTAACTTTGCAACTACATGTCAACTAACTCTCATTAGAGTACTAGTAGACTTTAAGTAGACTTAGCAGACTGTTATAGTAGACTATTAAAGTTATGTGTTAGGGTTCAGGTTAGTAGGATAAGTTGGCATGTAGCTGCAAAGTTACTTTTAGTCAGTAGAATGGGGGAGCATCAAAATTACTTCATCAAAACTTTTGAGCAATCAAAAGTAATCAAAATTACTTTTGGGGGAGCATCAAAATAAAGTGTTAGCAGATATTAAACAGTCTAGTAATACTGTAATTGACGTGCATCTTTCTTTTTTTTTTTTTATGTGCCCCTTAACAAGTCCCCAAGTCATTTCACTCGGCAGCCATCTTTAAAACACCTCTCGGGGATGCAAGTGCAGTTCCTATCTCTTTAAATGGGGAAATATCAATTCTCCAAAACTGTTCGCCAAGCTTACGATTAAATTTGAAATCCCCAATGAAATCTGACAACAACTGTCTCATAAATTTTGTTTCTAGATACTGGAATCTTGACAAAAAAAAAATCATTTTTCAGGCTGGACCAAGCTAATGCGCATACGCAGTCCCATGCGCACGAACACAAAGCTTCTAACGACAGCTGCAGTGATGCGATCACTTTACCGATTGGCTCTTTTCTTTAGAAGGCGGGACTAATTCTGCCATATTGTGCGTTGCACTTTCCCTCATTCATAGTAATACGAGTGCACCATCTTTTTGTCTTTAATCAAAACAATCATCAACATTTCTTCTCTGATGACGTGTTTAATGGTGTGAGGGCAGGCCAACCTGTCACTCACATGAGATCACAGCAACAGCAAATGACAATGATCCAATGAATTCCCAATGGAATACATTTTTTCTTGTCCTCACTCTGATATACATCAAAAATAGGGAAGCAATTATTATTATAACAATGTCCTAAAGACAGAAAAGTTTTTCCTATGATTTTTTTTCAATAAAGAACATGGATCCGTGAAAACGACAAAAAATGCTGAATTATGCTGCAAGGCCAGTAGTTGGCGATGTCACTTTGTAATGAAACACTACGCGCCTATATAGACCGAACGTGTAATACGCACGCGCATGACATCACTGTTTTCACAAATTCACATTTTTGGAGTTCACACAGAGGCAGTAATGGTATCGTTTTCAAAAGTTTGCGCTTTCAGTCCACCAAAACGCTGTTGTCATGTGCAGTAAATGAACGCAGTCTTCCGTTTTTAGTTGAAAACGGCGTCGTGTAAACGGCCCCTGAGTAATCAAGTTAAATTAAATTGGTTTTAATGCCGTCACTTTATTCAAATGTTAAGCAGAAAGCAAAACGTGATTTTTAATAGTTATAATCATTAAATATGAATCATAATTCCCTAACAAGATCATCAAATGAACTTCCATATTTTCTTTCAATGAAAGACCATAAAGCAGATTATTATATTTTAAATAAAACCAAAATGAATAATAGATTAATAATGGGAAGACTTCTAAAGCGAACCCTGTAATGAGATGCAATCAATTCTGACATATCTCTCTAGTGGAACGACACCCTGGTGATGAGCCCAAATCTGAATCTCATGTTCACCTCACACCTGCCTGTCCCCGACAGCTCTCCTGTCCCCGACCTGCACACTGCAACAGACATAATGCTCAGTTCATCCACAAATGCTTGATACTGAATGTCTATGTTCAGGAAGGGAATTATAAAGAGAAAGACATTGTGTGAACAAGCCTGGAGACGCTTTGCTGCATAATGCAAGAAAATTAGATTAGCAATCAACTTGTGAGGGGAAAAAAACATCTACCGTCAAATTGAATTTGATTGGATATGTTTGGCAGAAACCTGATATTGTGAATAACAATAAGCTTAGCTTATTTCAAGGGAAAAAAAAGTGGAATTTCATACAGATGATTCCACTTCACGAACAAACTACATGAATTATGTATTAGATGGAGATATAGACATTTCCTGCTTTTGAAACACATTACTAAGATCTTACATTTAGAATTTCAGTAAACTTTAAAGATGTGTTTCTCTAAAATTAACAGCCAGGAAGAAAAATATAAGTAACGATACATTTATTTCAGCAGTTTTGCACTGTATTGATATTCCTCAAACATTTTGATTTTGTCCTAATCCCCAAAAACCATACAGTACATTTAACCTGAACTGCTTAATATACAAACTCCATTCACACAAGACATGAACATTAGTCGAGGGAACTTTAGTGTGTTTGTCCTATGGAGTTGATGATAAACGTTACAGTGAAATATAGACAGAAAATCTATAGATTTCCTAAAAATATCTTCTTTGTGTTCTGTAGGAGAAAGAAATGCATATGTGTTTGGAATGACATGAGGATAAGTAAATGATGACAGAATTAATTTTTTTTGGGATAATCTATCCTTTTAAATGTATTGAAATAACCAAAATGAATGAAACTTGCTTTGAGGATGAAAAGTCGGGCTTAAAAAGCTACAAAAGTGTTTTATTTTAAATTATATAAACATAATAAAGACCACTGAAAACTGGGGTTGAAGGAAGCTGTTATTTGATGCAATTTCTACATAGCAAAATGAATTAGGTTTTTGGATCTGAAGTGGAAGAATGGATCAGTGAAGATGTGGTTATTTGTTTGATATATCCATTCATCATCTCCATTTTAGAACCAGATATATGCGGAAGATTCACCAAATCCCACAAATGCACTATTGATAGTTTCTTCAAACCACAATTTTAGTGCTTCACTGCTTCGGTTTGCATGCAGAGCTCTTTACCTGATGCAGTTTATTGGCCCACTGCAATGCATCTTGTTAAACTGATACAGATTGCTGCTGTTGGACATGTCTCTTTTCATTACCTGAATATTGACTCCCAGAGGCTTTCCACCTTTGCAGCTTTCTAATGGTAGGTTTACAAGACGGAAAAAAAATGTCCTTTGCGTTTTTGCACATTCAGACGACAACGTTAAAATGATCCCTGATCTGTGAAAACGACTAAAATGCTGTATTCTGCTGCCAGGCCAGTAGTTGACGATGTAACTTTGTATAGACACACTACGCGCCTATAGACTGAACACGCAATACGCATGGTCACCGTTTTCATAAAATCACGTTTTTGTATCGATATTGGTATCATTTTCAAAAACTTGCACTTTAAAACCAGTTTTCAAAAGTTTCCCCCAAAGCGCCGTTGTCATGTAAATGATGGTCAAAATGCAAAAAAAGTTTTCCATTTTTAGTTGAAAACGGTGTAGTGTAACTAGCCCCTAAGACTGTTGCCACTGACTACTTTGCTCTTATCAAAGAGGTTTCATTCAAGGACGCCGATAAACCGTCGGTCTTTCAAAAATATGCATAAAATATCTGATTAAGAGAAAGATATAAATTTAATACAATTGAGATATTTGTACTTAAAGAGTCATTTGTGATGTGCACATAATATACTCTCGGCTGACCTTCAGAGAACGAGTGTGTCATGCTAAAAGGACAAACAAAAGTAGTATGATTAAAATGTAACGTTTTATTTTATATTTAAAACTCATAGGGCAAGTGCTATATGGTTTGTTCCATTAATATGATAACATCTA
Organism: Leuciscus leuciscus; assembly: GCF_965113295.1. Classification (NCBI taxonomy): domain Eukaryota; kingdom Metazoa; phylum Chordata; class Actinopteri; order Cypriniformes; family Leuciscidae; genus Leuciscus; species Leuciscus leuciscus. Next base: position 38,381,829 of record NC_138734.1, on the reverse strand, counting down.
TTTCCACTCAGCTGATCTCTAATGAGTTTTCTGCCATTTTCAAACAGAGGTGTAATTGAAAGCTGGTCATGCAAGACACTGCAAAGGAAGCATTCTGTCACATTACAAGCTCCAAGACAATCATTGAAACATTTTATGCTATTTTAATAACTAGTAATTGAAGTTCAGTTACTGAACTTCATTGCTCCTAGATACATAGTAATAATATATATATATATATATATATATATATATATATATATATATATATATATATATATATATATATATATATATATACTTAATTTTAGGAAATGAATGTTATTATATATATAGTATATACTGAATATATAAACACAAACACACACATATAAATTCAGAATTAAATAATACAATATAACATTTTAAATAGGAGGAAAAGTAATTAAATAACATAAATATCAAATATTATATGTTTGAAATGATTTATAAGTTTATGTCAAGGCTCTGGACAAACAATCCTTTTATGTGTAGCTTTCTATTACTCTCTCCCTGATCTAATTAAATGTAAATAGCTTGTTTTCTCCTGTTGCAACATGTCTACACTTCCAAAGAGCAAACTGCTGTAACGGTAGCAGTCCATTTAGCAAGATGTGATTAAACTTTTTTTTTAAAAAAAGGTTTTCATTTCAAGCAGTCAGCAGTCACATATTAAACACTAGCGTGCTATCTATATACATACAAAGCCAAATGGGGAATCGAGGACATTTAATTTGCATTTTTACAGATGAAGCAACCCAACCCCCATAACCCTGATTCTGTGCCTTTTGAAGTCTACACTGGAAAACCATAAGGAGCCAGTGGAAAATCTGTATACATATCCTCTTACATCCTTTTAATATCATCAGGTAGCATTTATACTGCTTATTGTGTAGGTGTGAATGTACTTCGATTTCAGGAAACAAGAAGTATTAAATAACAAACAAAATAGTAGCAACAAGCACACCTGTTCTGAGAGTCTATTTAACTTGAATTGATTGAATATTTAATGTCGGCCCACAATAAACATTTTCTGATGTGTATTAAAACCCTTTCTGTCAATTTGTCTTCACTTTGTAGTGTAAGACGGATATGAAATATTGATGGACTAAGCATCATCGAAGCACTATGGAGAAAGGTCTAGCCCTTTCATCGCCGCAGCACAAAGGGAGCTATCATTTAGTGAAGTCTTTGTTGCTCCCCACCAAATCAATATTCGCTGACATTTTTAGTAAGGGCTGGGCCTATCGGGGGGTGTAGAGCCAAGCAGTGCTGGAACAAAGGCAGTGCTTTTGAAACTATGACAGGCATTGCATGGCCATTAGCTTCTCTCTGAATCCTGCCGAGAGATGGAGGAGGAGGGGGTGGCCGCCATGGAGAGACTGTCATTTCAGGTCTTTCTGTTTCATCAATATTCAACACTCGGTGACACTAACACCTACCAGGATGCAACTCAGTGTATGGAAGAGGTGCAAATAATTGAATATGGATGAAAACACCTGTTTAGATTTAAATCAACAATTTTAGCCAACAAAAATACAATTTAATCAAATCAAGTTGGTAATTTTGTGCAAAATAATGTTATGGGACCCTGTTAAAGGGGTCATGGCATGGGAAATCAAGTTTGCTTTGATCTTTGGACATGTAAGGTCTTTGTACCGTTAAAACATCCTGCAAGTTTCATTTTTTAAATCAAGCTACAAAAATGGTTTGTTTAGATATCGTGGGATTTGTGACGTCACACGGGCAAATACATTTGCATAAGAAATCGATTAATAGTTATACATCACCAAATGGCATTAAGTCGCTTAACGGTTGAAACGCTTGTGTCAAGAGCAAATAAAACCTGTTATAATCTACTATTTAATCTAGCTATAACCATCTAGCTGTCAGAAAAACTATAACACAGCTGAAAGGATTTCCATATTTTTTTCTGCTCCGGACAGATAGCCATATGTCAAGACGCATGTCATTATCTGCCGCAATACATGATGTCCGAGTCCAAAACAGTTATTAAATAAATATAAATCATTAGAGTATTAGAAAAAAGAAATTTCCACAAGATTCTGCTGAAGTTGAATCCGCATTTATATTTGCATGTTGTAAAAAATATGTTTACATTACATAGTGCTATGCTACTTATAAATAATATTTATATAATTAAATAATATCAAATAATATTTGATAGTAATGAGTCCCCCTGGTCGTTAAAAAAAAAGATAATTTTAGATGGAGGGAATTGATGATAATCGTTTTTTCCATTTTTTTTCTTTTCTTTTTTTTTGTGTGCAAAAAACTGTATTGACATTATAAGTGAACCTCTAGGAACATATTAAAATAATAAAAGAACCATGTCATGACCCCTCTAATTTATTTAAATCCTTCACGAGTCTGTCTCATGCAGTATGCTTGGATTATTATATCCTCAAATTAAAATGCAATCATTCATTTAAAGAATCTTAATGTAGAATACAAAATGCATGGATGCTCTCAGTTATGTAAATAGTATTTACATAATTATTGGGCATGAAAATCTAATTATGAACCCCCCCCACTCACACACACACACACAAAAAGTTAATTTAATAACAAACAAAAAATTACACACAAATTATATTATATTACATATAACAACAAACCACCTTAGAGTATGATCCCTGTGTAGATTCACCAATACTTGTAGAATAACATATTTGGTATGTATGTCTAGGGGCATCTTTTTTTTTGTTTTTTTTTTTGCTGACATGAAAGCGAGAGATAGCACAGTGAATGTAACTGTGGATCTCAATATCGATTGGTGCTGGAGCAAGAAAGTTTATCTTTATTATGCACAGAGTGTCCCAGGCGAGTGACGAGATCGAAGCCGGTCATACTGTAGGAGTTTGCCACTGGGCTTCCCCCGAGGCAACCTCTCCTGCAAAGGTATAAAGTAATGAGGGGTAGTGAGAGGGGCAACATTAATGATTGAAAATCTGTTCCTGTCAAAACCCTTGCTGGTTCAGGGGAACTTTACAGGGCTTTTTATTAACATGTTGTGTGCTATCGGTGTCAGAGGCTGTCTGCTGAATGGACAGGCTAGCCGTGGGCTACTCGTGTGAGAGGTTGCTGCATTTCTCACTTTTTGACCTCCACACTAGGCTGACAATTCACTCTGTGCAATGACAAGAAACTGCCTCAGGCCCTTCCTCGCTCCACACATAAAAACATACATGAGCCAGACTCGTTTTATATTTATTGGATTGTGAGGTGTTTATCCATGTATTTGGAGAGACCCGTATCTCCTTCCCTATTAAACACAAACACACTGTAGAAGCCTGTTTCTGCCTCAGAGTAAAAAATAAATAACACAAGATAATACTGTGAGATAAAATGAAGATATGAGATATGAAGTCACATTGTGAGATATAAAGACATAATTGTGAGACATAAAGCTGCCCTGTCAAGAAATAAAGCCGCAATTGCAAGATATGAAGTCATATAGCAAGATATAAAGTCACTTTGTTGGATATAAAGTCATAACTGTGAGACAAAGCCACAATTGTAAAGTCATTGTGTGGCAATTACAAGAAATAAAGCCGCAATTGCAAGATATGAGGACAAAGTCCTAAACATTTTTTAACAGCAATATAGGTTGAAAATGGTTTTATGTATTTGTTTTCCATTTCTCCATGCAATCATCCAAAAACTGATATTTAATCCCACCTGCTGTCCCTAAGCAAGAGCACATACCTATTCATTTACAGAGGCGAGAGTATTCTTCGTGTGCATGGCAGATGAAGGTTCCAATATTTCACTTGTGCCAGTGAAACCTGGGAGATAATCAATATGACATGCCAAACAATAGAACACAATGATTGGAGTTTAATACCCTCAACTCGAGAATCGCTAATGTTCCTGTTGTAGAAAATCGATCCTTCTAACACCACAGCAATTCGAACTTAAACGCACACTGCTGGAGGATTAGAGCACCATCGATGAGTCTCAATAAAAAACAAAAGTAATGAGAAAAAGATTTAATATTTTAACGGGGAAGTTTCACCACAGTAACAAGGGCATTTCCCTTCTGTAAAAACAAATGCTCAGCTCCTGTTTATCAAGAGACTGTGAAACGTCCAGAAAAGCGTATTATGATATGTGCCTGAGGGATTGATACAGAGATAGACGAATGAGCTGTCATTTTAAGAGAGGATACTGTAATACAATATATTTACTTTGTCTTTCGCTCTTGATACAGCTACAAATCTTATTATAAGCTCTTACATGAAAAATAAATTTGACTAAAACTAAGCCTGTTGCACTACCGCGCAGTCTTTAAAGCTAAAAGATGATGTGTTCCGACATGTCTTTGGGATTAAGGGAAGCGTTTAAAGAGGGGCTCGATCAGGGGGGCTACAGATAATTAATTAAACACAACCAAGGGGAAGCTGATGACAGCCATATTGCTCTTCTTCTATAATAGGGTGTTGAATTCCCTGCCCCTGAGGCGGGCTGCCGCTCTAGAACCTTTTTCCAATATCATGGAGGTGATAAATATTCAATGACACAGAGACTTGTGGGCAACAATTGGATCCATTTCTCTCCGCGTTTGAAGGAGGGCGCTGGCGGAGTGACATAATGTGGTGATTCTGTGTGAAAGCTGAAGTCAAGACTTTTATCAACGCCCCCTGGGATACTTGCTCTGATCTCCAAATCCAGAGACGCCAGTGACCAATCCCCAGATGTCAGTAACCAAACCCCAGAGCTCACTATTCCTACTCTTCACTGGCAGATGCTAAACACACTAGTATTACTGATAAACTGGTCAGAAAGAAAAAACAAAACGTACTTTTCACTGCTTTTTCTTCATTCCAGTGGACTTACTAACAGCTGTTAGTGTTAAAGCTTGAAGTCTGTTGATTAAATGCTGCTACTTCACACCAAATCGGTTTATTTTCCTTTTGTTTGTTCCTTAAAAGTCCAACAGCACTGGGATTTTTCTGTTCATCCACCTGTGCAAAGATAGAAGTAGCTAAACATTTAATATTTGACAACAGTTTTAGGATAGAAATGTTAAACGACTGACAGCAAACTACTTTATTTGGTTTCACTTTATTTTGATGGTCCCTTTAACACATTCTGTTGACTATAAGTAATGTTGCACCTACATGTCTACTAACTCTCATTAGAGTGTAAGTTGAGTATTAGTAGACTGGTAGGGTTAGGGCTAGATTAAGTTGACATGGAGTTGCAAAATTACTTATAGTCAGTAGAATGTCTGTTGGAGGACCATTACAATAAAGAGTTAGCAGATATGAAGCAGACAGTCTACTAATACTCTAATGAGAGTTAGTTGACATATAGTTGCAAAGTTACTTGTCACAAGCACGTTCAAAAGGGACCACCAAAATAAAGCGTTACCCTTTATTTTCATAAAATTTCACCATTTTGAATTGAAAATACATAATCTACGTGATTCATGCAATGTAATTTGTAATTATCAGTAAGATGAGACACATTAACAGAGCCATATGAAACATAATAGACATTTTTTTCTACTCGGTTGCAACTCTATTTCACTATGAAATCAAAATGGACAATTCTTATTTTTTTATGGAAAACTGCAGAATCTCTTCTCTTCTCTGATAATATATTTTTCAGCGCAAGGGTGGGACAAGCTGTCACTCACATGAGATCACCGCAATAGCGAACCTCAATGATCCAAACAATTCCTGATGGACAAAATCAAGTTTCGCCCTACATTTTGTTTGAGAAGCTCAACTTCCGTTTCATGCCGACTTTAACTAATTGGGCCAAAATTCAGAATTTATTACATTTGTGGCCTTTATCACAGTTAGAACCAAATGTGATAAACCTCAGACCTCTGTATTTCTAAAACCAATCAATGTCTTTATGAGTGAGTCATTGAATCTGTCCCTTAATCGATTCCTTTAAAAACGCTGATTAATTCAGAAACAGAACATGACTGCTTGGAAATGCTCAATTATGATTGAGCATTTCCTGACTTTGTTAGGAGACAGAGATTTTTTTAAAAAAAAAATTAAATGTTTAAACAGTTTAAAAACTGTTTTATAAAAGCAATTTCACACTCACAATCATCACAGATTTTGTGTGATCTTGTTCATCTTAAATGAAGTTCATCACCTTTTTTTTAGAGCAACAGCACTCTTGTTTGTGTAATATTACTTAAATGTATAACACTTTCTTTAATTATCAAAAAGAAGCACTGAGTACACCTTTAAGATTATGGTAGGAAAGAAATCTATACAAGTGGATAAAAGTAAAGGTTTTCACTGGAAAAATCATTTCTTGTAAATATAATGGGTTAATGGATGTGTGCCTGGCCTTTTTACTGACTGAAGTCACTGGCTGACAGACTGATCAATAGAACAGATTAGTTCCCACTGTCAGCTATCACCTTTCCCTTGGTGTAGGGTATTTGAGCTCGGACCAGTGGTTTTGGGAAGAAGGGGTAGTTGTAGGAGGATTTGAAAGACAGGACAAGAGAAAGAGAGAGAAACAGGGTGTAAATGAAAAAATATAAAAATGTTATGTTACTGTTGAACTACTTTAAAAAGTTTCAATCCAATTTCAATGTAGAAGTTAAGAAAATAATAAAGAAGAATACATTCAATTCCTAAAATGAATGAAGGCATTATATAGGCAAATGTAAGAAGCATTATAAACAAAACTGTTAGAAAAAAGCATTAATTTTTGTTACTTGACAAAAGCATATCTGGTGCTGTCACATGAACAAAGACAGAGTATGAAATGCTGATAGCGCCCATCCCAGACTGCTTTTGTCTAACCGCGTCCCCTCAGTCGGCCAGTGTCCCAGACTCTGACCCTAATTAAGTCATCAGACACAGGCACTTGACCAGGGGTCGCCTTCTCCACTGCAGTCTGGATCCATGCGGCTCAGTCTGAATGCTAAAAACACTTATAAATCAGCTCTGATAACCTGCTCTTCTCATCACCTTCCCCGTCAGCGGCTCTGGTTGTGCTCGATTACAATAATCTTTGGGTTCACTGACTGTATTACTTATGCTCCGAGTTTTAATAAAACATTTCATACATACTGAGAATGAAAAAGCAGCTTTAATTATGGCTCCAGCTTGTCAAGGCTGACCCTCTCATTGGGTTCAGTGCCATAATCAAATGATCAACAATAAAGCTGTTCCTTATAAAAGATGATGAAATGATTGCTTTTATTAAAACAATGTGGCGTAATTTCAACAGGTTTATAGTGTAATCATGTACACTTGAAGTAAGTACGATTTTTAAATGTTTTTGAAAGACGTCTCACCAAGGCTGCATTTATTTTATCAAACGTACAATAAAAACAGCAATATTGTTAAATATTATTACACTTCAAAATTCTAATCATAATCAATGTTGAAAACTGATGTGCTGCTTAATATTTTAAAATGTTTATAATATTATAAATGTCTTTACTGTCACTTTTGATGAATGTAATGTGTATTTTATGAATAAAAGTATTAATTCCTTTAAAAACATCTTAATGACCCAAATTTTATAATGATAGTGTACATTTCCTCTCCATGTATTCTTTAATCTCTCGTATGGAAAGTAGAAGAAAAAAATATGGGTAGAAAACATGAGGGGTTGTGGAAGGTTTCCAGAACATTGCTGAGTCGTTGCTAGCGGTTTAAAATTGATTTTTAGAGGATTGCTATTCTGTTGCTAGGGTGTTCTGATTTTTATAGTTGCCTTAAGGCATGCACCCACAACACAACAAGAAAATCGGGCTGATTTTGGGCCCAATTGTCCCCTTCTGACAATCCTATAGGTAAAGTCACGATTATCTTAATGGTTCTACAGATTATTTTATCAGATTTTCCTGAATCTGTTCGGAATAACGTCAGGCCCGCACCGATCTCGAATCGTAAAATATTCAACATGTTGATCAGAAGTCCTGTTGTGTGGACCCCGAGGACAAACACGCACAGACTTTGTAGATTGTCACGTGGAATGAAATGATACCCAATCAGAAAGCGAGCTGACGAAAGACAGAAACATAATGCGACTTCAACCAAACTTTTTTGTAAAAAGTAGTCCAAAGTAAATGCCTTTTCTTTTTGCCCGTCGTCCGCCATGTTTGTTTTCTCTAAAGTCACATTTGAGATTTTGCGAGATTTCCTGACACCAGATATGTCAAGTAACAAAAATTTATGCATTTTTCTACCAGTTTTGTTTATAATGCTTCTAATTCTTTTAAAGGGATAGTTCACTTTGAAATTAATTTTTGGTATGTTTTAGCTTACCTCAAGGGCATCCAAGATGTAGGTGTCTTTTTTTCCGCAGTAGTTTCAATTTTGATATTTTTAGGTCAAACCGTTCTTGTCTGTCAGTCATATAATGCAGGTCGATGGTCATTATCTCAAAGAGCATGCACAGAGTCCAAATTAAAACAATTCCCCGTCGTCCAAATTAAACAATTCCCCATCGTAAGTACACATTGATGGCCTAAGACACGAAACGAGCGGTTTGTGTGAGAAAACGAACAGTATTTATATCGTTTTTACCACTTATACACAGCCATGATCTGTTGTGATCAGTGATCTGATCTGACGTGTGCGCAGACTGGTGCATAGATATATACACTAGATGTCGCCTTGTCTACGGCAGTTCATTGGAACGAATGTCTTTAAGGCGACATCTAGTGTATATATCTATGCACCAGTCTGCGCACGCGTCAGATCAGATCACTTCGACATGGCTGTGTATAAGAGGTAAAAACGATATAAATACTGTTCGTTTTCTCACACAAACCGCTCGTTTCGTGTCTTAGGCCATCAATGTGTACTTACGATGGGGAATTGTTTAATTTGGACGACGGGGAATTGTTTTAATTTGGACTCTGTGCATGCTCTTTGAGACAGTGACCATCGACCTGCATTATATGACTGACAGACAAGAACGGTTTGACCTAAAAATATCAAAATTGAAACTACTGCGGAAAAAAAGACACCTACATCTTGGATGCCCTTGAGGTAAGCTAAAACATACCAAAAATTTATTTCAAAGTGAACTATCCCTTTAAACGCCTTCATTCATTTTAGGAATTGAATTTATTCTTCTTTATTTATTATTTTCTTATAGTTCTGCATTGAAATTGGATTGAAACTTTTTAAAAATCTCAAATCTCAAGAGATTTTGCAAGATTTCCCATGTTCTGGTTGTTTCTGAATGGAATCTGGTGTGCTGTCTTGGTCACATTGTGGCACTCCACACACAATAGGAACAAAACTGTTAAATCTATGATTTGTTTTTTATTGTCATGTTTGTGATCTCTCACTTTTTGAAAAATTGATAAGATTTTAAAAATATTTTAGTGTACTGTCTCAACTCAAAAGAGCCCAACACCCATTTCCCTAGGGGCCATTACATATGGTCAGATTGGCCTTTGAGGGCTGCAGTCTTCAGTATGTAAGACAAACACTTTGTAATCTAATTGTAAACCTCACTGCTTAAAAAAAGCTACACGATTAATTCTACAATAGTAATGCTGGTAAACAATCAATAAAACAATCAACAGCAGAGATAGTAGCCCAATACATCAAATAAAACCAAATTAAGATATATTTTTCACTCCATAATATTGTACTTTAACACAACATAATACGCCGCATGCAATAGGATCAATTCATCGTAGCATTGCTGACAAGCAGTTTTCCTCATCTAATTTCAGTTGATCTGGAGAGTGACCATATGAAGGGGTAAAACACAGCAAGTTCTTTGCACTATAATCCTATTAACATAGATCACTAACACATTGTACACCAACAAGTCAATGGGAACAAGGACATGTGTAATCGCATTGCTTGAGAAAAGAGAGATTGCCCCGAAGATACCTAAAGCGGTGTTTATTTCATGCTATTGATGCAATGGGTGGAGGCTTTTGACACACACATAAGGAGCTGTATGGCTGCTATGTCGAACATTTAATCACATCCACTTAACGGCAATTTACAGTATTTAAAATGTGTCAAAATCACCAAGAAACACTGTAATTACCATTCACCTGCACCATTATTTGTCACTCACATTAACACTGGTTTAATCTTATTGTATACCAGAAAATTCAGTGTTCTGAGTCCCTCATATGTTTAGGAATCTATATTAGATTTACCTTTAAACAACATCCACCCTTTGACCTGCATCATATTGATCGCTGCTTATCCTGCACCTTCTGTTTCCATAGTTACAGTGCTAACCCTTGGGAATGACCTTTTAACAGACAGGCACTATTGGTTAGTTTTCGGTTTGTAGGACAAGCACTCATACACACTGGTTCAGGTGTCAAAATTGGCAATGCATTTAATTACTAGCTGATTCATTTCCATCCAAACCGTGGATAATGGTACCGGTGACTAATGACTCCATCAACCTGTCATCCATGACACAAGGCATCTGCATATTATATGACAAACAACTTAGCTTCAACAGGACAGGTCATCTGTATGACCCCTATTGACCATCTCATTGATTTGAGAGCAAGATAAAACCCAAATGTCTTTATCCAGTCTAGTATCTCCATAAAAAAACAATAATATTTGACACAAATGTGTTTTAAGATGGTAACACTTTACAGTAAGGTTCAATTTGGCATTAGGTTAAACATTAGGAAGCGTGAACTAACAACAACAAACTTTTTTTTCAGCATTAATTAATTTAGGTTAATGTATGATTGTAAGATCGTTGAAAAGTTTGGGGTCAGTAAGATTTTTTTATTACAAAGACCTTTACAAACATTTACATTGGGGGAAACAAATTAGGCTGCGCTGTTTTCAACATTGATAATAAATGTTTGTTGAACATCAAATCAGCATATTAGAATAATTTCTGAAGCATCATGTGACACTGAAGACTGGAGTAATGATGCTGAAAATTCTGCTGTCATCACAGGAATAAAAACCTTTTAAAATATTAAAATGACAAAAGTTATTTTAATTTGTAATATTTACAAATATACTGTTCTATAAAGTTTTACTGTATTTTGATCAAATGAATGCAGCCTTGATGAGCAGAAGAGACATCTTTCGAAAATAATTTTAAAAAGTATTACTTTACTTTGAAAGGTGGTGAATATTTTCACAAAAAAAGGCTTGTTTGGGTAAAATATGGACAAACCCAACTATTGGGTTTAAAAACTTAATGTAACAATTTGAACCAACGGTTGGGTTTGTCCATATTTTACCCAAACATGGGTTGATACAACCCAGCATTTTTATATATAAATATATACTTAATTTATATTTTATTAGAATTATCAGTAATGTATATTTATTATTTATGGCCAATAATTAATTATACATTTTAATAGATTGCTGTTCATTGTTAAAGACCAAAACAAAAATATTGTAATTCTGTCATCATTTACTGACTTTTGGGTGCACTATCCCTTTAATTCAGGTTTGTTCATAATAAATTAACTATTGTGAAATGTAAAACACATTAAATGGAAAACGCTATAAAATAACTAAAATATACCGTATGCATTGATGTTTTGTGTGAATTAATTGAACCTTATTGTAATGTGTTACCATTAAGCCTAACTTAAAATCAATTTCTTAAAACTAATTTGTGGATTACATGACATTTTAGAATGGGATTAATGTCCACAGCAACAAACCACAGAATTTCCACCACAGCTTTGTGTGTGTGTGTGTGTGTGTGTGTGTGTGTGTGTGTGTGTGTGTGTGTGTGTGTGTGTGTGTGTGTGTGTGTGTGTGTGTGTGTGTGTGTGTGTGTGTGTGTGTGTGTGTGTGTGTGGTAGATTAGCAAATGGCTTTCCTGGATTCAATTACCAAGAATGGAGGCTCCAAAGGACTGTCGATAGCTGTAATAGTAAAAGTTTTCGAGAGAGTTCCACATGTAATGCTAGCTATTTCATATGCAAGCATGTCAGCCAATCACATCAGTGGGCGTTTACACTGAAGTCTTACAGCAGACATGCCCCTTCAAACAGAGCGCTCAAATCAGAGGCTAAAATGCCTTTTATTTCTAAATTATGACAATTTTTTATCTAAAAAAAACACACTAACATTATAAGGGCACCCAGGAAACATTATAAAATAATAAAATAATCCATGCCATGGGACCTTTAAGAAAGAAGACCTGAGAATAAATGTACCGCAAACCACTGGAACAGTGGAGAAACTAGCATGAGACACAGCCTGCAGCTATGGCTGTTGTTTATGAGTTAGAGAGGAAAAGAAAAAGAGAGTGAAAGAGAGAGAGTCTTATAATTAATCTGTCTGTCTGACTGTGTGACTCAGTTTTTGGTGACAAGAATCAAGGGATGAAGGGATACAATGACCCATATAACGGTGGATAAAAGCCAAAGTAAGACATGCACTGTAGCAGGTGTCGTCGATTACTGTGTGTTTTCCTCCCAATAACAGCTTTAAAAGCCTTTAAAATACCCTTTTTAATGGGGCACAAGCAATATATGTCAGACATTTGTCTGATCAAATGACCTTGTTGTGATCAAATTAATCACAAAGCCTCTTGTTGCTCAAGTTTAAAAAGATAATTATCTAAAAAATTAATAAAAATCCAACAAAAGGTTTAAGGACATACCTTGTTTATGATATATGACATTAGAGGTGTCGAGCATTTTAATAAAACACATTTTCTAGTGTATCGCTAATGTTTCTGTCACAAGGCTGTTGGTGTTAAAGGGACAGTTTACCCAAAAACAAAAATTCTGTCATTAGAGATCCCTTCATCTGATCTGATTTTTTAAGGCAGCATAGATGCATCCTTCGCTACTATTGACATCCCCACAATCCTGTGTGTTCCATTCCATGACAGATGGACTAAAAAAATATATATGACTTTTAAAAATTGCGGTTGGTGGTCAGTTTGAGACACTTACTTCCTGTTGTGTGCACACGCTCTCAAGTGGCCGAGACCGCAAGTGTGGGTATTTAGACAGGCCCATTGTCTGGCCCTTGTCTTGAGTTATGGACTCACTTACCTGGATACTTACTTGGTGAGTCTTACCTGAAAGATCTCCAGCGCTTTATCTTCGATATTTGTTTCAAGTCATCTCCTTGCGTCTGCTTCTGGTGATCCTGCCCACAATGTCAGTACTTACCTGCAATAAGTTGGTTCAATAAACGTGCAATTATTGCAGTACTCCTATTCCTCTCATTTCTATGTCTGTGATATATCCTGACATTCTCTTCTCTGATAACGTGTTTTTCGGCACAAGGGCGAGACAACCCATCACTCACATTTGATAACAGCAATAGCAAACCACAACCATCCAACGATTCAGTCAATTCCCGATGGACAAAATCAAGTCCCGCCCTAATTTTTTTTTCTTGTTCGAGAAGCCGTTTCACTCGGATATGTGTCACATTAGGGAAGTAAAGACTATTGCAACTTATGTTTCATCCTGACTCTTAGTCAATAGCGAAGATGAGTGAAAATGTGAATGTTAACAGCTAAGCTATGTCTAGATAATACAAACCTTCTTGACTAGCATAAAGATGGGACATCTCTGTTAATTTAGCTAAAAATGGAAAGTGAGATACAGCATAAACTGATAGTTCTGCTGTCGAAAACGTTAGTTCTGGAGCCAACTATCTCAGCCGTGGTGCTCAGTTATGCTAATGAGCTATGGGAGTTTCTGATTCATACAGTATTTGGACTTCCTAGCAAGCACTGAATATATGTAATGTTTTTAAACTGCCAGTTTGACATGGAAAGTCTGAGTGAAGACATTAATTAATTATGTCTATAGTGTCCATACAGGGGTGTCTTTCTATGCCATGGCTGCAGACTACATGCAGCTCTTTCATTATTGTACTCCATGGTGTCTAACCTCACATAATGAACGCCTTGTTGGTGCTAATGGTTACTATTATAAGAAACTGTCAAAAGTTCCACTTACAACAGCCCTCTATTACATTTACATCACAAATCTCTAAGAAATTACCCACACTAGAGCAGGCTGTATTTTGAAAGGCTTTGTGTCATGAATTTAATCCCTATACCTATTTGTTTAATTTGGTTACATAATCAATACTTTTTTATTTATTAAAGTTGCAATGTAATATAGTGTCAGATTTTTTTTCTTCCATATTGTGATGTACATCCAAGTGAAGTGGATTAACCAAAAAAAAAAAAAAAAAAAGTTTCTCTCCATCGGTTGTTCATGGGATAAAGGCAGATCTGAATGAGTTTGCAGTTGATTGTAAGAAAGGGTTTAAGCAGACAAAATGATTGGAGAAGTCTGGCATAAGTCACCAGAGAGAAGTGTGACATTTCACTGTAAGATCGAGTTATGATATTTTGATTAAATAATTTTAAATGAAACATGCACAAATTAATCGTGAACTTTCATTTAATGCCAATTGCACTGTAATAGTTAACTAGTATTGCAATATTTCTGTGATACTTTGCGACTGCTCAAAAGAGAAATTGTTCTATGGTAAAATATGCATAGACTCATTTGCTTGAGTACCAAATCCTATTTAAATCCCCCTATTCAATGGCCTCTTCAGATGGCCTGAAATGCAAATTGGCTTAAATACGGGTGTGATTTCTATTATTTGTTTGGGCACTAGAGAAAATGCAAGTGGTTCCACTTACAAATATGAGAGCCCTTCAGAATCCCTGTTTTATATCCTATGCTTATCCCTTCTTGTGTTCAAACACCATTTTAGGTTTGATGACAATTTCAAATGCATTCCTACAAATTAGACTGGCACCCAGACACATCACACAGCAGGGAAGACCACGACACAAAAAATCAGCATCACAGTTTTGCTATGCTAGAATAAAGGGATTATCATAAAAGCTTTTAATCTCCTCCAGACACGAGTAAACATTCATTCTTACATTGCTTCATCATGCAATTAGTTTTCATAGTTTTCATCCTGTGAGAAGGAAAATCTTAATCGATTACAGTTGAAGGGGGGGAGTTGAAGAGTTTAGTTTGGTTTATCTACAGTTGCCTTGATAACTAACTGAAATGAAAAAGTTTAGGTTGAAGTATTAAAATTACTTATATTAAAACTGAAATAAAAATAAAGCTAAATAGAAATATTATGCTTCCTTCACGTGCAAACGGAAATTTCTCACTTTCCACGCATTCAAGTGCTTTGTTGTCGGAAAGAACAGGAATCATTGAGTATACCAGGTTTATTCTTGCCTATTTATTGGGAAATTCTTATTAAAGCAAAACTAATATTTAGTGTTGCATTCATTGACAACTGTAAACATTCACCACACTTTCTATCTGGTCAGTTTGCTGACAATTCTGGAATTTGGGTCAAACACAGGCTATTTTTGCTGTGTATAAAGCATACACTACGCTTCAAATGATTATTCATATATAAATATGTACTACTACTTCAATGACAACACAAGGCGATGCAGCTGCTGTGGAAAAATTTAAGATTACCAGTCACACCAGCAATCGTTCTCCCCTCCAACATGTTTAAAGTTTATGGCCCGCCCAACTCGGGAACTTGGGTATCAAAATTGTTCCCATGCTTCCGTTCATGTCCAATTTTTAACTAGGATTTTTTAACTTGTATTTGCGACAATTCTGATAGCATGTGAAGGCAGCATTAAAAAACGAAATGATTATTAATGAATTAATATTAATAAATACATTCATATTAATTAATAATTAAATAATTAATTAAATTAAACTTTAAACAGATTTGAAAAAAGTACAATAGTGATTTACCCTTGCTGCAAATTTCAAATAGGTTAAAATGATTTTGTTAAAATTTGACAACACTTTCAGGTCTCTCCTACTGCAGTCATATAATCTGAAGTGTAACAGGGCTGTAAAGTTAAAAATACTATTTTCTTGTGTCTTTTGCTATTGCTTAGATTGAACATGTATGAACAAGAACATACCCATATACAAGTACTATACACACACCTCATCCGTTCCATCTTCTCACACTCACACTCACACCTGCCCCATCTGAAAATGCCGGTTTGGCAAAGCAGCCGCATGTCCTCTGAGCACCTGCAGTCTGTCCAACAAGGTCATTGGCAGCATAGAAGAGGCCTGTCTAAGGTTTGCCAGCAGCAGGACAAATGGGAGGAAAGTGTTTCTTGTTCCAATCCAGCTCTCCAGCAGAGGTGACAATGGCTAAAGCAGCATGCCAAATCCGCTCTGTGCAAAGAGACAAAATCACTTTTTTGATATCTTTGGCCACCTTTAGAGGTTTCCTAAAACAAGCCTGTTTCAAAGAGCCTGCGGATCTGTGGTTTAAAGGTCTATGAGAAGCCAGTTTGATTACAGACCTCAAAAAAAGGCAGTAAAACAAACTCAGTACCTTTATTATGGTAAGTGCATTTTACTAATGCAATTTGTGCAAGTGTTGCCAGTCATTAGTTAGCGCAGATAAAAGTTTGCATTATCCATCATATTTGGAAATGGAAGTCATTTGATTGCCAAGCACAGTAATTGCAAACAGGTGCACCGGCTAATTAAAAATAAGAAAAATCTTCATAAAAGCAACAGCTTATATTAGATTCTCAGTATTATTATGATTCCATAAACACTCTGAGAGATCATTGCACTTGTACTTTTTGTGGTTTAAGTGGATCAGCATGAGTGATGACTTAATTATAGGAGAGATTTTGTTTGCATTTTGTGCGGTTTTCAGTCTCTGGCTATGTTCATTATAATATCATATCACCACCTTACTGTTTCTGCAGTAAATAGTTTGTATAATGTGGATAGTATGCAAAGGTATGTACTACATTTATCAAAGTGTGTAGTATAGCATACTATACAGTACATCAACTTGACCTACACATTTTTTGTTATTAATATATTATAATCTAAAGAAGGAAAAATAACATGCATTTAATGAGATTGTGACAAACATCTTAAGGTGATAACAATGTAGCATTTTGTTTGAAATGTGTCTCGCTGCATAATGCATTGAATTCCACATATGTTTTTTTTTTTAATAGTAGTCAGTATTCAATATATTCTGCATGTAGCAGTGGGCTAGTAAGAGGCTGTGGTGCAGTCCTTCTAATCCCTATCAAATGTGCTTTGATTTGAAGGCAGGCTACAGTTTATCTTTCCCGGAGGCTTGTGGGTTAAAAGTGATCCTCTTAAAATCTCACTGAATTTTGGCTGACGGAATATTTTTAAGGAATTATATGCTGATCCTCTTGAACACTCCAGATGACACTTGCGCATGAAAACAAAGGAACAGAACTCATGACCCAATCAGAAGAGCACTTTCTGAGAATTCTTCATATGGATGCAATCCAGAATTATCTAAATGCTATGCTCTAACCAGCCCATGCAAGTGATTTTGTGTGATTAACACTGAAACCATAACGCAATGACAGTAGTAGTTTGAGGTCTGGCCATGATATAAATACTACTATCATCTTTGCCAACTGTCAGCTTTTATTCTGTTCAACATGCATGATGTCATACCATCATCCTCAGTTTTGTTTTCGTATAAGAACAGTATTTAATGCACAATGTTACGTTTATTTTAGCAGTATTAGTGTTGTCACTCATACTAAACATGAAATTGGTCCATTTTTTTTTATTTTTTTTTGAAATAACTGGTCTTACTTTAGGGTTTCGTGGTAAAGTTAAAGGGATAGTTCACCCAAAAAATAATATGCAAGCCAATGACTACCGTAACTTTGAAAGTAAAAAAAAAGCATATGCAGGCAAAACTAAATTAATACCCGTGGCTCCCGACGATACACTGAGGTCTTATAACGCGAAACGATCGGTCTGTCCAAGAAACTGAACATAATTTACAACATTATTACCTGTAATCCACAGTATGGAGGTATTTTTGGTGCAAAACTACTGAACGCCTGTGACAGTGGAATTTGTAGTTGTAGAGAATAGCCACACATGTGTATCAGTAAATTTGAAGTCACAGAGAGAAATGTTTTAAGAGTTGCAAACTTGTAGACTTTTTTTTATCTTCCACAAACACAACACAACAGTTACACCTTCTCAAATTCTTCATTGCAGGTGCACAAATCCTATTCTACAAATCACAAATAAAGAAACTCATACGCTAACATTTTTGCTACAGTTGCTGCAGTGAAAATGGTGCAAAACGCATTTACACACGGTGTGTAAATGCGTTTTGCACCATTTTCACTGCAGCAACTGTAGCAAAAATGTTAGCGTATGAGTTTCTTTATTTGTGATTTGTAGAATAGGATTTGTGCACCTGCAATGAAGAATTTGAGAAGGTGTAACTGTTGTGTTGTGTTTGTGGAAGATAAAAAAAAGTCTACAAGTTTGCAACTCTTAAAACATTTCTCTCTGTGACTTCAAATTTACTGATACACATGTGTGGCTATTCTCTACAACTACAAATTCCACTGTCACAGGCGTTCAGTAGTTTTGCACCAAAAATACCTCCATACTACAGCCTCGGCATGCGGTGCTGAGCGCGAGGGAGCGCGAGCTTCCTGTCGCATAATGACGTATGTGGGAGTTCAAAGTTGGGAATCTGTGAAAAGACAATCTTCCTGATTGAGAGCTATATAGGTTGTGGCATCCAGGATAAGCAAAAGTAAGTACCAATTTGAACAATAAAACACGTGCGTCTTCCCCCTCTGTTGTAAACAAACAAAGCTTCAGCTCACATGAGAAGGGTCAACAGTGTAACTATAGATATAAATTAATTAGGCTACAGCTGTAATTACATGCAGCAGGTATTTAAAAAAAAATATATATTAGTACAATGTAAAACATGTTTTTGTTTTACATTGTACTTTTGTAATTTTGTTTTAAATGTAAATGTTAGTACATAGTATTTTGACACTTAATATACAGTGGGACCAAATTTAAGAAAAAAAAAGGTAACACTTACAACAAGGTCTCATTTGTTAACATTAGTTAATGCATTAACTAATATGAACTAACAATGATCAAGACATTTGTTAGAGTATTAATCCATAGTTCATGTTAGTTCACAGTGCATTAATGTTAACAAATACAACTTTTGTATGTATTAGTGTATAAGTAAATGCTGAAATTAACATAAACTAAGATTAATAAATGCTGTAGAAGTATTGTTCATTATTAGTTCATGTTAACTAAAGTAGTTAACTAATGAAACCTTATTGTAAAGTGTTACCAAAAAATATTGTAATAAGTAATGAGATATGAGAAGTATTCTCTGCTCATTTTAAATTAATCAAATTGAACCAAATTAACCATTTAATTATTAAAAAAAGTGTCTGCAAAGTATACGTGCCAAAATAAAATAAACTGTAATCACAAATTTGTAACTTTAGAAACTTTGTAATTTCCAGCTGTCTTCCTCAAAATCAGTCCAAAAACCAAACCTTAAAAATGTTGGTCAGTAGCTCAGGTTAAACTTCATCCTTACTACAACTACTACCACTGAAGTAGATGAAAAAGAAACAAGTTTTTTAGAGGGTAGAACTCGAAAGTGTTCAAAGGGCAGAAAGAGAATTTCTATTAAGCTATATGGCAAAGCACCTACATGGCTACACTTCACACAGAGCAAGCAAAACTTCAATTTGCTGAAGAAACTTTAAAAAAGAGCCCAGAGGTACTTAGCTAAAAATATAGCTGATTACTAAACCGAATTGTAACAGATCATGGACAAAAAGCCATTCTAGCTTTCATTCTAGTAGTCCATCTCTCAGACGGCCAGGCCACACCCAGCCAATAGTCCTTTCTCTCGTGTCCCGTATGTCTATAACCGCTGATTGATTGATCCCTTTAGGCAAAGCAACTAAAGATCCTTAGCTTCACTGCTTACAAAAACTGGAGTATAGAGTTGCACAGCTTATACTTTAAAGGGTTAGTTCACCCACAAATGAAAATTGTCATTAATACTCACCCTCATGTCGTTCCAAACACGTAAGACTTTCACTCATCTTCGGAACACAAATTAAGGTCTTTTTGACCAAGTGGTAGTTGTGTATCTCTCAACGGAGGGACAGAAAGCTCTCAGATTTCATCAAAAAGTGTTCCGAAGATGAACAAAAGTATTACGGGTTTGGAACAACATGAGGGTGAGTAATTAATGACAGAATTTTCAATTTTGGGTGAACTATCTCTTTAAAGTGATTGTATATGGAAAATTATCTTGATATCCCAATAACGCATATATCACAGTATATGTTGACTTATGCAAATGGCCATATAAATGACATTACTTTTACAAAATAATATACATTTCAGATTCACCCAGTACTTTGAACATGCTTTAATCTATTTGTTCAAACAAATTCTTTGTAGCTTTACTCACTTTGTATTTTCTGATATGTGACTTATCTCGATTCTATTCTTTTCTCTGACTCCTTTTTTCATTAATCAAACAAGACTTAACAGTGATAACTATGTTTTCAAAAGAGTGAGATCACAGGTATAGCTCTAATGTTTGTTTAGTCCTGCCAAAAATGGATGAATTGCAATGTTTCCATTATAATGCATGTTTATTTATGATGGTATTTTACTCATGAACAGATTTTCTGGGTCAACTTATACAAACTTCTTACCTATAATTAATCTACAAGTAGTTGTGCAGCATGAATGGTCTTGCCCCTGCAGGTTTGAAATATTAGAATGGGAAAGAGGTATTGGGATTTGGGTGGGTGGAGGGTTAGGAGAGTCTATGGGGGATTACTTTTTGTTTCATATCAGACTCTGTTAACAGCTATCATTCATCAAAGAAGACTTGGACACCAGCGCATTTCTGTATTTGGTTGTGTTGTGAGTATTTGGAGCACACAATGTGTTGTAAAACTGATGAAGATGTTTTCTTAATTTGCGGGTGTTTTTTCTATTTGCATGTGTTTTCTTCCGTTGCAGTGTGTTGAGCTCTCTTGGCCACCGTACAAATGCAAACCCACCTTTAGTCCAAATACCAAGTGTCAGCTGTGTTGCCTTTATATGGAGAGTGAAATTTATCTCTCATCTTGAAAGCATCAGTGTTGTATAAAGTGCATGATGAGCATCAAAAGTCAAATTAATTGCATACGTTTGCCTGTTAATAAGTTTTCAGAGACAGTATTATTCCATTAAATAGGCTAACCTCAGTCTCTGTTAACTGGAGATATTGGGGTTGCTGCTTCTATGATCGTTTCCATCCAGTCAGCCATAGTGGACTTTTGACATTTACAGAAATGCAGTTTTGCAGTCTGACCTTACTCTGTTTGGGTTATACTTCAACTGAGACCCCTTTCATAGGGTCCTTCTTTCAATAAGAAAGGTCTTAGATGAAATTCACATTGGCCTTTATAAAGGGCAGGTGCTCAATAGAAGAGTGATGGTCACCAAAAGAATATGGTATATATATGAAATATATATCTTTCTTTGAGATTTCAGAAATGAATTTATCTCAAATAATTAATGAGTAAAGACAACATTTGGGCTATGACAGGATTACAGTTTTTGTACTGTAAATACTGGGCCAGATTACAGATAAAGTCCCCAGTATCTATCCATGCAATATTAAAATTAGAATCCTCAGATTTTATATAGAAGAAAAAAGAAAGATGTTTGCATCTCCTTGCCATGACCTCTTCAGCTGCTGTAAGCAATCACAACGTTACACTGAATTTCAATGAAGCTATTTTCTCTTTCTTTATCATTGTGTAAAATACTGCAGAGCTGTTGTTTCGTCTGTCCCTCGCTCTGTCTTTTGTCCCTTTATGTTTTAAAAACGTCCACTATTGTGTCTATAGATCTGACCTCCATCAACATATGCTTTGATTGGCTGATCACAGGCTACATTTACTGAAATCGAAATCGTAACGTTTGTCTCGTGTCTTAATTAAAAAGCAATGTCCCGCATTTAAATGTTGGCTATATGATTTAATTGTCCCATAAAACTACAATACCACAGTAAAAAGTTAACAATTGCAAAACGGAATTATTGGGGTTTAAAAATCGATTTGTGTCGCCGTCTAGTTAGAGCGGGGAAAATAACCAACCAATGCATTCGGAGAGGTTGTTTTTGCTAATGATGGCTTCGTGGACAGCACAAAGGAACCGAGCCGTTGTGGACCTTATCAAAAGTGAACTAGTGAAGGTTTGCTATAGTTACACCTGCCAGGACGTACAGTATACAGACACATCCTGGATGAGAAGACTCTGCTTGAAGCAGAAGACCAAACTGAAATTTTCCAGTCTAGGTTTAAGTCAGCCCACAGCACTGAGACAGCTCTGCTGAGGGTTTTCAATGACATTCTTCTGGCTTCAGACTCTGGTGATACTGTTGCTCTGCTGCTATTGGACCTTACGGCTGCGTTCGATACAGTCGACCACCAAATTTTATTGTCTCGACTGGAGAACTGTGTGGGCATTGAGGGGTTGGCCTTAGCCTGGATTATGTACTATTTGGAAGGCAGACGTTTTTCAGTTCAGGTCAGTGATGCTGTGTCCTCTTTGGCTCCTCTGTCGTGCGGAGTTCCTCAAGGGTCTGTCCTTGGGCCACTACTTTTTTCAATGTATCTGCTGCCTCTTGGGTCAATCCTCAGAAGTCACAATGTTTCGTTCTATTTTTATGCTGACGACTGTCAAATATATGTGCCGCTAAGTCAGTCAAAAACCCTTTTAGAGTGTCTGAATGAAGTGAAAGCATGGATGGCTATGAATTTTTTGTATTTAAATGAGAGCAAAACTGAGTTTGTGTTATTTGCTCCTAGTGACTCAGCTGCTGCGGTTCCTGTTGACCTGGGTTGTCTAACCCGAAACATTAGCCCTGTGGTTACAAACCTGGGAGTCAAGTTGGATGGTCGTTTAAAACTTGATGCCCAGATTAGTGCAGTGGTGAAGACCAGCTTCTTCCAGCTGAGGCAACTAGTCAAAGTAAAACCGGTTTTATCTCGACATGATTTTGAAATTTTAATCCATGCTTTTATCACCACTCGTTTAGATTATTGCAATGCACTTTACACTGGTCTTAGTAAATCACTTATGGCACGATTACAACTAGTCCAAAATGCAGCTGCTCGTCTTTTAACTGGAACTCGAAAATTTGACCATATCTCACCCATCCTCCAATCCCTCCACTGGCTCCCTGTGCACTTTCGTACTGATTTTAAAATTCTTTTATTTGTTTTTAAATGTCTGCATGGCCTGGCCCCCCAGTACCTGTCTGATCTGCTCGTGCCCTACACCCCCTTTCGTTCGCTCCGGTCGGCTGACCAGGTACTGCTGGTCGTCCCTAAATCTAGAGGTGACCGTGCGTTTGCCGTGGCAGCTCCGAGACTCTGGAATGAGCTGCCTTTGCACATCAGACTGACTGAGTCTCTTCCTGTTTTTAAATCTCGTCTTAAAACTCATTTATTTTCTTTGGCTTTTAACTCAGTTTGAGGGTTGACTTTCAGTTTTGTATTATTGTTGCATTTATTTTTATTGTTATTTATTGTTTTATAATTTTTTTGTTGTGCCTCTGTTGTATGTTATTGTTTATTTATAGACTGTGTTCAGCACTTTGGTCAACAGTGTTGTTTTTAAGGTGCTTTATAAATAAAGGTGGATTGGATTGGATAAGAGTGAGCATAAGAGTTCTCTTACGAGAGGTCTCTCGTACTGCGTAAGATATCTTACGCTAGGGGAAAATCCTTTTCCGCGAGATATTGAAGCCAAAAATTATCCTTAATTTTGTAATAATGCAAAACGCGTTGCAGCAGCAATGCAGACATAGGCGAGACAGCTCGCGCGCCTATTGGCTGCTCTGCGGCAACTGCAGCAGCCTATCGAGCGAGGCCTGGCGTGACGTCAGACCCAATCAGGGCACTTCGCGCCCGCTGCGTCACGTCCCGCCGAAATGGGCGTGGTCTAGGCCTATAAACAGAGCCGCCTTAACCTAATGTTAGGCCCCGGGGCTGAGAGGTTTTGTAGGCCCCCCATCCCCTCAATTTAAAGAGTCTCATTTAAAAAAAGTGTAATAGCCTATCTAGGTAATCTACATCACAAAATGCATTAGTTTCTTTCGAGACCTACAACAGTGATTTTTTTAAATATTGTTTTTCATTTTAATATTGTTATTAACATATCACTGAGCACATAAACACAAGACACTTTATTAAACAACCACACACAGCAACTAAATTTCAACTTTATGCAAATGAGAAGCGATTTTCGCGAGCGACGACCAATAGGAAAGAAGCCTTTCAGTGGAGCTCAGCTCCCGTCACCGTCTCGAGTGAAATTGCATGTGAATCGGCAAGACCGAAGAGTTCAAGGGCGATTTCACTGTTTTATATGATTTGACTGTAACTAACCACGAACATGGATATAATAAAATGATGCATGGAAAAGAAACTGTCGACAGTCTCAGTGAGTTTAATTCATACATTTATAGTTCGAGTGTTGTAGTTTTATGATGCAAGTTTAGCACTGCTGCAGTTCATTTTACAGTGCATTATGTTGACTATTAGGGACAAGAAAATGTATTAGCCTATTTGTCAAATTCGGATGACGTTTTAGTAATTGATGACAGTATGAGTGAGTTTAATTTGTAGATTGATCGATCGTTAATCTAGTAAATGATTTAATCCCTGAACACTGCTGTGTGTAATATAAAAACACTCTCCCAACAGCATACTGTTTCTTTTGAGCCTAATTCCTAGTCAAATTAAAATGATATAGTTGTATAATATCACTTGTGGTGGTGTTTTGTATAGATGTGGCCAGACGAGCAGTCTCGCCTCATTCGCGCCGCAGGACCTCTAGACGCGCGTAAACGCGTCTTTACAACACTGAAATCACTCGCGCCATACGCTCTATTCGCGTTTGGTGTGAACGCACCTTAACAATAACATTAGAGCGACAGCACTACCAACGCCCACAAGCGACTAGCGACATACAGCGACAAAATCTGACAAGTTAAAACAAAATGACCTTTTCAGCTCATCATGAACCTGAACATGGGAGGCCCCTGAACTTGGGAGGCCCCTGGGCTTCAGCCCAGGTAAGCCCGTGCATTAAGGCGGCCTTGCCTATAAATATCGCTCGCAGGCAGCTATTATCTGATTTTTCATCCTTCAAGCGAAGCACACGCATCGCTGGAGCTGGATTAGAAGCCGCGCCGTCGAGAGAGAGCACCTTCAGCGGGACGAGTCACTGAAGTAGCTGGCCGCGCCGCCTTCCTGCCTTCCTGCTGCGCTTTCCGGCGCTTATATCCTTCTCTTTTATTTGCACTGTATTTCTGTGTGTGTGTGTCGCCGCCACGACACACATTTCTAAAAGAGCTAGCGTCTTTTTAAAGATGCCTTCCTGCGGCTCGTGCAGAGCCACACTCAGCGACGGGGACCGCCACGTGATCTGCGTTTCCTGCCTGGGTGAGGAACATGCAGCTCTCGCGCTCGCTGACGGCGGATGCCCTCACTGCGAGCTGATGGCAATGGCGACTCTGAGGACTCGCCTAGCCGTCTTCACTGAGACTGCTCCCCCGCCCGCCGCGGCGTCGCGCCGTAAAAAGCGCCGTGCCCAGCGGGCCCCGGAACCCTCCCTCAGCCGCCAAAGCTCGCCGGTTCGCCCGCTTGCTTCCCCGGCTTCTTCTGTTTCGCTTCCTGACGGACAGCGGCCGCCGTCTGCCGCCGCTTCCGTTGATATCGCGGATGAGGAAGCCCTGCTGGGAGAGGATGATTCCTGCTCTATCCTGGCGTCAGGCAGTGAGGATTGGGATTTGCTCCGAGGACCCCGCACCCCCTGCCCGCACTTCGTCAGGCAAGAGAGCTTCCATTGAGACGGAACTCATGCGAGTACTCGCACAGGCCGCGGCGAGCCTCGGCCTCGAGTGGTCTTCGCCTGAGCAGCCCGCTCACAACCGGCTGGATGGATTTTTCCTGCCTGGGGAGCGCGCTTCGCCTGTGTCCAGACCGGCGCCTTTTCTTCCTGAGTTACACGAAGAAGTCGCCAAGTCCTGGAGCGCCCCCTATTCTGCTAGAGTGTGTCCTGCTGTTTCTTTGGCATTCTCCGCCGTTGACGATGCCAAGAACAGAGGATACCTCTCGCTGCCGCCGGTTGAAGAGGCGATAGCGGCCCACTTATGCCCGCCCTCCGCTGGACGGCGCGCTAAGCCGGCCCTACCCTCTAAAGCTTGCCGCACGACGTCGAGCTTGCTCCACCGCGCTTTCTCCGCCGCCGGGCAAGCTGCGTCAGCGTTGCACACCATGGCAACGCTCCAGATCTTCCAGGCCGATCTCCTCCGTAAGCTGGATGAGGAAGGACCTGACGCGATCTGTGTGCCGGACTTAAGGAGTGCCACGGACCTCGCTCTTCGTGCTACTAAGTCCACAGCGCAAGCCATTGGACGGACTATGGCTTCTCTCACCGTGTCTGAGAGACATCTCTGGCTGACGCTCTCGGAAATGGCCGAGTCTGAACGCACCGCGTTCCTCGACGCCCCGCTTTCCGCCACAGGCCTCTTTGGATCCTCCGTCAAAGATTTCGCGGAGAGATTCGCAGAGGTACAGAAAGCGTCTCAGGCTATGAAGCACTTCCTCCCGAAGCGCTCCAGCTCTGCAGCAGGCCGTGCGAAACCGTCTGCTCAGAGCTCACAGCCACAGCCACCGTCCACTGCCTCCACTTCACAGCGCCGCCAGGCCAGAAGCGCGAGACCGCGCTCCCGCTCATCCGGTCGCCGCCCCGCAGGACGCGGCTCGCGACCTAGGATCACGGTGAAGCCCGAGGCCCCGAAGTCGTCCTAGCACAGCTAGGAAAACGACGGTGTTCCAGTCCCGCTGCGGCCGGACTCACACCAAAGCTATTCGCTCGTCCAGTTCCAGAAAATGTGACTGTTCCAGTGTTTTCTGCAGCCAACAAGTCGGTTCTGTCACCCGCTTGCCTGCACACAAATGCCGTTTTCACGGCTACCCAGATAAATCCCCAAAAGAGTGTATTTTCTGGTGTCCCGGCCACGGCCGATGGTGTTTCGTGTGTAGTAAGAATGCCCACTGCCCAGTGCCCATCCCTACACATAAGCACAGCCTGTCACACAGGGCTCGCGCACATAAAACCGACTCAGATCGGTTGCGCTTCAAACATGGTGAACGTGCCCACTACCCAGTGCCCACTAACACCACGTTATGCATGTCTCACGGTTTCTGTAAAAACGAAACCAACGTGCACTCGCTTCACGCAAGCGAACGATGCTTTCGGTGTGATAAATGTGCCCGCTGTCCCGCGCCCACATCCACACATAGACATGACAGTTCCCATGGGAACCGCCCAGCCCTCCCCCTCGCGGTTAACCACCGTAGAGGAGTCGAGCGCG
This sequence comes from Leuciscus leuciscus, assembly GCF_965113295.1. Classification (NCBI taxonomy): domain Eukaryota; kingdom Metazoa; phylum Chordata; class Actinopteri; order Cypriniformes; family Leuciscidae; genus Leuciscus; species Leuciscus leuciscus. Next base: position 38,354,563 of record NC_138734.1, on the reverse strand, counting down.
GGCAATCTGCCCGCTGTCATCAGCGCGCCCCATGCCTCAAATGTCACGAGCGACACGCTTGTGTTACAGCACACCGAAGCTTCTCCATCGCTGAGCGAGCGGAGCGCGCTTCGTATTCGACCCCTAGCTATCCATGCAGACGCATGGGCAAAGCTACCCGGGGTTTCGAAGTGGGTGCTGAACATTATAGAAAGAGGCTATTCGCTGCAGTTTCGCCGACGCCCTCGCCGCTATGTGGCGCGCGTCGAGACCACGGTAAAAACAGAAGTAGCACATCTACTTCGAGCCGAAGTGACGAAACTATTGAGCAAAGGGGCCATAGAACCTCTCTCTCAAGATCAGAGCGAGGGAGGGCTATACAGCAGATACTTCCTGGTACCGAAAAAAGACGGGGGTCTCAGACCCATACTAGATCTAAGGCAACTGAACAAAGTGCTTGTGAAGCGACAGTTCAGGATGCTCACGACCAGGCAAATCCTTGTGCAGATTCGCCAAGGAGATTGGTTTGTGTCAATAGATCTGAAAGACGCGTATTTTCAAATACAGATAGCGTCACGTCACAGGCGATATTTGAGATTCGCCTTCGAGGGCCAGGCATATCAGTACACAGTCCTGCCGTTCGGTTTGTCCCTAGCACCCCGTACATTTACGAAGTGCATGGACGCGGCGCTCGCACCCCTCAGAATGAGAGGCATGCGAGTGCTGAACTATTTGGACGATTGGCTGATTCTAGCGCAATCTCGCGCAGTGCTCATAGAACACACGACCATTTTACTCGATCACCTCGAGGATTTGGGTCTGAGTGTCAATTGGGCGAAGAGCTCCCTGTCACCCAGTCAGAAAATATCTTTCCTGGGCACAGAACTGGACTCACTATCCATGATAGCGCGACTATCACAACAGCGCGCGGTAGACATTCGACGCACAGCGAACTCTTTTCGCTGCGGCGCGTCTGTCCCGCTCAAAAGATTTCAGAAGATGCTAGGTCTCATGGCCTCAGCATCGTCAGTGCTCCAGCTGGGTCTGCTACGCATGCGCCCGCTGCAGTTTTGGCTGAAAGCGCGAGTCCCACGCGAAGCGTGGGCACCCGGTTTGCTTCGCCTCAGGGTCAATCAGAAATGCGTTACAGCTCTGAAACCCTGGAAAGCGAACGACTGGTACCAATCAGGTGTAAGCCTGGGGACTTCCTCGAGGGTGGAAGTGGTGTCCACGGACGCGTCCACCTCGGGATGGGGAGCACTGCTCGAGGGCAGACCGTTCTTCGGCCAGTGGTCAGAACGGGAGAAGCTCCTGCACATAAACTGCCTCGAAATGCTGGCAGTAGACAACGCGCTGACGCGTTTTTGTCCCCAAATAAAAGGTCACCACGTCTTGGTCCGTTCGGACAACATGTCTGTGGTGTCCTACATAAATCGCCAGGGCGGCATCAGATCCGAGAAACTGTACAGGCTGGCAGAACGCCTCCTGGTATGGGCTCAGTGCAATCTGCGCTCGCTCAGAGCAGCGCACGTGCCAGGGATCATGAATATAGGACCAGACAGACTGTCCAGGAACAATGTTCCGGCAGGCGAATGGTCCCTACACCCACAGACAGTCCAACTGCTGTGGAAGAAATTCGGCAGAGCGAAAGTGGACCTGTTTGCGTCTCAAGAAAACGCTCACTGTCAAGAATTTTTCTCCAAGAGCAGGAGCGCGCTGTCCCATGTGTGGCCCCGCCGCCCGCTCTATGCTTTTCCCCCCGTCTCTCTCCTGCCTCAGGTGATAGAACGGATCAGGGAAGAAGGATGCTCAGTACTGCTGGTAGCACCGTTCTGGAAAAACCAACCTTGGTTCCCAGCCGTGATGCAGTTAGCAAGTACTGCCCCGTGGCCAGTACCAGTGAGGAGAGATCTCCTCTCACAGGCCCGCGGCTCGATCTGGCATCCTCACCCGGAACTATGGTCCCTTCATGTCTGGGCCATCAACGGGTACATGTTGGACTCCCTAAAGGAGTATTAAACACGATCACGCAGGCTAGAGCTCCGTCTACAAGACGACTCTATTCTTCGAAATGGTCAGTGTTTTCGGGCTGGTGCACAGCCCGTGGTGTGTCACCCACAAACTGTGATGTGACGGAGGTGCTTTCCTTCCTACAAGAGCTGTTGGATGGGGGCAGGGCCCCCTCCACGCTCAAAGTTTATGTGGCGGCTATAGCAGCGTTCTTAGAAACAACGCTTGGTCAGTCAATAGGAAGGAACGATTTAGTCATCCGCTTCCTTAGAGGAGCTAAGAGACTGAATCCTCCCAGACCTCCCGCAGTCCCCGTATGGGACCTTTCTACGGTTCTGGAAGCCATGAAAGGTGCGCCATTTGAGCCTTTACAGTCAATCGATTTGAAACACCTGTCTTTCAAAACGGTGTTTTTGCTGGCTCTCGCTTCAGTGAAGCGCATAGGGGATCTGCACGCGCTCTCTGTGAGCGCGGCGTGCATGGAGTTTGGGCCCAATGACTCAAAAGTTATACTCAAACCTAAGCACGGTTATGTTCCAAAATCCCTCAACACACCGTTTAGGGCGCAGATTATCTCTCTGTCAGCCCTACCGGTCCCTGATGAGGAAAGAGACGCGAGCCTCCTTTGCCCAGTCAGGGCATTACGAGCTTATGTGTCTCGCTCGTCTGTTTTCAGACAGACGGAACAGCTCTTTGTTTCGTTTAGCGGACGTTCTAAGGGACTAGCCGCGTCGAAACAGAGCCTATCCAGATGGATAGTTGATGCTATAGCGCTGGCATACGCCTCCAAGGGCATGCAGTGCCCTTTGGGTGTCAGAGCGCATTCCACGAGAGGCATGGCCTCTTCGTGGGCCTGGTCAAGTGGGATTGCCTTGCAAGATATTTGTATGGCGGCAGGCTGGGCCTCCCCGTCTACATTTATAAGGTTTTATAACCTAGAGGTTCCCGCCCTGCAGGCCAGGCTGCTGTCGGTCTAAACTACCAGTATTATCTGACCTGATGCGTTCAGCTCAGAATGCTGCGTTTGCTGAGCACAGCTCAATGTTCGACAGTTTAAAGCTGGGCAAACTGTGTAAGACCCACATTTTTTCCCATCAGTTCAGGCCGTACCCCGCCCTGTCTGTATGATGAAATTCGCGTCCCTTCGACGCTACTTTATGTGGAAAAGTGAGGCTGCACCCCTCCTTCTTCCCGGACTCTCTGTGAGTTCACTGAGTGATTGTGCACTATATGTACCCCGGGCTTTCGCCCTTGGGTCTTTGGTGTCAGATCTCAGCATGCACGGCGTTTTACATTGGGTCCCCTAGCGTAAGATATCTGCTGGGACCCACAGCACACTTCCGGTCGAGTGAACGCTGGCGTGACTAGCTGCCGCTGCTCGCCGGTAACTTTTTAAACTTTATACTTTTTATTTGATCGTCATTACGGTCTTGCGACCTAATGAACTTTGATTTATACTGGTGCAGTGTCTGTAAAATAGTTTCATCTGCCCGTTTTGGTAAACGGACAGACTGAATATTGTCTACGCTACCTGTGGCGTGTTGTTGACTCCTGCTCTTCATCTGGCTGCTGCTACATACTAGCTGCCGCCTCCACTCGTCCATCATGTGGAATAACGGACTGACAGTATGGTTTATCTTAGTCTGGATTGTCCTATCCAGCTTACTAGGTCCATCGACAGCCCTTCACCGGTACAATGCTGCCCAGCTCCTTCAGCTGCGGATCCACCTGTCAGATCCTTCACCGGTGCTACATCTTTTCCCGGACATTACTCGGCTACCCCTTCGGAAATATATCCACCGCGGGTCCCGCCTGAGGCTCCACATCAACCACTCATCTGCCATCAACTCCATTTGGTCCACAACCCGCCGTCCTCGCAGAAAACCCAACAGACGAGCTAATTGCGGCATGTTAGCCAACCTAGCCAAGTCGGCTAACCACGTCTCCACCTCCGTTTGCAGTGATGTCAACTTCGGACTATTCAACATCCGCTCACTCACTGGCAAAGGACTTCTTCTCCAGGACCTCCTCCTCGATTCCAAGCTGGATTTTCTATGCTTGACAGAGACATGGCAGCAACCGAATGACTTTTCTCAGTTAAACGAATCCACTCCACCTGGGTTTGTTTACATTTGTCAGCCCCGCCTCACCGGTCGAGGAGGAGGTCTCGCGATAATTCATCATGAGAAATTGCGTGTGTCGCCTATTTCTCTTCCAACATACTCTTCGTTTGAATCAGTGGCTCTGCAAATTACTGGACCAACACCAACTATAGTAGCTGCTGTCTATCGTCCTCCCAAGCCCAACAAGGATTTTATTGATGAATTTTCCTCTCTTCTCACCCTCCTCTGCACACATTCCCCTAATGCCATTGTGCTTGGTGATTTTAATATTCACATGGACAGCATCAATCATATTATCACGAAGGATTTTACATCATGCTTGGACAGCTTCGATTTTAAGCAATATATAAATTTCCCCACCCATTCCAAAGGTCATATCCTTGATCTGGTGTGCTGCTCCGGTGTCACCCCTTTAAACTGCGCTTCTACTCATCTCCCCATTTCTGATCATATGTTCATATCATTTAATCTGAATCTGTCCATTTCCAAAACTAAACCTTCACGTATAATCTCTTTCCGTAATATTAAGAACATTAATCCTACAACCGTTACAACTGCCATAGAATCACTTCCCAGCATAACCTCCCCTTCTACATGTGATGAACTCGTTCTCCACTACAACAGCAGTCTCCATTCACTGTTGACTTCACTTGCTCCCATAAAAACCCGGACTGTATCATTCACCCGCTCTGCTCCATGGTTTACACCTCGTCTCCGCCTCCTCAAAGCTAAAGGACGACAACTGGAACGCCTCTACAAAAAATCCTGTCTCACCGTTCACAAGGAAATGTACCATCTCCACATCCTTCATTATAAGGACTCAATCAACACAGCCAAATTACAACACTATGCAGGTCTCATCAACGCTGGTGATGGGAACACGCGGACTCTGTTTTCTGTACTTAACAACTCCCTACACCCTCCGGACAACTTCCCCCAACACTTTTACTCTGCTGAGCAATGTGTTTCACTCATGAACTTTTTTAACGGTAAAATTGAAACTATTCATCAGCAACTGGACTCTCACATTTCCTACAATGTATACCCTCCTGTTCCCCTCCGACCCCCTTCCTTTCAACCGTTCTCGAATTTCCACCTTCCCTCTGTTGCCAATGTATCGGACCTCATCAGAAAATCAAAACCGTCCACCTGTCAACTCGACCCCCTTCCAACACCCCTGGTCAAAGCCTGTCTCCCCCACATGTCTCCTCTGATCACTGACATCATCCACTCCTCCCTCACCTCTGGTTCTGTTCCACCATCTCTCAAATGTGCTGCAGTAACTCCAATCCTCAAGAAACCTGGTTCAGACCCCAGCAACTTCAATAACCTCCGGCCTATCTCCAATCTGCCATTCCTTTCGAAAATCCTGGAAAAAACAGTTGCATCCCAACTCCACTCTCATCTTTCCGACAATAACCTTTATGAACAGTTCCAGTCCGGTTTTCGTCCCCATCATAGCACTGAAACAGCTCTACTCAAAATAACCAACGACCTCCTCCTGGCAGCAGACTCTGGACTTTTAACCATTCTCATCCTCCTTGATCTTACCGCAGCTTTCGACACCATCTCCCACTCCATCCTTCTCCATGGACTGGCATCCATTGGACTATCTGGCACACCCCTGGACTGGTTCCACTCTTATCTCACTGGCCGAACTCAGTTCATCCATCTAAAAACTTTTGCATCCCAGCCATCTCCCATCTCCTCTGGTGTACCACAAGGTTCTGTCCTCGGTCCAGTCCTCTTCATCATTTACTTACTCCCCCTTGGTCGCATATTCCATACATACAATATTCACTTTCATTGCTATGCGGACGACACCCAGCTCTACCTTTCCTCTAACCCCAACTCCTCCCTCCCTCCCACCTCCCTCTGTGACTGCCTCCAAGAAATCAAAACTTGGTTTTCCTCCAACTTTCTCAAACTGAACAGTGATAAAACTGAGGTTCTTCTCATTGGTTATAAATCCACCCTCGCCAAAGCTAACAGTTTCACCATCACCATCGATAACTCCTCTGTCTCTCCCTCCCCTCAAGTTAAGAGTCTGGGTGTCGTCCTGGACGGCACTTTGTCTTTCCATTCTCACATTAACAACATTACCCGTTCTGCATATTTCCATCTCCGCAATATCAACCGTCTCCGCCCGTCCCTCACTGCCGATAATACCGCCATCCTGGTCCATTCCCTCGTCACCTCCCGCTTGGATTATTGCAACTCACTTCTCACTGGTCTCCCCCTCAAGTCCCTCCGTAAACTACAACTTGTTCAAAATGCTGCTGCCCGGATCATCACCAGGACCCCGTCTTCTCATCACATCACCCCTGTTCTCCAGCAGCTTCACTGGCTTCCCATCACACACCGCATCACCTATAAAATCCTTCTATTAACATTCAAAGCCCTCCACAACCTCGCCCCTCCTTACATAACTGAACTTCTCCACGTTAACACACCCAGTCGGACTCTTAGATCATCTTCATCTATCAGCCTCACTGTCCCCCCTGCCCGTATGACCACCATGGGTTCCAGAGCCTTCAGCCGTTCCGCCCCCCGCCTCTGGAATTCCCTACCACCCAACATCCGAAACATTGATACATTGACAATTTTCAAATCACATCTCAAAACACACCTATTTCTGCAATGTTACCCTCCCTGACTGTCACGCTCTCCAGATCTTTTATTTTTACTAAACCAAACTTTTTTCCTTTTTGAGTATCTTTTTGTATCTTTTAGTATGTTAACTGCTTTTGCTATCTGATATGTATGTTTTTAAACCCTGTTTTATTTGTACGGTGACCTTGGGTGTTTTGAAAGGCGCCTTTAAATAAAATTTATTATTATTATTATTATTATATCTTACGCAGTACGAGAGACCTCTCGTAAGAGAACGTACTCGGTTACTAACGTAACCTCGGTTCTCTCTAGAAGAGGGAACGAGTACTGCGTATCTTGCCGTGCATGCACACGCTCTGGTTGCTTCGATGATGAAAAACCAGATAATAGCTGCCTGCGAGCGATATTTATAGGCCTAGACCACGCCCATTTCGGCGGGACGTGACGCAGCGGGCGCGAAGTGCCCTGATTGGGTCTGACGTCACGCCAGGCCTCGCTCGATAGGCTGCTGCAGTTGCCGCAGAGCAGCCAATAGGCGCGCGAGCTGTCTCGCCTATGTCTGCATTGCTGCTGCAACGCGTTTTGCATTATTACAAAATTAAGGATAATTTTTGGCTTCAATATCTCGGGGAAAAGGATTTTCCCCTAGCGTAAGATATCTTACGCAGTACTCGTTCCCTCTTCTAGAGAGAACCGAGGTTACGTTAGTAACCGAGTACGATTTCTTATATTAAAAAAATAGCAAGCTTGACACAAAACTGTACTGTGGACCTGAACATCTCCCTGCGCATCTCCATGACAAACATCTGGCTAGAAAAACAAGCAAACAAAGGAATTTTATTGCAGATGATATTAGAGTACATCACCTACGGTATTCTACGGTCTGTTTCTGCAACCTCATTTTGAAACTGGATGATTACTTGAGGTGGTAAGCTGAGCAGCAAGAGCAAAATGTATTGTTTTGGATTTGAGCAACATACAGACACAATCCCACAAGGCATTATGATGTGGGTAGTAGAGTTTATTCACACACAATCGCACAACCCTGTATGTGTGTGGAATATTAATTTAGGAAGTGCAATAACTTGCACAATCCCATAGGACTAGCCAGGACCAGCAAGTATTCCTTCCTCATAGAAACACACAAAGTAATATTTTGCCATGTTTACTCTAAGTATTGGTTTTTAGAGTCATTTCCACTGACAGAATAATGTTGTTGTGGTAAAATGAGCCTTGTATAATATCCAAAGCCAAAAGCTTAACAGGCTTCTTTACTGATATTTTTAAACACAATATATATATATATATATATATATATATATATATATATATATATATATATATATATATATATGTATTATACAATTATATATATATATATATACACACACAATATATATGTAGTGTAAAACCCAGCCCATCATTCAATACTGCAACTATTGTGGCCACAAGCAGTTTTGCTAAGCTTTTTGTCAAAGCCCTGCAGTGAAACACTAGACTCAAGAACACTTTCCATCCCACTCACAACCTCAACAATTAACTGTAGTGCACTTTTTATTGTATTTAATGTTTATTTGTACTGTGCACTTTACAAAAATACAGTAAAAACAAATGTTTTATATTTTAATGTATTTTAAAATGTAATGTGTTCTTGTGATGCAGAGCTGAATTTTCAGCTTCATTACTCCAGTCTTCAGTGTCAAACGATCCTTCAGAAATCATTCTAATATGCTGATATGACGCTCAAGAAACATTTATTATTATTGTGAATGCTGAAAATGGTTGTGCTGCTTAATATTTTTGTGGACTGTGAAGTATTAATTTCTTTAAAAAAAAAAAATGTGACTCTCAAATACTTGATTCTCATTAGTTTGAATCAAGTATTGATGTCTGTAAATTGCTAAATGCCATTGAATGATTAAAAACAATCCAAAGATTTTGACTGTTTTTGTTAATATTTAAAACAGAACCAACTAAAGCCTCGGACTATTAAGGATTTATATGTGAACAACAAGAATATATGCAATCCTGTATTTTGTTGTAGCAGAAGTAAATGGTCCCCTTCAATGAACAAATGGTCTTCATAAGTTTCTGACTTATTCTCAGGAAAAATAGAAGGTCATGTCTGAACAAACTGTTGCCATGGCAGCAAAAAAAAAGAAAACTAAACTTTTGATTGGACAAGTCTGTGGTAAGAGCCTGCGTGCCTAGCAACTACGAACTTTTGTTTAGTTAGCACAAACAAAAACACAACTGTCACCTGTTGACACAAAAAAATTGCTACACAGAGGTGTGGCTAAAGCTGTACTTGCACTGCAAGTGCAGGTTAAAAAGAAAAAAAAAAACATACCCAAAGAAAAGTTAAATTATCAAATAGATTTGAAAAGCTGACTAAATACACCTAAATCGAACCACAGAAAGCTATTACTTGGATAAAAGAAAGTTAATAAAATCACTTAATACACAATTATGTATTAAACTTCATATTAACTCATTGTAATGATACTATATTTAGCATTTCACAGTACGGTTACTGTATATATGTTTACTTTTGATAATTCAATGACTTCCATTAAATATAAAACTAACAATACTTTTGCAGCATGTATTAATTCTGGTTAATGTTAATTTCTACTTATACTACTACATTTTTTAAACATTTAAGTTGCATAAATTGAACATTAGTAAGTGTATTATGAAGAACATTAATTAACAATGTTTCATAAATTAACATTAATCTAGATTAATAAACGCTGTAAATAGTGATACCTAATGCATTACCTAATGCTTGGAAATTGAGCCTTACTCTAAAGTTTTATCAGTATCTTTAGTTTGATTTGAATGGACAAAAGCAGTCGTATCCCCACAGCAGATTTTGAAATCAGACCTGTTCTGTGTTTTCCTCAGAAGTGAGTCGAGCACTGGAGTGCAAAACAGTGTAGTGTGTGCAGTGGAGAGGTCCTGAAGTCATCTATTTATTAACAGGGCCGGCTGGAGGAAATCCTCAGGGGCACAAGGCTCACTTTCAGAAGGAGGGGAGAAACACTTAACACTGAAATAGACATCCACGCTTGGCATACATCCCCCAAAGGGTGTGTGCTCCAGGGTGGGTTGGGTAACTGCTATGGCAGAAGGCAGAAGTTAACAGTAGGAACCTTTCACGTTTACAAGCTGTGCTTAATTAATTATATCAGGTTTATTTTGATTAGCTTAACACTTGAAATTGTTAAATAGAGGTTCATGATGAACCCCCTGGTGCTCTTTGGTCATTAACTCCTGATTACGTTCATGGAAATGGTACAAAACTTGGTGTGGTACTTGCTATATAAACACACACACACACACACACACACACACACACACACACACACACACACACACACACACACACACACACACACACACACACACACACACACACACACACACACACACACACACACACACACACACACACACACACACACACACACACACACACGTTGGGTTTCCATGTTTTATGGGGACTTTCCATAGACATAATGATTTTTATACTTTAATTAAAAATGTATATTCAATCCCCTAACCCTACCCAATCACAGAAAACTTAACTTTTACATTTACATATTTTACGAGTTGCCCAATTTGTAAGGACCTTCCCCTGACCCCGCCCCTAAACCTACCCATCATGGGGGTTTAGACAAATCGCACTAATTCGTACCAGTGAGGTCGTACGAATACGTACGAATTAGCCACCTTTTAATCACTCGTACGAATTTGTACGAATTGGTTGTGAGATAGCATTGAGATAATCATATATGCTTCTAACTATATGGTTGCAGACGCAGTCAATTTGCTCTCGAGTGTTCATAGTGACTGTTCCAATATATATAATAGCTAATGCACATCTTACAAAGATGCTAGCTGAGGACGTTTTTTAACACATTGACTCTAAAGATGTTATGTGTGTGTTTTAATTATTTAGAGATTAAGAAATGCTTGGAGTGGGCTTTATGAACCCCACAAACACTACACATTTTCCTAAACTCACATTAATGCTTAGTCTAAAAGACTATGTAATTGGATCTCAATGGGATATTGATTTCAGCAGGCAAACAATTAGGCTTAATTTGTTTCTGGGAAAATCAACTCTAAACAGTTCACACATTTTACCAAATGTAGCATTTCGCTCAAAGGCCTTCCAATGGTTTCAATACCACTTACAGTGGTGCTGATTGGCCCACATATTCTAAAACTCATATGAACTGTATAAACTAATGAAATAAAAATAGTGTGCAATTATTGTGAAAAGTACAAGTCTCTCTAAAGCATTATTCTACAATTCAATGAAAAAAGTGGTGTGGTTTAACTAAGTACAACACATCCAATCAACAGCACATCAGAATTAAATCAGATTGACTCACCAATGAAGTTCCTTTGAAAGTGAAAATACTGCAACGACCTGACAAACTTGTCAGTGGCTTTCCTTTTAAGATCTGTCTGTCCATTTATGAATCCATTGACATTTGAAAACATTCAGCAAATGTGTTTAACCTTAGGAAACTGGCCACTTATTACACTCCATGTGTTTAGCATGAGCAAAAATGGTTCAGGCAATTAGATAAAATTGTATTGGAATGGATGAAGTTCTTCTGGAAGTGACCTACTTCTTTTATTATCTTGTATCTGCATGGATGAAACATGTTTCGCATGGCTTGAGGAATGTACGCAGAGCTTACAGTAAGATCTCCGATGAGTTCCCAAATGCAAATTCCTCTTGGGAGCTCACAATTACCATGGTGGGACCGAGCGTCTTAAAGACTGAAACTCCTGGACACGTTGCATATGTCTCAGCTGCCAGTGTCAATGTGTAATGGTCAGAAGAACAGCATATCCAAATATGACTTAAAATGCTCAACAATGCATTTCAAGATGTTCCCAAAAAGACTCTCTCATTCTCATTCTCTCAGATAATTTTTTTACTACGTCATTTTCTTTGAGTTAGAGGTATAATCAGAGATGAAAATGTGCTTATTGCTAAAAAAGCAGCATGTATTAGCCTGCTCTTTGGGTAGACCCACATTTATTATTACACTCTTTTGGATCCTATTACATTCTCCGCTCCAGGGTAACCAAATAAATGATGTGTGCAAGAGAAGCGGAGAGCTTCACACTTTCATTTAAGACCCCTTCCGCCGGTGTGACAAGGTCCATCAGTTTTAAGACCTATCTGCTGTCCAGCTCAGGCCCAGCAGCCTCAGCGAAGGGTGTTCAGGGTAGCATGGTGACAAATTACATTTCATAAAGCTTTATATTAAACTAGCCTGCTATCTGGGGATACTCGTGGTGTCCCTGGAGAGAAAGCCATCGTTCATTCCTTCCTCTACGACACAATCTAACCTCAGTTAATGCAGCAAATGTCTCAAAGGGGTGTTTGTGTCTCCTACATTCATATAATCCAGCATGACATGAAATGTATTAGTTTTAACCACATATCTCAGTTCTACTACTGATCCTGAAGCCTGTCACTGTCTTGACAGTTGTCATGTAATTGGAAGGATATCGCAGTGAAGTCATGATGGTGAAGTGGGTAATTTTTGGGCAAGCTGTTATTTCCTTGTAAATGTAACATAGGAAAGCCTCTCTGGTGTTCAACCTGCAGATATTAAAGTGTGAGAGAGAAAGGAAGTATATATCTGAATCTCTACAGCCTGTACAGAATCTGCACATACAGTTGTCTCTCTATTGCATACTTTCCACCGGTTTCACAGACAAGGCTTGAGCTAAGTCTCAGGCTAACATGCTGTTTTAGCTGCTTTAACTGAAAGCAACTTGCACTGATATATCTTAAAATGTCACTGGCATTGTTTTGTCTTAAGATGCATACCAGTAATGTTTTTTTTCTATAAGGCACGTTTATTAAAGCTATTAAATGTCCTAATTGAACTAAGGTCTAATCCTGGCTTAATCTAAGCCCTGTCTGTGAAACGAGGCTATTATTACATGAAACTTATAAACACGAATGAGCTAAAGATTATGAGTTATTCACCATAAACCTCTGTGCCTGAACAGCTTCACAAGACTTTTCAGTTGAACATTACAGCAGGAAAAGTGTTTGCAGATGTTTGATCGTTTCAGCTCTGAGAGTTTGATGTTTTTCATGAGCAACTGTAGTCTTGATAGAGTTGCAGTTTGGATTTAACTCAATTCAGGTTCTTTACATTTCATTCTGGGGACAGTGAGCAGTGCTCCTAAAAGATGCTGATGTAAACCAGCTGTTAAATAGCTCTAAATTCCTTTTTGAAATATATTTCATGTAAGCTGAGAGTATATACATAGCTACACTACCGTTCAAAAGTTTGAGGTCAGTAAGATTTCTTAAATTTTTTGAAGATTTCTCATGCTCATCAATTATTTGATCAAAAAATACAACTGTAATATTGTGAAATATATCTTTATAACTGGTTTCTATTTTAATATATTTTAAAATGTATTCATGTGGCCATAACTCCAGTCTTCAGTGCCACATGATCCTTCAGAAATCATTCTACACTGTAAAAAAAAATTACATCCCCAAGTCAAAAATTTCTAGTGACTGATAACATCTAAATTTTTCAATTAGTCTGATGTATTATTTCTCATTGAGCCAATGTTAACAGACTATTGCAACAAGAATTGCATTTGGGCCAATTAAAAAATGTAGATGTGACCAGTCACTAGAAAATTTTGACTTGGAGAGGTTAGAATTTTTTTACAGTGTAATATGCAAATTTGGTGCTCAAGAATATTATTAAAAATCCTATTTGCATGCTAAACATTTAGTGATAAATGGTTAATATTACAATGAACTCAAAGCTAAAGTCAACCATTTTAAACGCTACAAATGAGTTTAGACATGATTATAATTACAATGTAAAAAAAAAAAGAAAAAAAAAGAAGAGAAATCAGCATATTTAAACAATTAAACAGCAAAATAAATTATCCAATAATGGCAAAATTAAGCTAGGACAAAACATGTCTTGGCCTCACAAAACATTTCTCTTGCAATGATGCTGTAATGGTGCTGTTTTAGGCAATTTTAGGTATTTCAAAACATCTGTGTACACAGAATGCCTCACTAAATATCAAGTTGAGTTCAGAACAGACAAGTGAGCAGGGTAAAGTCTCAGCTGAATGTACCAAAGCCATATGCCTGCCATGTTTGACAGACGAACCGTTATACTTCATCTAGACATTTACAGTATCTTTCTACACAATGTTCTTTTGCAGTCTGATACAGGCTGATCTCTTGACAGAAAGTGATCACAGTAAATCACAGTCGTTCCTTATGATTTAAAGACTCCGTATCATAGATTTTCCTTGCACTTTTGAAATAAAAGATTTTAAAGTACTACCTTGACATACTCTGAGGTACTTTACACATTGCACAGCTTTATCCATCTCCAGTCCATTTACTGAAACGAAGCTGCAAAGATGGCTCAGTTGAGTCTCAGAAAGTTCACCAGAAATAAAGAGATCTAAAATAAAAATGACTTTGACACTGTACAACAGAAGAAACATACGATGATCTGGAGATCCGCCAATTTGTTCTCCAGAAAATGATGAATATAAAATCATGTATAAAAGCTTAAGAGTCTCTATGGCATTTCATTTTTAACTTACTAAATTGCGCACAGGCAAAATCATGGTCTGTTTTATGACTTTACTTCATAATTGCCATCTTTGAGTTGACTCTATCCATTGTTGAAACCACATTTAGTAGATGTTCATGTGGCGTTTGGACATTTGCCCAATCAAGTTCAATAACAGCCCCTTGCTAAGGCTCTTCAAAAAGTCACTTTAAGTTAAGGATTAATGCTGATGTGAATTTTCAAGGGAACATATTACCTTTTAGTAATGATGAGATTATTCTGCTTTTCTTGTTCGCAGACACAATGGTTACAACAGATTAAATCCTCAGTGTATTGTGAAATCAGTCAGGTAATAAAAAAGGCACGTTTGTGAAATGAACCGATCTGAGCTCAATGGATTCGGCTGTTCTCACAGTGACAGTGTGAGTGTGTATATGAAGATGTGCAGCTGTCTTGCGTTGACAGTATTACCGGCACATTACTGCAGCCTCCCACTGGCTAGATCAGGTGTCTGCTGCTCAGGATGTGGTGAGACAATTCATCCTCAGATTGATTCACTTCCTATTGAATTGCTCTCCAAACCTGAGGTGTAATTTAAGCTGTCCTTGTGAGTCATTCTGCTTTGCTTCACTTGAAAAGATGAGGTTATGTTTTCATGTTGTCTTTTTTCTCACCGTGCCTAACATAAGCTGAAAGACGATAATATTTGTCTGCAGTGACAACATTTTCTTATGGAAGAACGATCAGCGGCAACAACAAATATCAGGGGCTGCATGTAGTTACTAGAAGAAAAAGATAACCGTAATATCACACAGAATAAATTTGCCAGATTCTAATTATTTTCAAGGATATGCATGTTGGCTTTTGTTCAAATCTGTATCAGTTTCATTAAATGAGAAAGCTAAGCTATAAATGTATCTCCTTAAGGTCAGGAATTGTCAGGCGGAGTGTGTGTGGTGTTAATTTGAGCCGAAGGCATTCAAACTAGGAAAGTCAAATAACGCGTCCTACCTGTGAGCCGCTCTCTGTCGATGAACATCGCCCCAGGCTGCTGTTTTAACTTATGCCAATTCTAGATTACCAATGGGAGATACCAGTTTTCAGTGCCTTGAAAACACACAAAGCTAAACAACAAAATCAATGGAGCATTGTGCAAAGTAAAGCAACATTAATATTAAACACCATCTGGGATAGTGAGTCATTGAGAAAGAATTGCTTACTGAAGTGGTGAACTGCTGTACCAAATTAAAAAAAACGAAGCAAAACAGCAACGTTGCTTGATGGCAAAATATATGTATGCATCAAAAGGGAACAGAAAGTGTTTTAGTCCCTGGATTATGTTATTCCTGTTTTTGTTTTTTGTTTTTTTTTAGCAATATAATATCATAGTTGAAATATCATTTTTAAAATTCACCATCTTCAAGAATTGTACAACTTTGATTAAATTCCAAAAAAACAAACAAAAAAAAAAAAAAATTCCCATTATTATTATTCTTTTTCTTCTCCTTGCCAAAGAAACCAGTCGGCCTCATTCATGAAACGAGGATAATTCATTTCTGTGTAACTGTAAACTACTCGTAAGTTTATTCTTGAGTAAATAGCCGCATTGAATGAGACAATTTCACCTAAGAATAAACTTATGAACGGTTTACACAGAAATCCGTTCTGCTCGTGTTTCATGACTGAGGCCCATTGATCATTTTGAGGTGTTTTCTGACCGTCCAGAACTGACAGAAACTGTACAGCTTATGTTAAGTTGTATGATTAACCAATAGTACTTCAACATACTGAGCGTTTGAAGGCTGTCCTCCTCACATGCTTTTCATTTCACTTCCTTCTTTTTTTAAGTTCTTCATTCTTCCATTGCCAAATCCACTCACTTCCATGCCAAACTAAATTCCAAATTGCTATACAACGAAAGAAAATGGTAACCCAGGTAACAACACCCTTCAAAGGCAATGCATTTTTCAAAATCGTCTCATCTCCATTCAGAGAGGTCCGGGGGGCGTGAGCATGCATTGCTCTTTGATCTTTCTGAGTTCTTTGCCTTTCGTAACTGCCTTACAAGCTCATGGAGGAGCCATGACACTCTCGCTAATTCGACCTGAACGTGTTGCACTGTAACCTTACCTCAACATTCCTGAAAATGAATCATCACCGTCCAAACATCCAAGAACAATTATTCACATTTCATCTTGAGGACAGACACAGCCACAGTGATCTTCATGTGAACTAAAATGGTTAATATTATATATGATATGTATGCATATAATATGCAGCCCAAATGGTTTAAAAACATACTAAACAGTGTATGTTTACATAAAAAAAAAATAAAAAAATATATATATTTTTGTGATGGGTAGGTTTAGGGGTTAGTTTAGTGTAAGGGGATAGAATATACAGTTTGTGCAGTATAAAAATCATTATGTCCATGAAGAGTCCCCATAAATCACATATACATGTGTGTGTATGTATCCTGGAAAACCCTACAATATAGGGACAAAATGTCCCCACAAAGATGGATATATCCGAAATCCTTGTCCTTGTGGAGACATTTTTGGTCCCCATGAGGAAAACATCTTATAAATCATACTAAGTGATGTAAAAATGTTTTCTGTGATGGGTAGGTTTATGGGTAGGGTTAGTGCAAGGGTTCAATATACAGCTTGTACAGCTTGTACAGTATAAAAATCATTATGTCTAGATCCAATTCTCGTTCTCCTGGATCTGTCTGCTGCCTTCGACACTGTGAATCATCAGATCCTTATGTCCACCCTGTCATCACTGGGCATCACAGGTACTTCCCTCCACTGGTTTGAATCCTATCTCACAGGTAGGTCCTTCAGGGTTGCATGGAGAGGCGAGATATCCAGAGCACATCAACTGACCACAGGGGTTCCTCAGGGTTCAATTATTGGTCCCCTCATCTTCTCCGTCTACACCACATCACTGGGACACATCATACAGGCACATGGTTTCTCTTACCATTGCTATGCTGATGACACACAGCTCTTCCTCTCATTTCAACCAGATGATCCCACAGTAGCTCCACGGATCTCAAGTTGTCTGGCGGACATCTCGGCATGGATGAAGGAACATCAACTGCAGCTCAACCTGGCAAAGACTGAGCTTCTCGTCCTCCCTGCCAATCCGTCTCTACAGCACGACTTCACTATCCAGCTAGATTCATCATCAATCACCCCATCAAGGTCGGTCAGAAATCTTGGAGTAATAATTGGATGACCAGCTGACCTTCACGGGCCACATTTCAAAGACAGCTTGGTTTGCACTGCACAACAGATCAGGCCTTTCCTAACTGAGCATGCAACACAACCTCTCGTCCAGGCCCTGGTCATTTCTAGGCTTGACTACTGCAATGCTCTTCTGGCTGGACTTCCATCATTTGCAAATAAACCTCTACAAATGATTCAGAACGCTGCAGCTCGTCTTGTCTTCAACGAACCAAAAAGGGCCCACGTCACTCCTCTGTTCATCTCTCTGCACTGGCTACCACTCGCTGCTCGCATCAAGTTCAAGGCATTGACGCTTGCTTACAGATCTATCACAGGCTCAGCTCCCTCCTACTTTCACTCACTCCTACGAGTCTACATCCCTACCAGAAGCCTACGATCGGTCAACGAGCGATGTCTTGTGGTTCCATCACAGAGAGCCACAAAATCACTTTCCAGAACATTCTCATTCACGGTTCCATGCTGGTGG
This sequence comes from Leuciscus leuciscus, assembly GCF_965113295.1. Classification (NCBI taxonomy): domain Eukaryota; kingdom Metazoa; phylum Chordata; class Actinopteri; order Cypriniformes; family Leuciscidae; genus Leuciscus; species Leuciscus leuciscus. Next base: position 38,336,508 of record NC_138734.1, on the reverse strand, counting down.
AAAGCTCTCCCCACCCTCATCCGGAATGCAGAATCCCTGACAACATTCAAAAGACAGCTGAAAACCCTTCTCTTCTGTGAGCACTTAACCTAAAAAAAAAATATATACAAAAAATATATAATAATAATATATATATATATATATATATACTGTATCTATATATATATATATATATCTATATATATCTATATATATATATATATCTATATATATATATTTCTTTCCTTTCCTTTAATCCTTCCTTATCGGGCTTATGCTAATCTGAAACAATGCCTGAACTTCGTATTTTGAGCACTTCTTGCATTGTTTTTTGCCTCTTCACGATGACTCGCTTAATTTAGTCCTAATTTGTAAGTCGCTTTGGACAAAAGCGTCTGCTAAATGACTAAATGTAAATGTAAATGTCAATATGGATCATTATATCTTATGTCCCCATAAAAGATTAAAACACAAAATGATATATAATATATAATATCATTATATATTGTAAAACATTAGACCAATTTTCCTTAAGCAGTTTGCAAGTGTCTGAGTAAAATGGTAACATTAAGGATAGTGAGCTCAGATGCGGTCTGCTAATTTTTTTAATAGTTTTATGTTATCTAAACTGCGCAGTGAATGTTCTCGTAAAATGAGCAAGCAAATGAGAAAACTGGTGCAGGGGGTTTTAATTGCAGCTAAAGCACTTAGTGATAATTACGGCACAACAAGTCAATCAGAGAAAAGCAAACATGCCTCAAGGTTTGTTCAGAGGAGCACCAGCAAGGCTTGCTGGGGTTGCAGGGGCTCTGGGCCTCTAGAGATGTAGGCTAATTAAACAGACTTTTGTGGTGATCGCTGGGAGGGTATGCTAAAGGTTGCAGGATAGCAGGATAGCAGGGGGAGTTCTCCTCAAACATGAGCAGATTTTGTAGAGGATGGAAGGGGGGGAAATGTTGCCTTCTGTGGCAGTGGGAAATGGTGGATCATGCCCACACTGGTGTGCACAATTTGCAGCAATTTCCTGCTGCTGTTTGTACAAAGCTTGAGGCTGTGTTTAAAGGGTTAGGATGGAAAAGCAATCCTGACTCCCACCCGGTCAAACTCCCTGTGTGCCCACACCAACACAACCTCTTCATTTCAACAGGAAAATGACACTTAAAGCGCAACGGTAGTAAATGTAAATGAACAATAACCATGAACAATTTTTACTCGTTCTTTATACCTAGACCGAAAAATTCACATGTATTTGTCATCAAAAGTCCACCGGATAATGCAAATCCATCTTCCGGCCGACTTTTGACAGCTCCAGGGCTTTTGTGAAAACTACCTTATACTTCTGCATTTTTGTATCCCCACCCACGGACAATCGGATCGACAGAGGGTTAACAGAACAGTCATTGTATCATTGTATAACAGTCATCACAGTCAATCATATCGTACTATGTCCACTCTTTAAACAGCATTATGGTAAAAAGGGAACACTATGTAATTTCTTACATGTACGCGATGGCGTTTTACTTCAAGTAAAGGAATTGACAGAATGGCACTAACTTAAAACACTATGTTCATGGTCATCTAGATGTGTTGACTACAAACATGGACGTTTTTCAGATTTTTTGTTGCTGCTCTCCGTATTTACGATTATTTGCAGCCTTCAGCCGCTGCATAAGACGTGCTGGATCCTTCACTGGAAACCAAAATGAACGCTAAATGTTTACTCTTTGAATTCTTGCACCCGGGAACAACACAAGTCGACACCATTATGACTAAAAGTTTCCTAAGAAGTATTTCCTACTAAAGTAAGGCAATATTTGACTCTGTTAAGCGTATTCATAGCAGACTAGTGGGAGTGGCCTTAATTGGACGGCAACATACCCAGTGCATTAAGGGTGTTGAAGTTTTCCTACCTATTTGGCAAAAAGGAAGACAACAGCCATTTGTCTTTTTTTTCTCTAGTAAGGTAGCACCGATTTTATATATATATATATATATAAAATCGCCTTTCTATTGTAGCCTATAGGCAGCCATGTTTTATTGAAAGCCCATTTTTCCAGCGGTGAAGAACCTCTTTAACCATGTAGAAGTCTGTTACTCCATAAAACAAACACACTTTGCTTCCTTTACTCTTTTTTTATTACAAAAATACAATTAATAAATAGAAGAAGAAAAAATCCCAGATTTAGAAAATCATTTTATAAGAAAATAAGAAAAACAAAACAAAACAAAACATGGAAAAGGTATGTTTAAAAAAAAATGACATAAAAATGAATATATACAAAATATTCACATACATAAGATATATGTTAGGACATTGATGAAACTGAAGTAAAAAACCTCCCCCTTTTAATTACATTTCAACGATTACACTTATCAGTGACCCACTTGATAAACTTTCTCTGCTTGATAAAGACAGTGCGGCACAGAAGCACCGAGGGATGGACAGGCTAGTTTGTGAACATCACACAGAAGCCGCTCTAATCAATAATGAGCTTATGACAGTGATGGACTGCCTGAATCTCCAGAGAAACAGGAGACAAAAGTGTTCACTGCTCACAGTTCTGTGCCTGCCCTTGCGCCAAGGTCGTCTACTTTTTCACACTGACTGGAAACGAATGTCTGGATAAGGCATTTTTTTATTACAGTATCCTCTATATAACATTGACCTGAAAATGACAGTACTGTATATTTTTGACATTTGTAGAAGTTTGGTGACCTAATGTAGCTTATTAATGAAATCTAATAATCTTTTCTTTTTTTTTTTGCACAATTTAGCTCTTTATAGCAGCCGGGTGGATTAGCAAGAGCAAAGGCAATCATAATACATTTTCAGTATTTATAGTAGACTGAGTTTTTGTCCCATCTCCAGGACTAAATTGAGGCTTTTGAACAGGAACCACATTATGGGATAAATATATTGCATGGGTTTGACACTTGACCCTTAATGAAAACAAAACAGGCAGAAAAGGATGTTTAGCTCACCATGGTGCTGTAGCACTGAAATTTATTTCCTTTTATTGGCCATAAAAATAAATTGGCTCCCTATCTATTATTTTAGCGAATAGAGACTTCTTTCCCCTGCTTCTTTTTTGAGCTACACGGTAAAAGCTCTTGCAGCTTTCACACTGTCACATCTTTAAAACGTTTGAATCTTTGATATTCTGTTGTGCACATCAGAGAAGGCAACATAAAAATGTCATCTCAAAACGAATGGCAAAGAAATGAGAGAATGTCTCAGATTATGCCTGAGGAGAATTGAATAAACATGAACTTCATTTCTCTGAAGAAAATCAAAAAGTGCAATCACCTTGAAAACCTGTTATACTGAACATAAAATGTTTCAGTATAACTTACTGTCAACATAAGTAATTCAAATTCTGTGCAAATTGGTCTAGTTTTAGTTTGTTTGTTTGTTTGGAGGAAAACCTTACATTGGACTACTAATGTTGGCAGTATCCCAGCTGCATAACAATATGAGTGACTGAGCAAGACATTGCATGTTACAAAGAGTTACCAAAAACAACATCCCTGTATGTCAAATACTTTATCTCAATACTGAGGATCTACTACTATATACAGCATAGCAATATAGCTACTGCTTTCACATTACCACATACAGTATAATTCACCAAGCAATGTAATTTCACACAACAATTACCTTAATGGTTGCTGTGTGTTTGTCTGTTTTTTAACATTATGGTGCAAAGCTAATTTGTATTCTGGGCCATGGATGATTTTAGAATGTTTCCTTTAAATTGGTAACATATGCTTCAAACGCTCCGACTCTAGACATGATAAATATTTCTGCCAGAGCGCTTTGCATACTTCTCATTGCATGGGGAAGGGCACAGGCTAATATAACCCAAACTGGTTTTTAACAATCCCTCCATTTCCAGCTGTGTGTCCTCAGCATGAATCCCATAGAAAACGCTTTAAGCGCTTTACTTTTTCACTGGATAACTGAAACAATTAGAAAACAAATCTTGTTTTTTTTAAATACTGTATTTCAATTAAGCTGAAATGTTTTTCATCATCTATAAACAGCCATATCAAACTCCTTTAAATTAAAAAGTGACATTCAACCAGAATTAAAAATTTAAAATATTTTAAAGGGATGGTTCTCATTTACTCATATCAATTACTCATATCATTTACTCACCCTCATGTTGTTCCAAACCTGTATGAGTTTCTTTCTTCTGTTGAACACAAAAGAAGATATTTCGAAGAATGTTGGAAACCAGACAGTTGACTGTAGCCATTGACTTCCATAGTATTTTTTTTTTCTTTCCTACTTTAAGAGTCAAATCAACTGTCTGGTCTCCAACATTCTTCAAAATATCTTCTTTTGTGTTCAACAGAAGAAAGAAACTCATACAGGTTTGGAACAACTTGTGGGTGAGTAAATATTGACACATTTTTTGGATGAACTATCCTTTTAAGCAATGGTAAAAAAAAGAAGAAGAAGCTGTAACTATATTGACTGTATTTGTAGTATATAGCTGCCTTAAATGCCACATTTAATGTTACATGCTTGTTTTTATTTTATTTTAATATTTAAACTGTAACTGCAATATCTTACAATTTCCAATGTGGTACCGATCTATTGCGCATTCCTAATAATTAAGAGACAAACTTTCATTAATGCATTTAACATTATATTGTTTTTAGGATAGTGACAATGTATAAACCAATCAGCAGCCAGCTTCACAACTATCTGTTTTTATTATCTGCAATGTAATATGTACAACGCTGAAAAGTATTTATAGACTGTGGGAACATTGCAAAATCATGTGAAATACAGTGCTTGCCTCACAAACAACACACACACACAAACGCATATCGACACACCATTAATACAGAGCTCTGAAGCTCACTTCCAGTGTTGTTCCTTTAGGCTGATTTTATGGCTTCAATATTGAGCTCCAATGCACAGGCCAAGAAAGCAGGAGTCGAGTCTGGCATGTGCTTGCTCCATAACATCACCCACACCTCAGCAGATTATGAATCTGAACCCAATGAGCCTCAGTAGAGATCAGAGGTGGCCACACACAGAGGTCGACCTCAGAATCCTCCCATCACACAGTTTTTTATTAAAGCTATATTTCAAAAAGCAGAACGTGGTGAACGCACGCACAGCTCCAGCGAGCCACACTCTGGCAAGCAGCTTCGTATTAACAGAGACACCGTAAAGGGAATGGAGAGGCATCCTTGGACAAACTTGAAAACAAACTCTGTCAGATTTCTAAATAATGCACAGCAGAGAAATAAAAGCTCAGAGGACCGTCTAGCCTACGAGGAGTCGTAAACACAACACACATGTTGCGAAGCCTTGATAAAATATGCATTCGCTCCAAGTTGCAGACTGCAGGAATTTTCACTAAAGCTCAAAGCTGGAACTTGGGTGACAAAGACATTATCAATCGCTTGGTGTGTATTTAGCAAGTATACACTCTCATGTTCTTTGATTTTCTGGCAGAAGTGGGTTGCAAGACCGTATTGTATGCGGTTGCAAGACCTATGCTTTTCCATAGGCTACACTTCACTTCAAATTGCTGCTGTACTCTAAGAAAAAAGGATCTGCAAGAGTGAGATTGAGGTTTATTAGGCATAATTCTCTCTGACCGTATGGAGCCATAGCCTTCAGAATTATGCTGAGGCTTAGAACCAATGAAATATGGCTGTTTTTCTCTGTGCTTTTCAAAATTGTCTAGTTAAAAGGGATGTATTTCACCCTGCCATGTGCGAAAAATGTACAAACAGTCATCTCCCTGCTTCTAGCGTGTAAAAGAGAATGAAAAGCTACATGAAAGCACAAAATACGCCAAAAATAAATACTGCTTTCTCTCTCATGCTGGGGGAGGCCAAACCCTTGCCAGGAGATAATTAAAAGGGCATAAATCACGTTGATAAGGATGATGTAATTAAACACTAACACATTTTGCCCAGAGTGTCTTGTGTTGAGAATGCACAACACTTTCTGCTTGGAAAGAGACTGGTTTAAAAATGCAGTCCTACATTTGAGACCTTTATTTTAAGCTACTGTTAATAGTTATAATGGCCCCAAAAAGTATTTATACACTTTTGAACAACTAAGACATGCTTAAAAATATATGAATGTCATAGCATACAGTCTGCAAAAAAAAAAAAAAAAAAAAAAAAAGTGCTAGACCTTTTCTCAGAAGTAGTTTTTCTGCGAAGATTAGTTCACTACATATGTAGTTCATCAAGCATAGCTAAATTCCACAAAGCCTGCAAACTATCTTGAGTGTATCTTTTTGTTTTATTCGGTTACATTTTATTTAAAGGTTTCCTTGTTACTGTGTAATTATTCATTTAAGTACTGAATAATAATAATTATCAACATAGAGTTAGGATTAAAGTTTGGTTTAGGGTTAGTTGCACGTAATTATGCATAATTTACTGTTATTACTACAGTAAACGTAACGTGTAAGTGTAATACACACTGTAAAATAAAGTGTTGCCTTTTTACTCTTTATAATCCTACTTTTGTCAAATGTTTTGCATTTGTGAAAGTGCGTTAACATTTAATGATATTTACATAATGAAATTTACATAAAATATCCACTTTAGATAACTTGGGGATGTCCCGAGCCAATCTCAAAGATTGGTGTCAGGGGCCGATTAAGAACATTTTAACTGATCTGTATCGGCTATCCTAAGCCCAATCCTTTATTTTACGCCAGCTGTCAGGCAGTTGTTGTGAAATATGCAGAATGCACCTTCAGTTGGGCTTGCCGCCATTAAACCTTAAAAATGCATGAATGTTCTGCCAATCATTATTACAAATTTAAATTTAAGATAATTTAATAACAATTACAAAAGAAAAAAATAAGGCATACTCCATTACCTTTTGGAACTTGGAGGGGTTCAGTTTCTAGCAGATGCTTTTTGCCATCATCACTGTCATTGTCAGAGCTCTTTTCCCCAGTAAATTCAGCATCTGGATCATATTCACGATCTGAACCATTATGTACCGTCCCTGTATACACTGGATTGATTTGAATTACTTTAATGTACTTCAAGTGTGCACCTATAGCTCTAGGAAAATACTAGTATTAGATCAGAACTCGGTATACCGGCAGATACTCAATTTCAAATGACTCAGATCGGATCAAAGAAAAAACTTGATGGGACATACCTATCTGAAATTACATGTCAACTACCATTAGTATATTATTAGACTGTCTGACTAATATCTGCTAACACTTTATTTTGATGCTCCCCAACAGACATTCTACAGACTATAAGTAACTTTGCAACTACATGTCAACTTATTCTACAAACCCTAACCTAACAGTCAATTTACACTATAATGAGAGTTAGTTGACATATAGTTGCAACTTGCAAAGTTAATTATAGTCTAAAATTAAGGTGTAACTAATAATTGCTATATAATGCAATGACATTCATACTGTACATAGAGCACGTAAAGTGTCCAAATATTTTTTGATCCACTGTAGCTGCTCATTAAACTTGATCACCATGGATTCAAATAAATGATTAAATATAATTAATATATAAAATAAATATAGATTTGTAAGGTGTTAATAAAAAATTAAAAAAAAGTATATATTATTATTTTAAATTGTGTTTATTCATTTAAATGTATGGAATAATAATCAGTCCCTTATTAGACTACGATGACATGGGTCTCACAAAACCACATGCCTTTTTGATACCGCCATTCCAAATATACCAAAAAGGCATGGAATACTCATGATCTAATTACAGTTCCTCTCAGAGTAGCTTCAGGGCTTACTGTCAGCCATTGTTCTTGCTCATCTGAGAGTCTTTACAACTGTGCATGTGCAAATCTTGTAAATGAATGCAGACCGCTGTCTCATCCTTGCCCAGTGAACTCTGAATCCCTAAGTCTGTGTGTCTGAGCTCTGGGCTGGTGATGAGTTACAGAGGTATAAATCCCCTGTTATTTGGCACACAGAAAGGACTGCTCCATTGGAGGGTTTGTCACTGCAACTGCACCCCAAGACAGCATGTGTGCATTCTTGGAAGGGTTGAAATCCCTGTGGCATGCGGTTCTGGGGCGTCATCCAGAGCTCCACCACCAGCTGAGCAGATTTAATATGACAATTTGCCTTGTGTGACTGTAGTCCTCATTCCAATGACTGAACCTGCACCAAAATAAATAGTGATATAAAAAACAGAGGCATAAAGATTGGATAGTTGTTCAATTAGATCAAGGAAAACTCTTGTTATTTACACAGAACAAAATTACAACTTTTGTAATAAGCAACACTTTTGTTTTTGCCCCCATTTTTCATGAGCTGAACTCAAAGATTTAAGACTTTTTCTATGTACACAAAATGCCTATTTCTCTCAAATATTGTTCACAAATCTGTCTAAATCTGTGTTAGTGAGCACTTCTCCTTTGCCGAGATAATCCATCCACCTCACAAGTGTGGCTTATCAAGATGCTGATTAGACAGCATGATTATTGCACAGGTGTGCCTTAGGCTGGCCACAATAAAAGGCCACTCTTAAATGTGCAGTTTTATCACACAGCACAATGCCACAGATGTTGCAAGTTTTGAGGGAGCGTGCAATTGGCATGCTGAATGCAGGAATGTCCACCAGAGCTGTTGCCCGTGAATTGAATGTTCATTTCTCTACCATAAGCCGTCTCCAAAGGCGTTTCAGAGAATTTGGCGGTACATCCAACCGGCCTCACAACCGCAGACCACGTGTAACCACACCGGCCCAGGACCTCCACATCCAGCATATTCACCTCCAAGATCGTCTGAGACCAGCCACCTGGACAGCTGCTGCAACAATCTGTTTGCATAACCAAAGAATTTCTGCACAAACTGTCAGAAACCGTCTCAGGGAAGCTCATCTGCATGCTCGTCGTCCTCATCGGGGTCTCGACCTGACTGCAGTTCGTGGTTGTAACCGACTTGAGTGGGCAAATGCTCACATTTGATGGCGTCTGGCACTTTGGAGAGGTGTTCTCTTCACGGATGAATCCCGGTTTTCACTGCAGGGCAGATGGCAGACAGCGTGTGGGTGAGCGGTTTGCTGATGTCAATGTTGTGGATCTAGTGGCCCATGGTGGCGGTGGGGTTATGGTATCGGCAGGCGTCTGTTACGGACAACGAACACAGGGGCATTTTATTGATGGCATCTTGAATGCACAGAGATACTGTGATGAGATCCTGAGGCCTATTGTTGTGCCATTCATCCACGACCATCACCTCATTTTGCAGCATGATAATGCACAGCCCCATGTTGCAATCAACTATCAACAACCTGATCAACTCTATGCGAAGGAGATGTGTTGCACTGCGTGAGGCAAATGGTGGTCACAGCAGATACTGACTGGTTTTCGGACCCCCCCAATACAGTAAAACTGCACATTTTAGAGTGGTCTTTTATTGTGGCCAGCCTAAGGCACACCTGTGCAATAATCAGCATCTTGATATGCCACACCTGTGAGGTGGATGGATTATCTTGGCAAAGGCGAGGTGCTCACTAACACAGATTTAGACAGATTTGTGAACAATATTTGAGAGAAATAGGCCTTTTGTGTACATAAAAAAAGTCTTAGATCTTTGAGTTCAGCTCATGAAAAATGGGGGCAAAAACAAAAGTGTTGCGTTTATAATTTTGTTCAGTGTATACAAACTAAGGAAAAAGCCTATGTTGACAGATAAAGGGTTGGCATAAAATGATATATGTGCATTTGAGCTCTATATCTGGAATGAATTATATACCTCTCAAGTCTCACCATATCAACATGGAGGAAGTGACATATCTGTGTTGTTTTATAGCCCTGAGGTCGAGTCTTTGTGATTAGTATCCTTTCAAAGACTCTGCGAGGTGTTGAAGGATTGTTATGGCATGGAAAAAAACATGTTTCAAATGTAAAAAAGGTTTCTCCATTTCCATAAAACAGTTTTTTTCATTGATGCTACCTTTTATTATCAGTAAACATTGAATATTATTCCTTGTGCAAGTAATGTATTCCAAATTTCAAGATGTTAATTAAAAAATCTTTGAGACCACACACATAGTAAAAGTGGTAATGAAAACAATCTCCATTGGGTAGAAGGGGGAACAACTTGATCAAACAATATCTTAATAAAGGGTTTCTTCATCATGGTGTTGATATCCAGTGACATGTCAAGACAAGGTTCTGGTGCACAGTGTTTCTCATTTCTACTTGAGCTGTTTCGCATGTTCCTGCTAAGCAACAAACACTTTCATTCATTTGCAATATTTATTCATTCCTGCTTGCAAATTCAGATGGATCTAAAAGTAAGTTGTGTGTAATATGGAGACCAGTTATTCATCTGCTTTGAAGTAACTTGCACCATTAATACCCTCATAAATTAACATGTTTGAACATGTCATGGTTGATCTTAAAACATCTGAATATCTGTCAAGCAACTGACAGTTTACATAAATAGAATGCAATATAATAAGCAAAAACACAATACAATACAATATTATAATATCATTTTTTACTGTCTGCAGAGCTGTTGTTACCTGTCCCACACACACACATACACACAAGAATCGATCTCCGACTGAGATAATCTGTGTCTTAGGTCATTCAATATGGTCTGATCTATTACCTATCAAAGGCCATCCAACCGTTCCTACAGAGGCAGTATTAAATACAAACCCAAACCTCATTGATCTCCTCTCACGAGACCCATGAAAACAATGAGTGTGAGGAGTAATGTTTCACAGAGGAAATGTTTGGAGTAGATATCTCTGAAAAGGTGGCAATGTAACCTTTAAATAAAAACATGGTGCAGATAAGCACAGAAAAAAAGCTTTTGGGCTTTGAAAGAATACAGTACAATGTGCTCTATCTATCTGTTGGCTCAGTAGAGATATCATTGTTCACGAGGCTTTAGATTAGTTTGTGGGCTAAATGTTGAGCATGGCCTGTATTCTCACTTTATTCTCAATTGATGCAAAAAAAGACAGATAAAAGAGTTAAATCAACATATTTTTGTTAGTATGAGAACATTATGATGAAAATGGAATTTATATAAATGGATAAAGCCTTGATGTCCAGTAAGAAAATAAGCTCTTTCAAAATAGATCCCAGACAAAAAGATTGGAATGGAGGCTTGTTTTGCGCCAATGAATAAAAAATAAAAACAGTAATTGCAACTTTATTTATATCTCACAATTCTGACTTTTTTTCTCACAATTGTGAATTTACATCTCGCAATTCTGACTTTTTTTTCTGAATCGCATGATATAAACTCGTAATTGCGTGTAAACTCTTTATATCTCGCAATTCTGACTTTATAACTTGCAATTGCGAGTTTATAACTGGCAATGCTGAGAAAAAAAAAAAATCACACTTATCTTTTAAATTGTTTTATTCCATAATTAAATAAGAATGAAAACATCAAATAATTTGTCTGAAAATAAATAGGTACAGTACAAAACAAAAAGAAAAATAATATAACAATAAAATCTATTTTATTTCATAAGTATCAAGCTATCTTGGCATAGCAACACAGTCTTCTGGCCTATGTACCTGTGAGAAAAGATATACTTTCCAACTAACAAGATGACTGATTTCCCTTTACGCTCCATTTGATGCCTCCCACTTTCAGCGAGACAATTTGCACAGAACCACCTCGTCAGAGCCTCTCTTGAATGTAATATACAGTCTGTGTATGAAAAGCTCAGACCACCACAGTACAATCAAGAGATTCCAACTCCTCTTTGTCTGCCATGCAGCTCACAGTAGAGATAAATGTGCGGCTGGATGACTGTTAGCACAGCAGGCAGGTAGACTTCCCTTGAGTTACTGCTTTCAGCCAGCGCACTTCCACAGCACTATGAAAGTTGATGATGCTGAGCAATTTCAGCTCTGACAGAGTTGCTGTAAAAACGCTGCCAACAGAAAGGCAATACATTTAGCAGCATGCATTACAGGTGCATTTTCATTTGAGAGGCAATTACTCTCTGCAGTAAAATAGCTTTTTCACAAAGACAGCTCCACCACTGGAGGGCTGGTGATTTGTTGTGGCAGGCTACTTGGCAGGAAGTAAGCGACTGATGCTGGTTTTCCGAACCATTGTTTAAAAAAAAAAGAAAGGTAAATTTGTAAGCAAATTACTCCACCCTGTCCCATTTGTCCCACATGAACAGGGATTCGGTCACGTGTGCTACTCTTACAATTCAAACGTGTTATTGCGTGCATGGAATGTGCTAGTAAAACAAATATTAAACTCTACAGGCTCCACCGAGCAATCTTTAGTTAATTACTTCTGTTGGACGAAAGGAAAAAAATATTAGATTCTATCTGCATGCTTTTTTGTAGAAGAAACTATACAAAAAAAATGTGTTTAAAGTCCTCCTGTGGGGAAAATCAAGTTTTTATTGTGGTTTATATATGTCTATGTGGTGTTTTTAATATACTTTAAGACAAACCATGTCTGTAAATTCATAAGTCAGCACCATTGCTGAGTATTTTCTCCTTAAAACTGCAGTGAACCAAAGACAGTCTCAAAATCACGGTTTGAAATCACGGTTGTTTCTGACGTCACAAACTACCTTGTAACCTATCACGTCAATGTGTGATCATCAACGGGTGGATCTCTGAGCTGGTGTGAGTGAGTGGAGGCGGGGCTACTTTGCATATTCATAGAACCGCGTATCCTAAATGAAGCAAGGGTGTAGAGTTACATTTAAGCTATTTTAAGACAAAATTCTTAAATATGTCATTTCGGTGATCAAAGATGAGTTTTAAGAGATACAATTATTGACTACAGGGGAACTTTAAGGGTGTTTCTTCAACTTTCAGGTGCCAATTATTTTTATTAAAGCTACACTGTGTGATATTTTCCCCCATCTAGCGGTGAAATTGTATATGACTACCCAGTGAATATTAGTTTCTGTTCCTTTCAATTTCGAGGGCGTTTTAACTCCTACGGTGGCCGTATTATTCCAAGATTAACATGGCTTCCAGTTCGACTTCATCCAATTGCGCCTTTACATTTGGCTCCAAAACTCTGGAATAGTCTTCCTGATACTGTTCGTTGCTCAGACTCGCTCTCCCAGTTTAAAACTAGATTAAAGTCTCATCTCTTCAGCCAGGCATTCATATAATCCTACAGTTCAAACTACAATCCGGCCTCTAGCTCATAAATGCCAGAGGAGAACTGGCCCCCGACTGAGCCTGGGTTCTCCCAAGGTTTTTTTTTCTCCATTAGGTCACCTGATGGAGTTTTAGGACACCATTAGGTCACTTGATGGAGTTTTTCGGTTCCTTGCCACTGTTGCCTTTGGCTTGCTCAGTTGGGGATATTTTGGGGATATTTAATAAAATTTTATCAATCAATAAATTCCTCTTGAAACAAACTTTGTTGTATTATTTTAATTTAATACTGTGAAGCTGCTTTGATACAATCTGTATTGTGAAAAGCGCTATACAAATAAACTTGACTTGACTTGACTTTAAAACTCTCACCTGTGATCCGTCGCAGCACAGATTTATGTTACAAGGTAAACAATACTTTTTCACCATTGACGTGAGGAAAAGTAACGCAAGTTATACTAGAGGTCGTTCTGGCGTTATGCACAACCATGCTATGGTTAGACAAGCAACTATAAAACTTCGAATTTACACAAATAGGCTGAATTACCTGTCGAGAAGAAAGCAGGCAACTTCGGCGTCCGTTTTAAAATCTTTGCTCCTCATGAGCTCTTTCCATCTGGGAAAAGTTACTCCAGTATTGACTTTGGTCTTACTGATTTGCCTGTCGCGTTGACGTTTTAATTCTCTCTTTCGCTTCCTTGGCGACTCTGCTACATGTCCTCGAAAATAGGCGTGATCCTCCATCAGCAATCTTTCAAATCTGCCGGCAGTCTCGAGTAATCTCCCCCTCGCATTCGTCTCTGTGTCACTGAGTGTAAAGCGCGAAAGGCGAAGCTTGAATTTACAGGTATGTCCCTCTTTGGCTAATGTAGTTTCAAGATGGAGGGGCAACATGGCGACCGGCATTCGAACCCCTCACCCGTATGTACTTTCAATGGCAGATTATAAACTTACGAGAATACTTTATTACTTGAAAGAAGTAAATATACATTAATGAGCACATATATTTTTTGGAAAGAACTAAGTGTTTTTTGCTAAGAATCAACTAAAAAAATTACAGTGTAGCTTTAAAGAAAAACTGATTTAAACATTTTTCTTGTTGTATATTGTCCAGCAGTGTCATTTCCACAATAAGCAATTTTGCTCTAATAAAGTATAATCAAACATTTGTGCACCAGGATTACTGTACCAAGCTTTAGGTGCTGTTTACACCTGGTATTAAGATGAGTTTTGGTCGATCAGATCACAAGTGGACTACACTAAATTCACAAGAGAAGAACTTGGGGGTGGTGGTGGCGCAATGGATAAGACACATGCCTTTGGTGTGAGAGACCCGGGTTCGAATCCACTGTGAGACACCAATGTGTCCCTGAGCAAGACACTTAACCCCTAGATGCTCCAGAGGCGTGCGACCTCTGACATATATAGCAATTGTAAGTCGCTTTGGATAAAAGCGTCAGCTAAATGAATAAATGTAAATGTAAATGTAAATGTAACTTGTGAGCAGAATATTTTTTATGATGTTATTTCCATTTAAGCTTTTATTTTTTCAAATTATGCATAAAATGTAAAATATTATTTAATTATATTTAGGATACATTAAATGCTATGCCAAGGAAAGACAAAGGTGATAACCTTTTATTCCAAAAATAGAAGAAAAAAAATGTTTCACAGAATTCTATTTAACATACAATACTTGAAATTACATTAACATGGGGAAACAAGTTAAAAAGTATAAACAATGTTGGACAGTGTTAGTAGACGAATTAAAGAAACTATTGAGAATGTGACAATTGTGTTTTAAGAGAGTTTATTATATTTTATAAAGGTCCCAAGAGCCAAAAGTGCCCATAGTTAGAAAAAACTACATTGAAAAAAAGTTTTAGCACTTTTCTTTTTCACTTTGACAAAGGAATGCTTCTTGCCAAAGGCTAAACTACCAATTTTAACATGCATACTGTAGTTTCGCAACCAGATCATATTCTCTTCATACTCTGGTGTTGAAGGTATTCCACACTTGAAAATCTTCATTTAATTCTCAACAGTCCCCATCTGATAGGACCGGTTTCGAATATGCCAAAAAACCACATATCTATATTGCTATCTGTAGGCAACCAGTTGAGCGTAAACCAATCTTGCACATGGCCCTTGTGATTGAAATCTGTATTTTCTATTACCTCTCTGTAAACAGATGGCAGATAAGAAATGCCAGCAGCTCTGAAAATGCCGCCTCCGTGGTTCCTTCCAGTAGGATGAAGTACAGGACAGGGTTCTCCGTGGTGGGACGGGACTGATTAACCCCCTATCTGTCTCAGAGCTGCAGAGCTTCCCCATGGACTGCCATGACAGCTCGGCTCAGAGGCCAAAATGAATATTTTTCACTGAGCGAATTGCCGGCATGGTGCGATACAGAGTTGTGCTAATTGACAGATGATGTGTTTCCACGGTTCTCTATGAAAGTTAATTGAAATGAAAGCAGGACCGTGAACCTTTGACCTTGAAGCATGCTTCATAGTAGTTCGGCATGCACAGGTATATGAGACAGAACACAAAATACACAATACAGAAAGGCACTTGCAGAAATATATTAATGCACTCAATGTCCACACATTGTTTGAGCAGCAATCTTCATTCTCAAAGAGTTTTATCTACTCTCTACATGGTTGCTGCTGATTACAGTTTACCCTGGGACACCTAAGACATGTCATACATGAGGTAGACATTTCATAAATCATTTAATTAGGATTGCATTAGTGAATTAATCTGCCAGCTGCATGCCATGATAAGGCAGTTCACTAGAGGGTGTCCAGAAAATGTATTCATGTCTGTCTGTATCTAAAATGGCCTGTCTGTCACAGTGCTGTGGGGTTTGGATGGCTGTTTCTGAAAATGACTTGCCTTATGAATGTTCACCTTACGCCGCAGTGACAGCGGGCAGATTGCTCTCCGTCGCGCACTGCCAAAGCTGCGCGACTAAAACGCACATCACAATACTCGTATCTTGAGGAATTGGAAAGGCATGAAATCAAGGTCAAGTAACATCAAACTATTTGTTTACCTACAGATACTTCAATTCAGCTCTTTGTGGAGGGGTGAAAAGTTGATTTTGGAATCATTTTAGATCTGTATTGAGCTTGACAGGCTAGATTGCAGTAGAGAAAGGTTATAAATAGCTGATAAAGCTTGTATAAAGTGGTTCAGTGACATGAATTCCACATACTTGGCTGACTTAAATAAAATACAGAAACATATTGCAAGCCAGTACTAAAAGGGGAAGGAGTGTCTCCAAAACACAGCCTGCATATGCCAATGAATGGAATAATCATACATTTGTATAGTTTTGAACTGAGTTCATATCCTGCCTTGTCTTTCATTGTAAAGTCTGAGATGAATGACCTCTAGTACATGTTTGCACTTCATTGTGGTTGTGATGTTGTAGCATGAAACAAGCACACAGACCGCCACTTTCACACAATTCATGTCAAACTCCATCCAGTTATTGCAGTATACAATTTGACAGCTTCACCTTTGGCTCTGATTATGTGGATAATGGCAAAATATCACAAGAAAAAAAATTAAAGTGGTTGCAATGTTGGTTTACTTGGTACCAATTAAAAGTAATGTTCCATCAATAATCAATTACAAATCTTATAAGGCCACGTTCACACAGCAACAGAATACAGTTGTCAGTCCTGTATTTGAGTCCTTAATACGGTTACGTTCACACACAGTTTAGTTGCAGGAGTGACAACCGCATTCTATAGCCTAAACGAACTTACACCCCTTAATTTTCAGCATTCTCGAAAAACCCGTGCTGTGTGAACAGAACCGGACTGGACCACTAGTCGTCTGTCACGTAATTGTGAGAGAGCCGCTCTGCGCTGCACAACCGCATGTCTACCATGTGTTGTGGGTTTGCATTTGTGGTTTTGGTAACTTACAGCAGCCTTAAGATGCTGTAAGATGACTCAAATCTCCATATGAGCTGTGTGTCATCTTAAGGCTTTAGATCCAGTCACTGTTCTTCACCGGAGTTGCCTCCGTCAGTTTTGAGTTCTACATGCGAGCATCGCAACTCAAATGCTCTGCTCTCCTGCTGTCGGGTAATGAAGATTTGATGGATAAACTCGCGGCCCGATTGGACTCGTTATAATGATGATAATAATAATGCATTTTATTTAATGGCACCTTATCATAACACCCAAGGTCACCTCACAAGCAATATACAGGTCACTGCATAAGACAATACACACAACAAACAAGCCGCATATACAGATAAAGTGCATTAAAGACTCAATACAACATGTTATAAAAAAAGCTCGTATAAAAAGATATGTCTTAAGACGCGTTTTAAAAGTCAACAAGCAATCGCTATTGCGAACATCAAGGGGAAGAGAGTTCCATAGGTGGGCGGCAGCATAACTAAAAGATCCGGCACCCATGGTAGTTAGTCGAATCCGAGGTACCACAAGAGAAATTGAAGATGAAGATCTGAGAACACGTGAAGGAGTGTAAACATGGAGAAGTTGTGTAAAGTATTGGGGTGCAAGATTATGAAGTGCCTTATAAGTAAGTAGCAAGATCTTGAATTCAACTCTATACTTTACTGGAAGCCAGTGCAATTGCTGAAGAACTGGAGAAATGTGCTCAGTAGAGCAGAATTCTGAACCAACTGAAGCTTATGTAGCAATTTGGCGGGGAACACCTGTGAGAAGAGCATTACAGTAGTCTATACATGAAGTGACTAGTGTATGAATGAGAACTGCAGTATTATTATTTGAAAGAAAGGGACGGAGGCGGTTAATATTACGCAAGTGGAAGTATGCAATCCGCGTGATATTAATTTGAGCTTCAAAGGATAGTGTGCTATCCATGATGACACCCAAACTTTGAACCTGTGAAGAAGGACAGATTGCAGTATTGTCAATGTACAAAGAAAGACAATTAGATTTAGACAAAACAGATCTAGTGCCAACAAGCAATGCCTCAGTTTATGTCAAAAGTAATAAGACTTTTCAGTTTTATGGACGTCGCCATTTTTTATATTACTTTGGTCATTGTCGCTATGTTTAGGCTACTATTGGTAAGAGAATATGTGCTTGATTCATACAGACAGTATTCGAGACGCTACCGTAATGTGAATGGGACATTTGGACTCTTCAAGTAAATGTGGTTGTCAATCCCAAAAACTGACAGTATGAACATAACTTTGACTATATATATAAATTTACGTAACCAATAAACTAGTGATATTGCCAGCATCAAGAAGACAACATGGCCGCATTTACACGGTCATGATGATCATTTTTTTAACTTTTCAAACCTAGATCTAAGTAGGTCATAGAACCATCGGTACCCTATGGTCTCTATGATCAACTTTGCTCACGATGCTTTTGAGAAACGCTGCCCAGATCTTGTTGCATGTGTTTAAACAGCAAAAAACATATGCAACATGTATTGGACATTTTTTTTTATCATATGATGGTCTTGGTATGAAAGTATAGAGGAAACAAGACATCAAAACATCAAAAACACAAGCAAGGCAACCCAGAAGCTCCACAGTGAATGTACACAAGGCTAGTCCAGCCTTTATGAGTATGACATGGACAATTATCACACCAGACCCTAAAACCCATCTCTAACCATTCCAATGTACGGGGGATAGTACCGCCAGAGGCGGGCCTGGTCATAGAGCCATAAACAGATAATAACTTAATGGCAGACCAATTTGGAAGCAGCTGGAAGCAGGTCTGTAGAAGCAGCTGTTTTAACTCAGACATACACACATGAACACATGCATGCACTGGCACAATCACACACCACCACAACAACCACAAGACATCTGATATCTGCTGCATGGCTTATTATATTTACATTTTGTACATGATTAGTAAATATGCCGGCTCTTAGATAAGTGCAGACACACTCACACACATTGCTCATAATCCTTTAGCTTCTGCGCATCCACTGCAATATCCCACATAACAATACACATACAGTGACATGTAAATACAAACACATGCATATCAATTTTAGAATTTGGAATTTACTTTTGGCCTCTACCATGGTTTAAATATGTTATTTTTAACATGATTAACCCCTGATCATAAGGAAAAAACAGGACAAGTTAACAGTTTATTAAAATAGACAGACAGACACAGTTGTGGAAAGAATTATTTGCACCCCTGGTAAATATGATCAAAGATGGCTGTAAAAAAAAAAAAAAATCTGCATTGTTTATCCTTTTGATCTTTCATAAAAAATTTTTTTAAGGTTTCATTGAAGTAAAATAATTGAAAGTTGGGGGTAAATCACATGATCAAATAAATGCTTTTCTCCAAAACACGTTGGCCAAAGTGATCTACCCGTCTTTTTTATTTTTTACTTTCTTCTTCAAAACACAGCTTTAAATAAACAAGGTACGATCTACTGAATTTCCAGATAATATTTTCCTAGTGGATTAATTAAAAGGGAGCAAGTCTCAACTGGGATATGAAACAAATATGTCTATCGACAATGATAAACTAGGTTAATTAAATAAATCTAGATTTATTTCATCTAGAATTTCTCTTCAAACCTCACGACAGTATTCAAAATGTCATACCATGTTTTTCCTATACTGATACAAAACTAAGGATTAAAATACATCATTACAGATTCAGAGTTGAGAGCTATATCCATATTTCTGCCTGACCATTGGGGCAGAAATGAATAAATAACCCCATTGGACTCACAGTCCCATTCCTCATTAGTTCAACCTAACTTCATGAAAATAAGATCTCAACGAAGATCCACACGTTTTAGAAAATGAACAGCTTGTCTCACTGTTAATTTTCCTGAGCCCATTAGCATTCTTAAACTGTATATAAATCAACTCATTTGGTATGTGGTACAATTTCAAGCGACGCATTAATATTTGTATGTGTTAGGCATACATTATGGATCAGAAGGCAGTTTTGGTCACATAGCTTCAGTACACATATTGCCCTCTGCTGGTCGCTGCAGCACTCGTCTGCGGTCTGGGACAACATGTCTAAAGTCCTCATTAGAAAACCGTTGAGCACATTCCCGCGGCCACAAGCTAAGATACTGTAATTTTGTGGCTTGGACGGCTCCGCTCTCTCGCCGGAGTTCTCTGCTCCGCTTACTGATTTACTGTACTGATCTCATAAGCACAACTCAGACTGTTCATATTACTGCTGTCCACCCCAAACACAATACATCAATCAAACCTACACCTGTAATATTGCTCGTTTTAGAACGCTCACATTACTCATGGAATATGAGAGCTTTGAAACAAAATTCAAGTCTTATCATTCCTGTATTGACTTGTAAGCCTATTTTAAGGCCGAGACAGAGGCATTTTGTGCAAAAATAAAATCCTGCGGGTAATGGTTTGTGTCAAAACACAAAGAACCAACCATTTGTTTGAGTTAAACTAAGCAATATGTCTGAGCAAACTTATTTCCTCTGTTACACAGTGAAACATACATTCGTAGTACCTATTTAATGAGCAATGAGACTGGAATGGCTCAAAAAGAGGGAAACCAACCTTGCCAAAACAACACAACCTTGCCTGCTAATTATAATAGCCAATAATATTAAGGGGAAAAGAGTGTCCTCATAGAAGCAAGTGAAATAGATCCATTTATGGATCACATTCTCTATTAGTCACACAGATAACCTTTCACAATAAAGACAAGTAATTAAACAGCATAAAAAACTAATTATGTGGTCTGTCTAACTTGATTGTGTTGTCTGAGTGAACCAATTTATTGCAACACTATACCTTTTGGAAAATGTACAAAGAATCCAGAGGAGAAAGAGAGAGAGAGAGAGATTATATTGTGCTCGTCCTCTATCAGGCATCTCAGTCCAAAAAACTCACAATAGCAACTTCATAACAGAGTGAAAAAACAGCCCAAGGCAGCATACCTTTACTAGCTCTTATTCACAGCCATGAGAATGAGGCACAGGATCCCTCATTTGCTCTTCCTATTTCAGATATTTGAAAGAAGTACGTGTAAACGTTACTTTCAGTTTTTCTGAACATTAAAAAGGTCATTTGGACATGCCAGTTTTGGTTGTTCATGCATGCTAAACTGCACTGCAGTGGCATATAAACCACACAAAGGTGTGTTTAAACAGGCCGCTTAAAGGGATACAATGAAAATTCTGTCATTAATTACTCACCCTCATTTCGCTTCAAACCTGTAAGACGTTCGTTCATCTTCGGAACACAAATGAAGATCTTTTTGATGAAATCTGAGAGCTTTCTGTCTCTCCATTGACAGCTACACAACTTTGACGCTTCAAAAAGTTCATAAAGAGATCGTAAAACTAATCCATTTGAATTGAGCGGTTTAGTCCAAATTTTCTGAAAAGAATTGATCGCTGTATATGATGAACAGGCTGAATTTAGGCTTTTATTCACATATAAACATTAATCAACTCACACATCAGTTGTGGTAAACGGAAGCTAAAGCATGTTCGCTTGATGTGCGAGAACCAGTGAGGTTCATTCTCGTGTTACGCATCACGTTTGAGCTTCAGCAAGAACCAATGAGGTTCATTCTCGTGTTACGCAGCACGTTTGAGCTTCAGCAAGAACCAATGAGGTTCATTCTCGTGTTACGCAGCGCGTTTGAGCTTCAGCAAGAACCAATGAGGTTTATTCTCGTGTTACGCAGCACGTTTGAGCTTCAGCAAGAACCAGTGAGGTTCATTCTCGTGTTACGCATTACGTTTGAGCTTCAGCAAGAACCAATGAGGTTCATTCTCGTGTTACGCAGCACGTTTGAGCTTCAGCAAGAACCAGTGAGGTTCATTCTCGTGTTACGCAGCACGTTTGAGCTTCAGCAAGAACCAATGAGGTTCATTCTCGTGTTACGCAGCACGTTTGAGCTTCAGCAAGAACCAGTGAGGTTCATTCTCGTGTTACGCAGCACGTTTGAGCTTCAGCAAGAACCAATGAGGTTAATTCTCGTGTTACGCAGCACGTTTGAGCTTCAGCAAGAACCAATGAGGTTCATTCTCGTGTTACGCAGCGCGTTTGAGCTTCAGCAAGAACCAATGAGGTTAATTCTCGTGTTACGCAGCACGTTTGAGCTTCAGCAAGAACCAATGAGGTTCATTCTCGTGTTACGCAGCACGTTTGAGCTTCAGCAAGAACCAGTGAGGTTCATTCTCGTGTTACGCAGCACGTTTGAGCTTCAGCAAGAACCAATGAGGTTAATTCTCGTGTTACGCAGCACGTTTGAGCTTCAGCAAGAACCAATGAGGTTCATTCTCGTGTTACGCAGCACGTTTGAGCTTCAGCAAGAACCAGTGAGGTTCATTCTCGTGTTACGCAGCACGTTTGAGCTTCAGCAAGAACCAATGAGGTTCATTCTCGTGTTACGCAGCACGTTTGAGCTTCAGCAAGAACCAATGAGGTTTGTTCTCGTCAAGCAGGTTCGGTTGAGCTTCTGTTTGTGTTCGCTGATGAAACTAGATTTAGGCTACGTCTACATTAATCCGGATACATTTGAAAATGGCGTTTTCGGTTAAAAACGCTATCCGTCCACACTAGCGTTTTCAGGCGTTTTCCGACGTTTCAGTGTGGATGAGAAACTTTTGAAAAACGCCTGAAAACACTAAATTCACCTTTACTGCGCATGCGTAAAACCTCACAGAAGATCACTGAGATGATACAGATGGACAAATAAATAATAAAGTTATCGAGCAATTCTTCTGACAGGATAATTTTATTTAGTAAAATATCTCACCATTCACTGATGCGGTCCAGGTCGCACGCAGTCACCATATGTTTGGTCTAAAACGCAACTCTCATGTATTGCCGCAGGACAGCAAATGTGAGTAAATTCTGTCATCTTTTTAGGACTGATATGAAGAGTGTGCAATGTAGAATATTTTTAGCAACAGTGTGAAAGTGAATAGCACATAACAGGCACAATACTGGTATAAACATGATTATCTATTGGTACAATATGCGTCACATGACTGAATTTACGTCATCGTTTTTAAATACCACCAGTTTCACAGTTCACACTACAACGCGAAAACAGCGTTTTCAAATGTATCTACTTTGGAGTGCGTTTTCAAAAAGCTTCGTTTTCATTAATAAAAACGCCGTCTCAGTGTGGACGGAAGGCCAAAACGGAGAGAAAAATATACGTTTTCAAAAGAAAACGTATTAGTGTGGACATGGCCTTAATTACTGAATTAATCTGTTTATCCAGTTTAAAGTCACTGTCCATAACAACACCAAGGTTTTTTTTTTTGGTTTTTTTTGTTGTTTTTTTTACAGTGGGCTTCACATAGGTTTTATAGCACCCAGATCCAGATAAATACCACGGTTAGAATATAATCAGGGTTGGGCATGACTTAAGAAAATATATCTCTTGATTGTTCATTTTTTTATTAAAATGTTTTGTTTTGTTTTGAACAAACAAAAACCACTTACTACATGAGTTTAAAAAAAATCTCAATTCTCTAAAAGCAAACATGAGAATGTGAAAGAAATAAAGATAATTGGAGATTTCTGAAACATTAACAACAAAAAATTGCAAAAACTACATTAAGATCTTATTTAATGTATTATTTCTGTAATGTCATGATTGATAAATGTACTTGTCACGGAAATCTCTAGACAAAATGGTTTGGCTCATGTGTGTTAACACTCTGATTTAAACTGTAAATGCGAATAATAGGAAACGTCTCCTCTCTCAACTGTGAACGTTCATAAACTGCAGTCAGAATGCTGGAGTTTTGCTCCTGTGGGAATTCAAACTAAATCATCATTGTTGAAAGATTTGCCAAAGGCAAAGATTTGCATGAAGCTATGTTAACCCTGAGCAGTGCAAATGATTGTTTTCCAACAACCACGTGCAACTACCTCAGTACAGACCAGCACTTCTACATATTCTGGAAAAGGAAGTATAGTTTGAATCTTCTATATGTTTCAAAATGCGAAACTGTTGTCTGCGTTTGCATATATGACACATTTAGCAAGTTAGCATGAAGTCGCAGACTGGTTGTTTTAATATAGCCTGAGTTTGAGCAAAAGTGTTGGGTGTCGTACTGAAATAAGCCTGCAATTAATTACAATTATTGCTGGTATCAATTACATGACTCCAGTTATAAATCATTAGAGTTGTTTACCCCAGAAATGCAAGTTCTCAGCAAGAGTGTTTCTTCCAGACCTCTTTCTAACAGCCAAGGAGGCAAGGACATGCATAAACAAACAACTCAGCGTTCTACATCAGAGCCCATGGCGTATGAAGATAACACACTAAATTATTAAAAGCTCAGTTGATTAGACTGTTGTGCCACAGTCTTTGTGCTATTTTCATCCAAGGCTCAGGTCAAACACACCAGCTCTGATTTCACACACACACACACACACACACACACACACACACACACACACACACACACACATCTCTCTGAAGCACTTCCACGGAGCCCACTTGCACTTGCCTCGGGATGAAACCTTTCTAAAATCTCCATTTTGACCTGACAAGTTTAAACAAAGCAATTTCAGGCACAGCTGCACTCGCCGTGTCCGCAGACGTCCTGCGCACTGTCTAGCGGGAAGACAATCATTTGTCTCGTTACACGGCTGAAATGAGCTCAGGATCTGTCTCGCTTGCTTGCAATGTGTGTGTGTGTGTGTTTGGCTAGAAATTGGCGTAAAGAAAATATGTTGCGCAGATGGTGAAAAAGTGCTAAAAAACAGTGCACACCATAATTGAACTATTATACGCCGTTCAAATGCTTCAGAAACATCATATTCGGCACAGCACAACGATATATAGCAGTTTATACATAATGAAAACACAAAGACTATATTTTGAAGCAAATCTATCTGTGAATCACACAGAGATACTGTTGCATACATTGATATTCTGAGAGACCATTTGCGATCTTCATGAATATGGATGTTTTTCTATTTTTCATTCGCAAGGACACGGCAAAAAAGAAAAGAAAAAAAGAGAGAGCTTGACAGTTAAAAGGTTTGGGGCTCCTCATGTGGGTGTGAGCAGGTTTTAACAGTGCTGAGGGACCGTTAACGATAAGTGAGATTTAAGGAAGTATTTGAATAATGCCTTATGTAAGGACTGGAAGAGACACGAACATGGCCACATACCAAATACACAGAGGACATTACATTCAGAGATAACGCTCCTTATTTTAACTTTATTTTTATTTTTTATATTATACTGATAATTCTATTTTTTAACAATCAAATGGTGCACACACAAAAACTGGAATATGGGTCAATAACAAATAATAGTGTCTTCAATGAAGAGAAAAAAAGGAAAAGAAAATCTTTTAAAACATGCTCTCCAAGATCTTAGGCTTTCATATGGTTTTGAAAAACTTGTATCATTTTCAAGCAGTTTCAGTTTAATGACTTAAAGTATGAACATATTCTCCTTTCTCATAGTTTCATCATTATTAATTTATGATTTATTAACTAATCATTAAACATTAATATATTAATATTTACAATTAATATCTTCATATAATTAATACAATTATAGTTAATATATCAAATGTAATAGTTCAAAATTAACTGTATATCTATGTATATCTATATTTATTTGTTCAATAATATTAATTCATAGAAATGAGTGCTGTCAAATCGATTAATCGCGATTAATAGCCTCTAACATGAAAGTTTGTGTGTGTGTATGTGTGTGTGTATTTGTAGCCTATATATATATATAGGCTACAAATACACACACACATACACACACTATATATATATATATATATAATTACAAACTTTCATCTTAGATGCGATTAATCGCTATGTAAAAATTTAAAAAACATTCACCACAAAAGAGGTTCAAATGCTGTTCAAATTCTTTAAAAACATTCGGTACAGCACAAAAACATATAGCAGGTGTACTGAAGAGATTGCATGCATCAATGGCATTTTAATGTATTTTTGAACAAATTAATACTTCCAGTCAAAACAAAATGAGCGTCATGTCACTGACCCATATGCGTTTGGTTCATTTGGGTATTTAAAATGTCATTTGGCTAATCTCCAAACTCAGTTTGTCACCATTCACGGATGCTAATTAAAGCAGGCTAACATGGGTTTTAGCATTATGCGGGTTAATCCATTTGTCTCCCTATTTGAAAAGATCCATTATTATCATTTTTAAAAAGCGGATCGACTTTCCCTTCTCAGTTCCTTCTCTGGGCCTAAGGGGCCTGTTGCTAGGCAATAGTGGCCATCTAGGTGACGTGATCTCCCGTGGGCCTGGTTCTCACTCATCACCTTCCACATAAAGACATATATTTGTACACACACACACACACACACACACAGAGATAGGCAAAGACATACACAGAAATATGCATGAAAAGAAATGAAAGAGAAAGTAAGCAGACCAAAGATAAGAAGGTGAAAACAGAGAGAGAGTGTGAGTTAAGCGCGTTCATGCTATCACATTTCTTCCACTGGACTCATGACCTTATCTCTCGCAGCCTGTTCTCACTCACTCATTGCAGTGCTGAGAGGGACTTCACACGCAGGCCATGCCTCAGTCACTGCAGATGGCTGTAATGAGGAAGACATGGGCATCTGGTCATCTCCTCTCTCTCCTATCCAGAGCTGTGAACGGAGCACTTCAGACATTCATCCGCAAGAAATTAGCCGAGACATGACGTGAGAAAACTTTATCACGAAAGCATGAAGCAGCAGGCCTCTCGGCGGGATTTAGGATTCACATTTCTTTGCCGATTCTTAGGATTCTGCAGAGATGGTGAGATTGTTTGAATCAGTTAGGCAGGTTAGGTACTATAAGGCTAAGTTAGAATAAACTTTAGCATGTTTCACACTGCTTATAAAAAGGTTTTTAACAAAGACAAATGTAATTCAAATTTTATTTTTGTCAAATGCAAGAACATATGGCGTCTTTTTTAAAAAACATTTTCAACTTTCTTTATAATGTTGCTGTTTGAGCCTGAAAAGTGTCTGCAAAGTTGCAAAGCACAAAGTCACTCCAAAGGGAGTTATTCTCTATAAGCAGTTTCTGAACTCCATGAAATGCCTACATTTTAGGGGCCATTTACACAACCCCACTTTCAACTAAAATGCTAAACTTTTTATGCGTTTTGGCTGTTCATTTACACAACAACGGCATTTTGGGGGCCTGAAAATGCTAACTTTTGAATGGGTTTCAATGTGCACGTTTTTATGTGTTCAGTCTATCACCTAGGTTTACAAAGTGACATCGCCAACTACTGGCCTAACATGCATAATACAATGTTTTTTAGCCGTTTTGCGTATCCGTGTGAATGGGGATCGTTTTGACAATGTTGACGTCTGTAC
This sequence comes from Leuciscus leuciscus, assembly GCF_965113295.1. Classification (NCBI taxonomy): domain Eukaryota; kingdom Metazoa; phylum Chordata; class Actinopteri; order Cypriniformes; family Leuciscidae; genus Leuciscus; species Leuciscus leuciscus. Next base: position 38,309,065 of record NC_138734.1, on the reverse strand, counting down.
ACAAAATGCTAAGTAAAAGCTTTTTAGTACATCATTGTTGTGTAAACGTACCCATAAGTCTTAAGTTTCTTCTGAGAACGTACACGACACAATATTCCTCATTTACATAATTTCTACCCAATGCATTTGCTAAAAAGGGGCGAGGCCTGGTTAGGTTGCGTTAGTAGTGTGGTGAAACTCGCTGTTATGGTAAGGTACATGACATTTCCAAAGCACGCCCAAAGCATTTGACCAATCACAACACACTGGTCTAGCCAACCAATCAGAGCACATAGCGATTTTTGGAAGGAGGGGTTTCATAGAGACAGGGGTGCGTTTCCCAAAAGCATCGTTATCCAACCATGGTCGTAAGTTCCGTCGTTATCAGCATAGTTCAACAAGGCGGTGTTTCCCAAAAACATAGTTCTAACGAACATTCACAAACAGCATCGCAAAGTCATGTGGTTGGAACGACAGCTCTCGACCGGTGGTTAGAAGCATAGTTTCTTGCTTGCATGACATGTGGACTCAATAAATCCTTATCTTGAGGATTTATTCGATTTATTCGATCTCAAACATTTTCATTAAAAGAAGTTATTACTCCACCACGTGCATGACATCATTAAACAACGTGGTTGAACGACCAATTCGTGACAATACGGTTTTGGGAATAAGGCGTGACTCGCTAGTTGATTTCTTCAGCGATGCATTGTACTATGGATGTTAAGCACCGAGTTACGTCGTTGTACGGGAAACACACTCTAGAGCGTTACTGACAGACTGGGAAGAAAGGTGCTGCAACAATGTAAAATATATGAAAAATAAAGTGTTTTCTGAACATTCAAGCTTGAAAGCCTATTCTAGTAGACTCCAAAACCAAAATCAAGACTTTGAAGCCACAGAATAAAACCTAAGCATTGTTCCTCTCACTGAGGGTTTCTGAGAAAGTTCCAAATCAGTCACCTGTGAGGTTTCATGCCTGTTAGTAAGCTGTGTATGCAGGCTGGAGGCTCCTCACTAGGTTTTGGAACAGACCTTCAGTGTGTGCCAGTGTTTTAAGAGGAATGTTTAAGACAAATAACAGTGAATGATAGTCTGATGGCTCAAGTCAGTTCCACTACTGCCAGAGGGCCAGCGAAGACTGACTGAATGTACAAACTGCAAGAAACAGAGCCTCCATTCACCGGTTAGCACGACATGACAGGCTGTGTCTGCTGAACATGGCTGTGCAAACACACGCTTGCTCAAGAAAACGTCCAGTTGGTTTTCAGCAAAGCCAGTAAAGTCCCCATCAGCAGAGTGTTTATCTGATCTCAGTTCAGAGGCCCCAAACAGGCCTGACTGTGGACCATCTCCGTAGCCATGATGAGAGACATACGCCTGGATCCTGTGTCCATCCTCAGAGTGGCTAATCCATCTATCATGTCCGTCGCTGATAACCTCTTCCATGTTTGGCCTCTCATGTCACCGCTGCTTTGTGCACTTATCTGCACCATAATGTCAGCTTGTGCGGGATCAGAGAGTAGTAATATAGCTAGCGACAGGCCCGAATTGTCTCATGTCGCGTATGTTGGGTGGTTGTCCTGGGTCAATGATGCGACATAATTTTTTTGTCCAATTCATTTATAAAAATAAACAAATGCAAAAAAATCAGTACCACTGTATTGTACTGTTATGCAGTGTTGTTGTCATTAACTAAAACAATTAAAAAGTTTTCTAAACGGAAATAAAGCTGAAATTAATTCAAATATAAATTGAGCATAGATTTGAAAATGCACTAACCAAACTTAAATGGTTGTAATTCATGAATGCTTTTGGAATACAGACTTAAGGTTGGTCTCTTTTTAAAGAAGACACTCAGCGGATTATTGATCAAATGAAAGTGTAAAAAAGTTATAGATGTTTAGGTTTACTGTAAACAAATGCGGTGTACTAAACATTCAATTTATACAGAAATATATATTTTACAAAATAACTTTTACTGCAAATTTGCTATAAAATCAAAGCCATATGTCTAACCAAGTTGGGTTCCAAATTTGAAGTTGATATCACAAAAACTGAAGTTCCTATGAGATGTTGTTTTGGCGCTATACCAAAAATAGCCACCGGACACCTACATTCATTTAATTTTTTTTTTTTTGTGTGCTTCTGTAACAAATTAATACATTTCTGTCACAATATCACTTCTATCACAAAACGGTCACCAAATATGGAACCTTGAGTCTCAGACCTTTCCGACGATATGTTTTGTCAAGATAAAAAAAAAATATTATAAAATATTTAAAATACATTTTGCAATATGAAACATGACACCGCACACTAAAAGGATTTAAAGTACCGTTTCCATGGTAATGCAGTGGCCGATTAGAAAACGGTTTCCAAAGGATGAATTTTGATACCTCATTTATGATTTACTAAAACGTGACAGGAAAACTAAATGTAATGTTGCCTTGGCATCTAACTTTAAATAATAAAACAAATACAAGTTGAAGCATTAAAATGACTAAACCTAAAACTGAATTAAAAATTAAATATTTAAATAGAAAAAAACGAATCAAAATGACAAAAGTACATAAAAAAATACTTAAAACATTATTAAAATGAAATATCTAATAATATTCAAAATATGAATAAACAGTAGTAGGCTATATATAATAGTATTATACATAATATAAATAGTAAATAATAAATAATATAAATGAACACTCCTGTTGTCATAATGGAAAAAAAAGCCAGATTAAAAGAATTAGATTCTTGAAAACATAGTTTGTCATAGATATTGCATGGTGTGACTTCCCAAAAATTTAGAGATAGTTATGAATGAATAACATTGAAAATATATTTAAAGCCCATTTTCAAAATGCTTAGTGTTAAAGACGTGTACACTGATGTTTACATAGTGAGGAAATTGTTATTTTTTTACTTTGTAATTTTTGAGACATTAGAGTTAAACGCTTCTTGAAAAAGATATGAACGTTTTTCAAAACTACAAGAAAAAACCAAAATGAATACAAATAGTACATTTCTAAGAACTTGAATTTTAAAGGATGTCTTTTTCTTTTTCATGGGTCACTGACCCATTTTGTGCAACTGTCCTGATGTCCACGGTGGGAACCGTGTAGTGCTGACTCTGAGTGGGAAAAACCTGTGAATGTGATGCAGAGCTCCACGTTTGTGTGTTCAGTTATGCAGCTGTCTTGAATGTAAACAGAAAAGACAAAGTAAGAGAAAGAAAAGTGAGTGAGAAAGAGAAATTGCAGTGTATGAAAGCTATCGTTGACCACCCTGATTAAGATTGAGTTTGCTTGGATCCCTCACACTTCTCTGTCTTTTGTGCCTTTTCCATCATGGCCACCGAGCCAGAGACGTGTTGCTTCACAAACACAAGCTTCTACATGCAACGGGATGCACAAATATACACAATATATAAACAATGCACACACACTAGATCTTTTTTTTTCAAACTGTCCTAAGACAACCGGCTCCGGGTAACATTTGCTTCACAGCTGTGTGGGCACATATGGGATGGCAGGAAATTCAGCGGCTGTCAGCGTGACGTGCAACGAATGTTTTCCAAGCACTTCAGAGGATGAGCTAAACTACCCCCCTTCCCCCATTCCCCGTCTCCCACCCCTCTAGAATTTATGGAGTCCAGCAGCAAGTGGTTCTCATTAACCGTGTCATCTTCTTAACAAATTGCTACGTTGCTCTCACAGCTGGGGCTGTGCTTATGGGGACTTATTATGTTATTTACCCCATGTAGTGCTCATTTTTGGCTGAATTAGAATAGGTTGAACTGTTTCTGAAAGTTTTCCCTTCTACTTTATTTTTTGGTTATTGCACATTTTTATGTAATGTATGCCAAAAAAAAATCTGCTTTACAAAATCTTTTTCTATCTATCTATCTATCTATCTATCTATCTATCTATCTATCTATCTATCTATCTATCTATCTATCTATCTATCATTGTGAATCATGAACTAACAATGCATAATCATTGTGTTTCATGAACTAGCAATGCATTTAATAATCTTGGTTAATGTTGCATAAATTACCAATAAAGTATTATGAATGGATATCTTATATTACCGTTCAAAAGTTTGGGGTCAGTACGATTTTTTTTTTTTTTTGAAAGACTTACAATTTAAAAGACTTACTTTTAAAAATTACAATAATAATAATAATAAAAAAAATCTGATTGAATATATTTCAAAATGTAATTTATTCCAGTGATGGCAAAGATATATATATATTCTTTAATTAATAATTATTGTATTAATATGTTGTCAATGTTAGTTCATGATATCTATAACATAAATTATTGTCAATTAATTAAAAGTTTTACTATGGTAAAGTGTTTAAGTTGGGGAAAAAAAGCATGCGTTCAAAAATGTAGGACATAGAACAACTTGATTTGCTCCTTGTGAATTAATGAACTTGTAAATTAAAGCTGAGCTGTTTTACAGCACATTGAGCAAACATTGAATTCCATCTCTTTCTGTCTGTAATTGAATATTATTCCCTCCACTTACTTTTCAATGTAATTATGAGTCTGTCATAATTTTACGTTCTTTAAAAGGGAAATCTGGAAAATATCACAAAGAGAATATGTATTTTCTGTGACTGAAGGGTGAGGTGTGACATGAAGCATCTGTCCAGCTGTGAGCCTTGACAAGGAAAATAAGCATGAAAGAGAGCTGAAACTGAAGGGGAAAAAATATCAAAAATCCACACCTTTATGGTGAGGCGTTTTTGTTTCCAAAGCCACCCTGCATTAACAGCTTTCATCTGGTTTTCCTTGGCAGCCAAGTACTGAAATTTATCCAGCAGGAATTATGGTATAAATTGTTCCTCAGACAGAAGAAATGAACTGACTGCACCTGGCCTGACACAGCTGTTTTCAACATAGCACAGGATCAATAGACATCCAATTGTTCATCACCATACTCTTGAGAGCAAATACAACATGTGAGTCTGTTAGAATCAAGGAATGACAATGTCAGCAAAAAATAAAACATGTGGTCCACCCAACATGGTTTTTGCCACAAAAATTACCACTTGCTTGATATCTGAAGCAAAAGATATCTGACAACATACAATCAACATTATTGCACTAAATATTTTTAGGAACATCAAGTATACAAGTAAAACTTTTGTATAAGTAAATACTAACACTGTAAGAAAAAATTAAAACAATTTTAAAGTAGAAAAGGGCATTATTCATTGAGTTTACGGACTTAAAGGACAAGTTCGGTATTTTACACTTAAAGCCCTGTTTACAGATCGTATCTGATGAAATAGAACGGTTAAGATTAAAATTTGGACACATGCTGCTGTCCCGAGAATTTTAGGTTTATTTCGCTTCCCACCACCACCCCCACAATGGTTGTCTATATGCACTGGAAGATTCCGTCCTAAAAACACATTAAACTTTCGTTTACAAAGACGTGAAACTCACCGAGTGGTCAGGGGGTGTTCACTGATATGTTCCATCAAAAATCGCTGAAAAAGATGCATTCCAACAGGTTTTATCGTAGTTTTTGTCCAACTCCATTGACTTAATAGGACGTGCTGTGAGACCGCAGCACCTTTACGATATTACTCCGCCGCTTCTTCTTCTGCTTCTTCTGTGTATTCAATGAAATGCCCGTGGTTTGCTTGCAATTGGCAAAGGTGCATTATCGCCACCAACTGGGCTGGAGTGTCTATTATTCAAGCTCTCAACGGAAGAATCACGGGTGTGACGCGTTTGGCAAAATAGGTCCACAAAAGCGAAATAAACCTAAAATTCTCGGGACAGGAGCATGTGTCCAAATTTTAATCTTAACCGTTCTATTTCATCAGATACGATCTGTAAACAGGGCTTTAAGTGTAAAATACCGAACTTGTCCTTTAAATTTCCTTTAAAGGGTTATTTCACCCCAAAATTTTTATAATTTACTAACCCTCATGTCATTCCAAAACCATAAGACGTTCATCATATTCAGAAAATTTGGACTAAACCGCTTAATTTATATGGATTAGTTTTATGATCTCTTTATGAACTTTTTGAAGCATCACAGTGGTACAGTAGTTGCGTAGCTGTCAATGGAGGGACAGAAAGTATCTTCATTTGTGTTTTGAAGAGGAACGCAAGTCTTATGGGAACGGCATGAGGGTGATTAATAACAGAATTTTAATTTTTGGGTGAACAAACCCTTAAACGATAAAACAATACAATGCATAATTCAAAATATGGGTAAAACACCTATGAAAATATCAGTAAGGACAATTAACAGTACATTGAGCCCTATATTTACAGACTTTTCTTAAGAGTGTAGTCAACTAACAAATACTGTAAATGAAAAGTTCTGTTCACAGCAAGTAGTGTCTAAAAAATAATAAGATTCAAAGAGGGCTTTACAGCTCTACAATTAACTTATTCCATAGCTCCATAAAGTCAACTCAAGAACACAATACAGCAAAAATAAAATCTTGTTAAGAACAATATTTTTATCTTAAAGCGATTTTGATATAACTCAAAGTCTGAAATTTGTCTTGCGTTACAGTAAGTTCACTCACAAATACAAAACCATACTACATAAACATTAGAAAATCTTTTATTACAAAAACAGATTATCAAAGAGCCTTCGAAGAATCTTTATTTTTAAATGTAAAATATTGTCAATAAGTACAATTTAAGTATCTATTTGCACCAAAAATTCAAAACAATTTTGATTTTTAAATAGCCATTCCCCCCATCACATATTTTAGTAATCATCGTTATAAATTGGATATCTTTCGAAAGCTTAACCACTCAAAATTCATCCTGTGAAAACCGTTTCGAAATTGCACATTGCCTTACCATAACGGGCTCAGTTCTTGTGATATCAACTATGTGTTGATAGGTTAAAAGGTTTTTTGTTTGGCATCTGAACATGGTAAATAAAACTATTAAGTTGCATATGGTATTTTACACTGGGCGTGAACAAGCTCTGTGAGCATCGTTTCATCAAAAAAAAAAAAAAATTCAGACTTGTTGAGAATTGACCTTAAATGAGGTTGTACAGCTATCAAATAGTCACTGTGGAGATTGTTCCTGTCGAGCAGAAGGACGACTGCTGCCCCACATGCAGATGGAGCGTTTCCAGAGTCACACATTCCATGAGCAGCTTGTAATATTTCCAACACTGGCTCAGTCATATTCTGACGGTCTTGCACACAGCTGCAGAGCGGTACAGTAATACTGCCTTGAGGATGTGAGCACATTACAAAATGGGGCCCATTATGGTGAGAGAAAATATAGCAAATCAAAACTGAATAAATTACAAATTAAAAGTTGCAGCACAAAACCCAAGGCAGCACGAGAGAAACAGCTGAAGTCTGCAAAAGTTCCACTAATGCGAATTATCACGTGGGTATAGAGAAATCGAGGTTTTATTCAGAGAAAAATGCTTAATCAGCTTTTAATAGTTCTTTGGCCATGGTTATATTGCTTTCCTTTGTTCATGTACTTAAATGATTGTGCTATAATAATGCAGTGTATACATTACATTTAAGCCACTAGGGATTTTATTGCGTTAATGAGCTTTTGTACACAAAATCTGAGCAAGGCTTCAGGCTCACCACAGTTTGTTTGGATGAGACTGCATGCACAAGTTATGGTCATCTTTTTAGCAATTATCAAACACCTACTTCTACAACAATGCAAAGCTACGCAGTGCCCTTGGCGAGGATTTGCAAGTAAGAGGAGTCCATTTATATATGCCTGCAGACAAAAAACGGAGTCTGTTGTAGATAAAGACTGTTGTAGATGTCCTTTTCTACACCTGTGGATTAAATCTGTGTGCATGTCACCTCTGTTGAATGGCTTCAAGGGCACCTAATCAAGTCAACTTGTGTCTTGCGTCATCAATACAGCATTAAACACAACAAGGACATTGGTGTGTTCACCTTGAAGCGGCGCTGCGCAGACCCAAAGACAGTTGACGGCAAGCCTGCAACCTTAGCCGAAAAAGCGTAATGCCTGCCAACGCTGTGGGTACGCAGAGAAGGAGACAAGAGGCCTTTTTTTTTAAATGGATGTCAATAATGAGGCTTAACTACACTTAATAAACCGCTTTTATGAGGAAATAGCTTATCATTTAATAAATCGACAGCCAATCGGCTAATCTTCAACATGCTTTCTCTTCAACATTCAGTTTGGATTGATCTATTTTTAGAGTTTACACTGAAAAAAAATGCTGTTTTATAAGAGAAGTCACGGACAATTGCACGACAGTTATGATTGAGTTTAGGACACTTCTTATTAATTTCTATGGCACCCGCAAACAGTGATTGGCTGTCGCACAACTCTGAATGAAATTCAATGTTGTCAAGGCTGTAATGTGATTATCAAGGGACACGTGATCCAAGTTAGCCGTTATGCTTTCTCCAATGGTAGAGCCATGGACCCTCATATCTCCCAATAATAAGACCATCTCTGGCAGGTGTATGAAATCAAAGTACCACAAGAGTGATTATGGAGCAGATTTTGTTCTGATAGCCGCATTCGACCACATGAGTGTTTACACTACGAAAACAATCCGGTCAAATGTGTTTTCAACTACCTCTGGAAGTGGACGAAACTCGAAAGTGGACAATCTCAAAACCTTTTAAAAACCCAGTTTACACCTGTATTTAACGTCGTCCACTTGTGAACTGATCGACAAAACATCTTAATACCAGGGGTAAACACAGGGCCATACATATGCAAATTAGTCTCGGCCTCCACTCAATAACAACAGTTCGGACTATACCTGATCCACTCGTCACTGTAAATGCTAAACAATGGCAAGTGGAAATATTAGTTTAATTCGGCCATATATATTTGAACCAGAAACTGATTCAGAAGAAGATGAGGAAGAGCGAACTCATCTACAAGTCCATCTATCAGAATGGTAATGCATTTTATGTATCACTTTCTACAACGTCGGACACATAATTGACATGATTGGCCTTTGGTTTGACTACGTTATCAAACAGCTAATAATGTGTTGATAATGTTACACAAACCATGTTCCCGTTCACCATCTCAGAGTCAGACAGCTGCCTTCTAAAAATCTGCATCCTTACAAAGGCTTTTAACAACTCGTCAGTGGAGAAAGGCATATAGTTCACCATAACATCGTAATATACATCACATATACATCATATATACATAATTCACCCGCTATTGCTAAATGTACCCAACAGAAAAATAATCCTGGATAACCTGGCTACTCTTGAGACTCCTCTGCTTCAGAGCACAGTATTGATATGCTAAAGCCTGTCCGCCCGCACATTGACGTGATTGGTTGTGTTTGTGACAGAAACGGGGCAGTTTCAAATCAAGTTTTGGTTCACTGCGATTATAAGGTGAAAATACTCAGCAACTGCTGTTGGCTGATGAATTTGTCTTATAATAATAATAATAATAATTGAAAATTTTTCACAACTCGCTCCAGGCAAAAATCATACTACCCCACTTCTACTCTGCACCACTCAGATTTGGTCTGGAACAATGCAAATAGACAACAGGAGTTGTGTATTATACAGTATATGTATAATAACGGTGTGTATTTGCACCGGAAATTATTTTCTGAAAATATACCGAACCGTGACTTCGAAACCAGGGTAAGAGCTGAACAGTCATTTTGTACAGTTATTCCCATAATAGATAAGCTGAATTATACAAAGAGTGCTGTGTCTCAGTGCTGCTGGACTGGATATCAGAATGCTGCTCAGCCAATCAGATTCGAGGACCTGAACGAACTGTTGTAGGCTATAATAAAAATTACATTCGTTTAAAAAATGTTATTAGTTCAAGAGCATTATCTACATTTGTCACAAAGAAAACACTATGGACATGACTGCAAAGAAATGTGCTGCACAGATTGACTGCTTTATTCCATATCCCATGCCTGAGCAGCTTTTGCTGGAATCAGCCCCAGCTTTCCAGAACCCAAGGCCTCTTAGAGGAATGTAAAACAGGTGCCATGCCATTGGTTCCCCCCACAGTGGGGGAGTAAGACAAACTCCCACCCACACAGGAGCCCGGACTTGACTGACAGCACATCACATTCTTCAGCCAGCTGTGTCTTCTGCTGATTTTCCATAAAAACATTCCCAAGAGACACAGAGAAGGAGATGCTCACCATCACAGCAAAAATCACCCAAAAGAGTAACACATGTCTGACCACACACACGCGACTGTGAGCTTTGCTGTGGTTTTCTTCTCTTCACACCTTACTTATTGCATTTTAAAGCTTATTCAGGTATTTTCTTCAGACATATTGCAATGCACCATCCTATTAATGGCAGTTAGAAGAGAAAAAGATGGAAAATGTTGCCAAGAATGCATATTCGCTAAAGAAATCAAACTACCCTATTTCTCCCCTTGATCCATGTGTGTTTCCTCACAGTTCTCTTTCCTCTGGTATGACCTAAGCCATGTAGGAGACTTTTGGCAGGGGATTTAAAGAGTTGAACTGCTATTTGAATCAGCACCAAAGCCTCAGAGATTACCATAATACCTCTTGGAATAAAACTGCCAACTGCACGCTTGTGTGTCTGATGATACGACCTTCGTTCTGGCTCTCGTTGATTCTCATGTCTAGCCTACATAAGCATTTCAGTAACTAAAACAAAGCACCAAACAAATTGCGTGTTGGGTTTATTGTGTTTCTACAGGAACTTAAAGCTTAGAGAGAAAAGGTGATTCAGATTTAAAGCAGTGTTTCTTTACCTTTTTGACTCATTGGCCCTGCGTTGTCTGACGTTATTCGAAGGCCCCCACATATAGATCAAGAAATGTTCGGTTAATGAAGAAGAGGTAAGGGGGCACAGTGACGAGTTTTTTGTACTGTCAGAAGCTATTTGACACACAACACACTGTGGTCTCTCTTCATTATCTTGTCCTGGTGAATCCGAGGGTCAGATACTGTACGCCTCGTCATATTTTCTTGTCTTTTAACCGACGCTTGAGACTGTCTACTGGACACGATAACGCGAACGTTGCAAATACATTCGTCCTTTTTGTGTCAGAAGTCAAACAGGGCATCAGTTTACCGTCTGGGATTTGTTGTGTTGCGCCGCATCTAGTGTAGACAGCATCAATGATTTTAATGGGTTGTTTTTGCTTTTGCCACGCCGCGCGCGTCTGGTGTTTTTGTCTGCTTTTTATGTTTACCTGGCACTGGCAGTCCTTTCATAAACTTATCACGCTTAGTGCAGAATCCTACAAAACTCGATTCTGATTTTTAAATTGTGCCATCTAGTGGTATTGCTCGACAGAAAACGCTACAACTGATAACAGACCGCTCAAGCGGGTACTCAGAGATCTTGAGGTAATAAAATGTCAAATAAATATCTTGTGTTCAATTATTTAATTACGTGGCAAGCAGCTGCATAATAAGTGGGATAAATTTGCAGTCGGGTCTTTTATCACCCTGAAGTGGTTTCTTTTGCATAACAATCTGCTGACTGTGTACAGTGTACACTATCTCCTAGATTTGCTAGGCCGCCCCAGGGTGCGTGTTCCCCAGTTTGGCAACCACTGCCTTAGTGGGCCTCGGGCCCCTGCTTCTCCTTACTGGTACTGACTTAAAAGGTCTAGTTCACATCACTCCAAACCTGTAAGATTTATTTTGTGGAACACAAAAAGAGAAGTTCCAGTGCAAGTGGATGGGTATCAGGGGCTTTTAAACCTCAAATAATAATAATAATAATAATAAATAAATACATAAATAAGCACCATAAAGATAATCCATATGACCAGTGCATATATGTTTTTGATATCATATGATAATTTTGTGTGCAGAAATGCAAGATATTTATGACAAAATTAAAGACAACAGCTATTAACTGAAATTCTTCCCTTGACAGTTATGGTCACCATTCACATTCATTGCATTAAAAATAGCAGCTTGGAAATTGTGTTTCATCAATCACTGTGAGGCTGAGTAAAAGATGTCAAGATTTGTATTTTTAGATGAAGTATTCAATTAAAAACGGACGCTTTTAATAATAAAAGCATTTAAAATAATTTTCTCATGTCAATATTTAATGCAGTATCTCATATTCTCATTAATCACCATAAAGAATGTCATATAAACAAAACAAAAAAGCTCAGGGAATTTCAAACATAATATAATTTCAACAAATCATCCATGTTCAGTCACATATAATATGAAGACTATTTATTTATTTTCTTGTCTGCAAAGAGATACCTCAAAGGATCACCCTCTTGTTTTGATCTCTCTCACTCTGCCACCTTTCCTGCCATGAAATTGCCCCTGATCTCGAAGCCCATCGCCTCACGACCCAACCTGCTGCTGTGCAACAATGCTCATATTCACAGCCTTCAGACAGCAAATTGCTTCTCTCATTCCTCACCACGCCCTGTGCTCTCAGCCACCTGCGAAACGACCCTGCTGGAAATTTCACTACAAATTACTCTCAATCCCCCAGGGAGAAGAAAACCCCCTATTCTCTCCATGCAGCGCCTGTAGTAACCATGCTTAACAAACACACATTTATACTGTACATGCATAGTAAGTTACAATAAATCAGCACCTGGATTAAAGCTATATGCACAATGAGCTTTGGGTGCTTAACATAATACATATATGTATGTGTATATATGTTTATATAACCTATATGTACACATTTCCATAAACCAAGCCTGAAATTGCTAAGCGCATGAAAGTTTCAAGGGACAAATGAAAGGAATACCTAAGGTGTACTGTACTGTAAATAGCAATCAACTGCATGCTTTCATTGTATCTGCAATTTTAGGATAAGGCTGCCCTCTGGTGGACGTCGCACACAATACCATCAAACCAGCTCATTTATAAGCAGACCAATGAGTTTGAGGCAAAACTGCCAGGAAGATGAGTGTTGAAAGCTCTTTGGAAAAAGGATTAGGGCTGTTTTGTGGTCACACGGCATTCTGCCAACCGCACAAGTGAGCAAAGTCTTTAAAGCCACAGAGCTTGAATCTCTTCACTGTTTTTTACTCAGTGCATGCTTCAGATTGACTGATTTGTCCCACAAGTACACATGATCGACCATAAGAAAACAAAGCACAACACACACACAAATGGCTACTTGATCCTATGTCAGACCCTTCAAAACAAGATTCCTTGCGTAAGGCCTGGTGTGCATTTATCTATGCCAATCAGATATTCTAGACTTTAAAGAACTTTTTAATAATTTAAAGAACCCTTTTCCTCAATAAAGAAGCTTTTGCCCAATGGAAAGATTCCATGGATGTTAAAGGTTCTCCGTTAAACCACAGATGCCAAAAAAAGGAATCTTTATTTTTAAGAGTATATGCATGTTTTTAATAGATTTATAGATTCTTTCAGAACTGTGCAACACACAAAGAGAGGTTCTCAGCCTTCTCAATTATTGCATGTCTGTCTGTATTATACTGCAAGTCTAACCAGCATTCAAAAATTTAGATACTATTCCTTGGATCATGCAGAAATCAAACAGATCACATCAGAACTTGCTCTGGGAGTGTTAAGGTTTGCGTAATAACTGCGGTTTGGGTTTGCAGACAAAGAAAAGGGGTGGTCCTCTCTCTAGGCCCAGTCTGTGCTGCAGCCGCCGAGACACAGACGGAGAGAAGGCACGGGGCCAAAGCTGTGGGGCCTGGAGCAGGATCACAGCAGCGCCTGTTTCTGTGGGATCAAGCTTTCAGGTTGCGAGATCACATGGGACTGAGTCTAAGCAGCTGTTGAACAAACGCTAACAATACCATTTTTTCCTTTCTTCCTGTTCTTTTGATTTTTAACGCAATAAACGCAAACCCTTGTTGACTGTTTCACTACGGATATTTCATTAAAGTAGCACATTTGAACAAATAAAAAATATTCATTTCAATTTTATTTCGTATTTGATATTACCAGCCTGAAGTCTTCTATTGATATGAACAAAAACAGAATAGTTTTTTTTCCCCGCCATTACCTATTACTCTGAAAAAACCATTCGAACAGTTTTAGAGCATTTCAGCAAATTACTAAAATGAATATAGTAGAATTCCAGATTTTTTTATTTATGGCTAAAGAGTGAAAAGGCACTGGGTACTCACCAGGGATATTATATATGACAACTAAAACCATTATTTTATTTTTTTTACTTGAAATAAAATGTAGCCTATTTTAAATAACTTTAATTAATAACTTATTTTTTATTTTATTGTAGCTATCTGCAATGGCTGCAATGAACTTTTTTCATCAACTTGATGTAGGCTACTAAAATAACAAACTAAAACTGAAAAAAATAAACAGAACAACTATATAGACATGATAAACATGAAAACTTGATTGAAAAAAAAAGCAATTAAATGATAAATATATTAAAAATATATAGCCTATAAAAAAATAAAAAAAATAAATACATCTCAATAATACTAACACTGATTCACAGTAATATGGAAAGAGAAAGAAATCAGGACAAGGAAAGAAGACTTGGAATAGAAGTGTAAAAAGATTGAAAACACATGTAGGGGAAAATCGCTGCTGTGGGCAAAGACAATTTGTTGGTGGCCTATTCACTGCTATAGATAAGGCCCAAACATGATAATGTTTGTTTGCAAGCCAGTTCCTCTAAAACTAGTTTAAAAAAAATTATATGAAGGATGAATATAAGACTACACAAATGTGAAATTCACTTACTGATAGCGTCCAGAGTTGACAGTATACGGATGAAATGAATGGGTAGTGCCGTAAATGAATCCTACCTGGCGCAAAAACTGTCCGTGACTCCTCGCAGAAAAACAGCTATTTCTTTCAAAGCAGACTTTAAATATAACTCACCCCAGAAAAAGCTTTGCCACCCAGTCTAAATTATAAATGTAAGCACTGAGCAGAATTTTCTGTAATGCATTTTAAAAGTAGCGCTTTAATGTGAGGACATAAAATGATGTAGGCCTACCACGAACAAATGACCAGAACACACGTATGCTGCACGATGCTCGCGAGGTGTAGTCGTCTATGGCTGTAGTCAAATTCATTAAAAGATGTGACTCTAATGAACCGGTTCTTTTTTGTGAGTCAGAAACACTCCGTAAAACCAGTATAGCGCAAAAAAACTTTTCCACAAAATTTCCTCAATTCCTCTCATCGTTTAATATTTTCACCTGCCTCGATCGTGTACCCAAACTATTTGTGGCGCGCTGATTCATCATTTGACAATGAAACCAACCAGAAGATGCCGATCACGAAAACGAATAATAGTAGAGTTAGATAGAATGCAATTTGAAACTATATTGACATTTTTTGGAAGCCAAACTTTATGTTGAACACGCCACCCACGTATCTTGACTCCACCCCCACGTCAAAACAGTGCCATAAAGTGAAATGCACATAAAAGTGAAGGAAAATCGGTTCACACTTGACTAAAACGCAGAATAAAAGGAGCGTTGCAATTGAAATCACTTAATTTTTCTTTTGCAATTCTTTATTTTTGTTTGTAAAACAACTTTTTTTTCTCTCAATACTTTATTTTTCTTCTGCAGTTCTTTATTTTTGTTTGCAAAACAACTTTTTTTCTCAATACTTTATTTTTCTTCTGCAGTTCTTTATTTTTGTTTGCAAAACAACTTTTTTTCTCTAAATATACTTTTTCTTTTGCAATTCTTTATTTTTGTTTGCAAACTTTTTTCTTTCTTTCGCTCAATACTTTATTTTTCTTTCAGTGAAGATTCAAGTTGGAGTTGTCTGCAAAAACCACATTGTTAGATTAATTTAAGGTGGATCGCTTATCATCCACACGGGCCATTGGTGCTTGGACTGCGGATTGGGGCTATATTTTGTATTTAATTATAGTATAGATGACTGAATGCTTGTTTGCTTTGTTGTTGCCACCCCTCCCAGTCTTCATGCCAACCCATAAATCATTTTCTATGCTCCAGAATGAATGGAATGCAGAACATGTTGAAGATCAGCACCCAGTCGCACAAAATAAAGCTATTCCACGCAGAGACATCTCCATTGACGTACATTCAAATAGAATGGCCTTGTCTGTCTAATCTGCATTTTTAGCACACTAGGACGCTCTGGGAGAATCTGTTTAACAATCACAGTCTCGGCAACACTTTTGCTTATTTAAGCTTTCTACAAATTACAACGTGTTTCATTACATTATTCTGAGAATTCCACACAAATGTAGGCAAATAATGGCAAATCTACAAGCTTTTTGCCTCCAAATGTGGTGTTGACAGTAACACATAAGTGAAACGTTTAAACTGGGTATATTGGGTTTGTACAGCATACTAAGACTTCAAACACTCAAACTCCAAAAGAAACATTACAGGCTGCTTTTCGTGACCCTGTTCATGGAAATAAATAGTTGAAGATCAGCTCAGGCCCATTTTCTCCTCTGTGTTTACAACCCTGACCATAAGCAACGTTAGACAAAACATTACTCAGAGGGTCACAAGGAACATTTTAAATTGTTTTCTTATTAGTAAATGATAGAGGAGCTCCACAGCTGAATTACAGATGTCATTTGAAATCACTTTTTTACTTGTTCAACCATGCAGGCAATAGCATATTTTACCTTAAGCTATCAGACCATTAGAACTCATTACAAATTTTTTCCCACTTTGTTTTATTTGAACATTTTTTAAATCACTCGCCCACTGGCCATCCCCATGCAATTCACATCTTTAAGAAAAATCAGATTCAAATGTTTTAATGTCACAAGGTCAAAGGTCAAAATGTGTCCATCTGCCCATGAGCTTAGCTCTTGTCTTTATTGCACTTCTAAATGACTGAACAAACAGTTATTGAATACACATCCATTCTTTGGCACTGCTGGCACTATAGTGCCTTTCCATATATCTATATAAAAATAGATACAAATTTGAGTTTTTAGCTTTTTTCTTCTTTGCATTCATTTCATCAAGCAGATTTACAAAGGCATGGCCACAATAGTATGATACATTTTATGAGCAAAGCTAAGATATGTTTCATAATGACTTTTAAAGGTTTTTGCTCTTTTCTTTCTCCACAAAGAAAAACTGTTAGTACGATTTCATACTTCATTTAAATAAAAGCACCCATGAAACCAATAACAACAATTTCAATGTGTAGAGTGTAAGCAGACTAACAATTAGTTTGCAAACTCATCTGTTACATTTTCTCTTTAAATGTACCTTCATGCAAATGAATTAAAGGGACAGTTCACCCAAAATGAAAACTTCTGTCATCATTTGCTCACCCTCATGTTGCTCCAAACTTGTTTCTGTGGAACACAAATTTTGAATGATGTGCTGTTTGCTCTTTTTCATACAAAATACATTGGGATAGTGTGCAATATAAGTCTTTTGAACCCAAAACTTACCTTTTTTTTTTATTACGGATCATCAATTCACTAAGTGAATCTACCATAATATTTGTGTCTACAAAGACTTGTAGATGTAGTCAACTTGTAATACTTAGTTTATCTGCAAAGTACCAAAGAAAATTATAGGCATCAAACCAAATGATAAGGCTACACAAACATACACTATTTTCCATTGTTATACTTGCTTTTTCTCAAGATGGTTTCCCATTATATTCCCAGGGTTCACTGAGCTCACGCTCACCCCTGTACTGTTTGAGGTAGGCACAGATATGTTGACCACTCCATTGTCCACTATAGATTCACCACTCTCTTGAGTTTTAAAATATACTACATAGAATATTGGTAGGACAATACCAATGAGTAACATGGCAACTACAGCGTTCCACCACTGGATCCCCCAGTCTGCGCCATAACTGCGCAAGGGCTGGCTTCTCCATCCCCATCGTCTGGATACCCTGGAATCACCCGAAAATACCTCTTCTGAGGGGTCTGTGCTTTGGATCAGACGCTCAATGTCACTGTCCACCTCTTTAAGGTAATTGGTGTACTCCTGCACCTGAGGTCTTCCCGAGACGCTCGCTTCAGCGCTGTTTGATGATGCTGCATCGTGGGACGGTCTTTGCTGGGGATTCCTGAGCTCAGAGTTGGCCTCGGTTAGCAGACTATGCTTCTTTACAGGGATTTTGATGGACTTCAGTGCATACATGTCCTGCTCTTGAAAAAGGTTGTTCACTCTTTTTATGTCAGCCACCTGAAACCATAGAGAACGATTATTTTTAAGGACCTAAATCATACAACATACACAATTCTGCACAATATAAATGTTAATGAACATGAGAAGGACCTACACAATCGAACTAGATACCTTGCATCCATACTGAAGGGCCAGTTTGCTGAGATTGTCCTCATGGGAAATGTCTCGTTCTAGCAAAAGCATTTCACCCACTCTTTCTCTCTCCTGTGAGGATGACTCTCGGTTCCGTGGCCGGAGCTCCATGACATTGAGTTCCTCATCCTCAGATGAAGCTTCCGGTTCTTCTTGTCTGTGTCTGAACATGTACACTTGGCCATCCGCACTGGCATGTACATCCACTGGAGCCTGGAAGGCTCGAGGGAGAGGATCTCCACGCCTCATCACTGCAACTACACAAATTCGTAAAATAATTAATATGGCCTTAAATTTACACTACCGCTCCATTTAAAAAAAAAAGAAGAAGAAATTAACACTTTATCAAGCAAGGATTCATTAAAATTATCAAAAGTTATAGTGAAGACATTTACAATGTTAAAAAAAAAAAGATTGTGGTTTCCAAATTTTTTTTTCCTTGAGTGCCAAATCAGCATATTAGAATGATTTCTGAAGGATCATGTGACTGAAGACTAGAGTAATGGCTGCTAAAAATGTAATTATTTTTAACAATAACAATTGCAATCATTTTCCAGAATGCTGTTTTTACTAGGCCTATATTTTTTTTATCAAATAAATGCAGCCTTAAAATAGGCCTACTTCGTTTAAAAAAATCTTACCAACCCCAAACTTTTGAACGGTAGTGTAGGCTAGGTGTTCTTTCTGGACTTTTATGGCGCAAAAGTTATTTTTATTATTAGAGATTTATATTTATATAGATTTGAGCTTATTCTTATATATATATATATAAAAATAATGTTTTAATGTGACCATATATATATATATATGGTCACATTAAAACATTATTGGAAACATTTTCCATATACCTTCATGAATTATATTTTCATATAATTTAATAATACTTATACCCTACTCCCAAAACCTCAAACCAAAAAAGTGAATATCACTTGTAAATGGAATATTATTATTGCAATCAAGCAGTAATTTAGTCAAATTATGCAAAAGGTGTGAAAATATTATTTAATTCTCTGTATTTAAGATACATACAACTTAATAACGCTATAAACTTAGCCTTATAAAGACAAAGGAGTTGCATTTTATTCACATTTAAAGGGTAATTTCCATCACTGTTATTTTCAATACAAAATGCTATTAAACACAACGAATTATTTAGATTGCTCTGGAAATGACATTGTGGGAATGTTCATGACTGCCAGAATAAAAAAACGAAATCCTGTGTTGCATGTATATGTTAGAAATTGATTACTAAAATAAATAACCTATTTAGGGTGATACGTGTGTTGTTAAGATTGAGATAACATTTATTTTCTACAGGACCACAAGTGCCCATAGTTGAAGAACCAGGCACCAACATGTTATTTGAATAACCATTGCAGAGAAACAGCGGTCTAATCTGCAGTCAATTCATAGCAGGCAGAGATTCATTTTATTTAAAAAATAGTTAGAAACTAAAGTGAGAAACATAGTGCAGAATGTAAACAAAACAAAACAGTGCATCATTGTCCATAATTATACATCTAACGTTACTAGACTTAGTGGTACTATTTGTACTTCAGGAAAATCAGAGTTGAGCTTATTATTATTATTATTATTATTATTATTATTATTATTATTATTATTATTATTATTATTATATGCAACCAACCGCAAAAACAGTGGGTCAGCTAACACCGTTACATGAAATAACATTGTCTGAAAAGTTTTCCCCCCTCCCAAATTGTACAAAACACAATGCAAAAATCTACAAAACATACCTTACATTTGTTAAGAAGAAAAAATGGAGTAGGAGTAGCTACAGTAAACACTAACAAAGGTTACAACAGTAGCCGACACGTTCAGTGTTGTGGTTTCAACTTCGAAGTTAAAGTCTGATTTTCCATCATTTTCCCAGTTATTGATGTGAATCTGAATGACACTCACCTTTCTAGACAAAAACAGCAACATTGTGCCGACAAAAATATCCCAGAGTGTCATTTTAGAAACTTCATACCGCAACCGAGTTTGATAGTGCTGGCGAGGGATCGAGTGTTGATTGACGGGTCCTCGGGCCAATCAGATCGTCGAAGAAGGAGAGTCCTCAACGCTCTCTTTTACATAAGTGGTTGTGTTAGCGATACTTTTTGCAGATATAATTTAAGACATCTTTGTTTCGAAATCAAAATCTGGTGTCAGGCGTTTAAAAAGTATAATGGTTAAGTGACATAGGGGATTATCTGGATTGACAAATGGTTTCCTAAGACTACAATTTTCTCTCAGTCATGTAAGGTGTGGTTGAGAATACGGAGTCTCTTACAACGTGTCACGGCTGGTCACGGCAGGATGTTGTAATTGACAGAAGGTGAGACCAGTTAGACGTAATCTAGTTGTGATACACTGCTGCCTATCACTTACGAGGAGATAATATACATATTTTATGGCATTTTATCGACAATTGTTACTAGGTTATAGGCTTCTTTCTTTCTTTCTTTCTTTCTTTCTTTCTTTCTTTCTTTCTTTCTTTCTTTCTTTCTTTCTTTCTTTCTTTCTTTCTTTCTTTCTTTCACCGACTACTCCAAGTTGAAAACAAAATTTTTTTTGTGAAAAACGTAGGCCTAATTCCTTGATGAATAGCCAGAAAGTTCAAAAGTACAGCAATGCTTTGAAATAGAAATATTTTGTCTACTGTTACTTTTGACATTTATTATTCACACACACACACACACACACACACACACACACACACACACACACACACACACACACACACACACACACACACACACACACACACAGTCGAAAGTCATAGGCCTACAGGTTTGGAATGATATGAGGGTGATTAAATGATGACAGATATATATATATATATATTTTTTTTTTTTTTTTTACTATCCTTCCTTTTAATAAATAAGAAGAACATATGCTATATAAATGCATAAGTATGACATAAATATCTATAGATATGCAAACCTTCAGATCACTCTGGAATAAATGTGCTGGCAGTGCCTAAAGAATCTTTTCAATCAGGCAGTATGTCTCAGCTTGACCTCGAGATGGCGCCAAATATCTTCAGTAGTTTCAAACCAATTTGTTCAAGGATGGTTCACAGTAATGCGTTTTAAACCTCTATTTGCCAAAGGTCCATGTCCCTCATTCACCTTCTTTGTCAGAATATTCTTTGTCAGCATCAGAGGAACTTGTCCGCCCCAGTCCAGGAGTCAATTACCATGGCAGGACTGTGTTAGAACATGCAGTGCTATTGAGGTGCTTCTGATGTGCTTCAGGTCGCCTTAGTCACTCCTGCTAAAGCACAGGTCAACGCTCAGGCTCAGCGGTTTATGATGGAGGACATGAGCCTGCCGTAGTTGATCCACATTCGGACACTGATGTAAGGAGCCCTGAGTCATTTGTCAGTCCTCTCTAAGCTCGACTAGTTTTACATTTACATTTACATTTATTCATTTAGCTGACGCTTTTATCCGAAGCGACTTACAATTGCTATATATGTCAGAGGTCGCACACCTCTGGAGCAACTAGGGGTTAAGTGTCTTGCTCAGGGACACATTGGTGTCTCACAGTGGATTCGAACCCGGGTCTCTCACACCAAAGGCATGTGTCTTATCCATTGCGCCACCACCACCCCCCCAGACTAGTTGGTTTCGTCTGAGCAGATATACGCCCTCTGATAGCCACGGTTTCCACAAAAACATTAAGCAGCACAACTGTTTTCATTATCATAATACGAAGAAATGATTCTTGAACACCAAATCTGACTATTAGAACGATTTCTGAAGGATCATTTGACACTAAAGACTGGAGTAATGATGCTGAAAATTCAGATTGCATCACGAGAATAAATTACTTTTTTAAATCAATTTAAATATAAAACAGTTATTTGAAATTATAATAATATTTTATAATATTGCTGTATTTTTGATCAAATAAATGCATCCTTGATGAACATAAGAAGTTTTTTTTTTTTTTTTTTACAATAAAAATACAACTTTTTTCCCCCACATGTGACACTGATCTTAAGCTGTGTGAAAAAGTCAGATCTTTTCAAATCCAACTTAGACGACTTATGGTCCATGATTTGATAGCCTGGTCCGCAACATGTGTGTGGAACTCTCAAATCTGAATTCATTTAGGAAATTCGTTAACATCACACATTACTGTGTAGGAGCAAATGCCTGTCATCATTCAATGCACACTGTGTCTTACCAGACAAAATTATAATGAACAGGTCAAAGGTCACAGCAGCAAGGTAAACAGTGGAAGAAAAACTTAATCAGAGGTAATCAAAGAGGTGAGCATAAGAATTCTCAGGAAATGTGTTTTTTTAGAAACTTTTAGAAAATAAAAACAATAAAGCATGCAGTTTCATCAACAATCTATTAGAACCAACAGTGCTTTAGTTTAAGTCATACTAGCAATATATTTAATGAAATGGGATTTTTTTTTTCATGTTTTCGGGTCTTTTAGTAATTTTACAACTGCTCACAGCTCAAAGTCAATGACAAGCGAATATGCCATTCACGCACCAAAGTACAGTTAACCTTCCCCGTGCAATCCTTCCAAGAACTGGGCATATGTGCATTCTCAGTGGCAGATTACACAGACGACATGATCTGATGAGCATACAAGCTGTTATCTGGGTCAGCACTAGTCTCCAATTTCACGCCCTGAAACATCCATCATATATCTGTATTGTTTCTCTCCACGGAGTTCACTGACCTTTGTTCCTTGGCAAAAGCAAACTGTCACCAAATTTTCTTGACCATTTCTATATGTTAGCATGTGTGTTTAGCATGTGTTTTGAAGTGTAGCATGCTAATGGAGGCACGACTGCAGTGGAGCCTGAGCTAATTGAAGCTTTGCATATTTCACTGCTTTCCACTCCTATGAACTGTTGACATTTAACTGACCCCATGATTTATATATAGCTCGTGTGAGCCATGTTAGCTTTTAAAAATAAGTCAAATAATTTTTATATATGTAGTATGTCATATGTATTTTACATTTTACCATGCACTAAATTCTTACAACACAACCCTTCTAAAATGAGCAATCACCTGACCTTCATTTGACCCCATATGGTGCTGCAAATAAACAGTAAGCACAGCACTTAACTACAGCTGACCTATTTTTACATAAATGTGCTGTGAGAATTTTAACACTTCTTTCTGACCCGAATTTTTTTTTTCTTCCCATAAGTTTGTTTTATGTCACATAGATGCATCACTGATTTAAGCCAACAGATAGCAGCTGGACATTATTTTTTCATCATCTTGACAACATCTTCATCCAATGCAAAAACCTCCCTGAAGGGGAAGCAGGAGCAAATGTGACAAAACAAAAATTAGCACAGAGCAGCACATCATATCATTTACATCACATTCGGATGCAGGGTGCAACTCTGAACACGGTGCAACAGAGTGGCATAACATGCTGTGTTTCTGGGCCACCGAGCAGCATGTCAAACTGACAGAGAGAACAAAAAGATGGAGAGAGAGAGAGAGGAAGGTCAGATGCAATGTAACAATGAATAATTTGCGGATAGTATGGCTGAAGACCAACAGAATTGCAATCATGATATATACATGATATATACTATATCTGTCAATTATATATCTATCTACTTATCTACCTACATAGGCACACGAATATACAGTATATACAGTATCTCTCTCTCTCTCTCTCTCTCTCTTTCTGTATATATATATAGATATATTGATAATGATACTTAAATTAGCCTTATTGTAATTTAAGTGTTATTGTCATTTACACACACACACACACACACACACACACACACACACACACACACACACACACACACACACACACACACACACACACACACACACACACACACACACATTCTGCGAAACCCAAAATAAGATATTTTGAAGAAAGAAAGTCATACAGGTTTGGAATGACATGCGGGTGATTAAATGATGACAGATCTTTTGTTTAACTATCCTTCCATTTAATAAATAAGAAGAAATTATGAAACCGCTTTATTTGACTCCAGAGCAAATAGAAAAAAACACTGAAGTAAAAACGTTACAGACCACAACAATTTGTATGAAATGATCAGCTTATATTATTTAATTCAGGATGTGTCTTTATTCTTACATTTTCATCTGATCCGTTTCCACCAGATGGCAGCATAGTCCCTTGTATTTAAAATATATTTTTCTAACATACTACAAACAGAGAGTTTAAAGATAAAAAGAAAATACACACAAAACAAATCCATTATTTTAAGCTATACATATTGCAGATATTGATGCCTGTATAAATTTGATCCACATTCTAGGCCTTTTATGTATCATCTTTATTATTTCTATGACTAAATCTAAATCTCCATAAACCTGGTTATAACAGACCTACACAATTTCAAAGATAGATTTCAGCCAATTACGTAAGCACTTAAAAAAATAGCATTTAGGCCTATTTAAGAGGGAAAGTGTTATTGTTTGTTTACGCTCGCTGCATGTCCGTGTCCATGTTTCTGGCACAGGTGATTTGCCGATCAGCGTGAGGCCAGTCGTTTTGTCTGCGGGGGGTCATCGGAGGCAGTGTGGGGAAACAAAATTAATCCTCGTGGCTCTAGGTTATGGCAACAGGTCAGGAGTTTATTGATTAAATGTCAGCTACCCAGGTGAATGTGATTCGTAACTCTGAGGAGGCCCCTCCGCACGATCCATCACATGATATCCAAAGGAAGATTAAAGGCCTTACGACAGACTAAACACTTTCAGCCGGGATGAAGGTCCTGCCGTCCATCCGTCCGTCTATCTATCCGTCTGTTCCAGACTTCAAACCTCAAGTCTTTAATGTCAGAATCCCACAAACAGCCACCCGTTCCCTCGAGAAAGGTGCGTGTGCCATCATCATAAGCGAATTTGATTGACAAGTGTACTTCAAGGCCCAAGGTTAATGGTGTTGACACAGAAACCATTCAACGGGTTAAGGGCTAGAATGAGAGTTCTGAAGATCATGCTCTCTTTGTCAAATTAAACTCTTTGCATTTGGTGCCTGAACATGTGGAGCAGATTTGTTGGCGGGATGGGCGTCCTTGGGGTCATGGGGAAGTTATCCACTGACTCCAGCCGTCCAGAGGATGCGCCGCAAGCGATCGCAAACTCGTATTTGGCCCCACGGCACCCATGGAGCCCCAGTTGGACGGTCTCTTTACCCTAGAGGTAGGTTCACAGGCTATACTGGACTCCGCGGTGGCTCGGAGCGCTGGGTGACACATAACCTTGCCCTGTCACCACCCTCACCAGTGTGTCAGCTGATATTAGACTGATTGACGTTGACCCGCCACTCAGGCTCTGAGGGTTTAGCGGCGCTATATAACCTCGCCCTGACTGTTCACCAGGCTGAGGACATTGGAAGCAGGGCATCCTCAGCTGCGTCCTATACTCCGAGACAAGGGCGAGCGCTTCTGCCATGTTATAAGAATTACAAATGCCCGCTGTGATTTGTAGATTTTTTTAGGCACGCTCATTACCATATCACATGAGCGTATAGCAATATTTTGTTTGTTGTGTGCTGATTTTATTATGTTTATGTGAGTTGACATTCCATCTGATTCAGAGGATTTGGAGTTGTAGAGTCTGGCATGTTTCTTGCCGTCTCGCTCTCCAGGTTTCGTTCTCTGTCTGCTGTTCTACTTTTTTGTAACTTGTATTTTAGCTCCTTTTGACAACCCCTTACTGTGCAAAAATATATTGCTAGCTTTTATAAAAGCACTATGTAGCATAGAGGAGCCTATACATGTGTAACAAAGAAAGTGTCCTACTGATGCACATTTGTGACTAAAAGGGATAGTTCCATAAAATGAAAGTTTAAATTGATTACTGGCTACAAAAAAGGGGGGGGGGATGCACTACTTTTTCAAATAAATGCTGTTCTTTGTACTTTCTATTCATCAAAGAATCCTGGAAAAAATGTATCCCAGTTTCAACATTGATAATAATAATTGTTTGAAATGTTTCTTGAGAAGCAAATCAACATATTAGAATTATTTCTGAAGTAATGATGCTGAAAATTCAGCTTTGCCATCACAGGAATAAATAATATTTTATTTGTTTATTGTTTTTAAACAGAAAACAGATATTCTAAATTGACTGTATTTTTTTTTTATCAAATAAATGCAGTCTTGTTTTTGACAGAAGTCTCTGTATGCTCACCATTTAAAAATCATTCTGCCCCCCAAACGTTGGTTATACAAAAAAACAAAAAAAAAAACAAAAAAAAAAAACCTGTATTGGAATGGGCATATTCATACCTTATAGAATGGGTATATATTAGACTTCTTTTAAAAACTATTGAAAAAATCTTACCAACCACACATTTTTTGAACGGTAGTGTAAAAGTAGTCCACATGATTCTTGAAAATACGCAGGGAAATACGCAAGATGTTTAACGTTAGTAATGTTCAACCTGTGTCACAAGTGCCACATTTGATTGGAGAGCTGTTGGTGGAGTGAATAAGGACTTGGGAAATAGTGGTCTAGACTAATTTATGGGTATTTTATAGTGCTTGTTTGTCCTTTTTGGTGTTTAAACTAACATGTTCAAATAACATTGCATGTAAAAGACAAAATTGTTCTACAAAAAGAAGGGTTCAAAACAACATGAAATTAAGCAAATGTGAATTATTTAATAAATATAAGTAATTTTAAAGCAAATCACAAATGAAGAGCATTTATGCTTTACATCTCAATCTCAGCTTCAAAATAAAAATCTGAACAAGTGGAGTGACTAGGCAGCGCAAGGCAAGGCAGAGTGAATTAAACATGGATGACAGCAGAGAGAGGAAAAATGTCATTTCCAATGATATCCAAGTCTGTCTGCCATTAAAATGTGCATTGACCCGCACTGCATACAAAAATGATATCATGAACATTAACTTCCCAAGTTAATGTCGTGTGCTGCGCTGGGTGCACAGGGATGCCAGTGCACTAAGAGCATGCTTTTAATACATGCCCTCACTTCCTCTTTCCTGTGGGGATTCCTTCCGCTTTTACAGCACACTGCAAAAGTGTTTCTTTAGATTGCAAAGTTCATGCCCTTAAGTAAATGCTCTGTTTAAAATAGTGATTCTCAATAGGTTTAAAGCTCTGATGTGACACTGATCTTGCTTGCACTAAAGGTATACTGAAAGGCAGTGAGCTAAGAAGTACAGTACATCCAGTATAAAGGATGATTGAAACACTATGCATTTTATTGTGTGGTGTATAAACAAACACAATAGTTTACGCCATGTTGTTCTGTACACCGGGGAGCAAAAAGAAAAAGAAAGAGCAGAAAGTGAAAAAGAACATTATTTACATTTGCTGAAATCGCTCATTTTAAATTCTTAAATCGGATATAAGCACAGTATAAACTTATTATATGTGGTTAGATGTCATGACATGACAGTCAAACAAATTTTATAAGGAGTATGAGTAGAATACAGTGTTCTGAGATAAGTAGGCAAAGTCCTCACAGTTATTTCAATGTTTATATTGTTTATAACATATTTATACATGTTTATAATAATCAAATGTAAATTCATGCCCCAGTTACACTTAATGTTGTCACATTTTCCTGGTTAAATAAACATTACATCAAAAAAGAGAAACCACATACAATTATATTTTGTATTTTTACATTAATTATGTAATTAATGTTCTATTTATTGAAACCAAGGATAAATCTCATAAATTTAGCCTTTTTACATCTATTGCAAAATAATAACTAAAGGCAGTAACAATTTAAACAATATATTTTATTTGTGAGCTGATGTTTAGCATTTCTTTTCAATAGTCAACTTATTTTCAGAAGCTCGGTATGCTAGACACGAAGATGTAGGCTAGCCTACCTTTAATTTCCCCAAGCTGATTGCTCACTAAACCCTCCCACAGTCAACATGTTTTTAGGCCATTTCCAGTTTGATTTTGACGTGACCTAAAAGTGGTGCTATCTAAGTGGCTGAGTTGTTTACTTACTTTTTAATTAGTCTTCCCATTAACATCATAATGATGTTCACTCAGGCCGATTTGCGCACGAAAACAAGAGGCGGGATTTATTGCACGAACCAATCATATCCAATTATAGCACGATGGAGGCTTTGCCTACTCTCATGTGACTTTCCCCCATTCATTCTCAATTACCCCCCACTAAACCCAGCACACTCTTATATTTTGAAGAACGTTGAGATCCAAACAACTCTGGACTCTATTGACTCACAATGTATGGACAAAAAGTGTCTTCTTTTGTGTCACACAGAAGATAGAAACTGAATAAGGACACTTTTACACAACAACAATGTACTTAAAAGTTTTTTCTTTGCATTTTTCGTGTACAGACGGCGACGACGACACACGGATCAGTGAAAACGACAAAAAACGCTGTATTCTGTTGCCAGGCCAGTAGTTGGCGATGTCACTTTGTAAAGAAAAACTACTCGCCTATAGACTGAACACGTAATACAAACACGCATGAAGTCACCGTTTTCACAAATTCACGTTTTTGTAGTTTACACCAAGACAACAATGGTATCGTTTTCAAAAACGTGCACTTTGAAACCTGTTTCAAAAGTTTGTGTTTTTAGGCCCCCAAAACGCTGTTGTCGTGTAAACGAACTTCCAAAACTCATAAAAAGTTTTCGATTTTTAGACAACGGCTTCATCTCTGCCTTACGTGTCAAATATATGTGTTTGGGCATTAGATGCATTCAGTGGTAAAGTTTGAATTTTAGATTGAGTTTATGAATAAGAAATATAAACTCTTAAGAGCAGGGTAATATGCTCAGTTTCAACCCTTCGTGTTTGTTAAGGTGATTAATAATGAATATGATGGTAGAATTATGCATGGCGAGGTGACTTCTCTGCTTCGTTCTGAATGCACTAATTCACACAGAGTTCAGGCGACTAGCTCAGTTTAAAGGCTGCTTGTAACACACCATCGCAAAAGATAAATTGACGACAGAGGACACAGAGGCGGGAACTATTGAACCTGTAATGGTTTGTACCCTCTGTGAGAGTTCAAACCGAAGTCACAGGCATCACTGACTGACTTCTTCATCTGACAGGATGTGAGTTTGCTCTGACCTGGGGATTTTAATAATGTATACCCGATCACACAGTGAAGGCTCTCGCCTCAGTTTAACCACCACATAACCTCAGCACTTCTAACTGTACATTATAGTTCAGACCAAAGAAAAACATATACCTTAAAATATTCATCTCATCTCCACCAGGGTCCTTTTTCGGTCACTGCCATACAACAACATGAGCCAACGTCTACCCAAACAAACAGCATTTTGGGTCATATTCCGCATTCTGCGTAAAAGCATCTGCGAATTGACTACTATTACGTACATATTTATTTTGAAACACACAGCTATTATCCGCGTTGAGCCGTAACCTTACAATACATGGAAAACGTTGTGCCCAATCTTTTTAGCACAAAATTCCGCTTCTTGGTAATTCCGTGTATTGTAACGGGCCATAAGATAATGGCTTCCCAAAGCATTTGCCTTTATTGAAGGATCTTAGTTTTTAATCTCAGTCTAATTCATTCACACAAAAATAATCAGCTTAAATATAAACCCTGCACTTCATTCTTCATGTTTAGTCGGCATTTAAGGCATTTAAGGCAGAAGGCTGGCAAAATATTTTCCCTAATTTTGGCCACCTCTACTCTTCCCCTAAATAAACCTCTACTCTCAACATCTGTCATATCACTTTTATCACAGCCTCAAATGAAAGTGCAGGTAATGGATAGAAGACCTTTCACACTGTTCAGGGAAGGATAAAAGACTGGTCAGGGATGTGGGGGAATGGACGTGTGTGAGAGAGAGAGAGAGAGAGAGAGAGAGAGAGTGCCCAGAGCCCTGGATTGTCAGAATTGGTTGAAATGAGGAAAATTCTTGCATGAAGACACTCGGCACGGGTGCCCTTTGAATGAACCAGTGGAAAATGGGAGGGAGCCATGAAATGGGAAGATGTTGCTTTGAAATAGATGATTGCAACACATGTAATCCACAATAAAACATCTTTAATTCTCACATCAAGACCATTGATAAAACCGACAAAAAGCCAAACGGCAAGGTAAATCGTCTCATGATTATGTGAATTTGATGGATTGGAAAAACAATGTACAAATGTACAAGAAGTCAAATAATCTCAACTATGTTGACTGATAACATGTGGCTCTTTCCCAGAAACATGGTATTCATCATTCCTGCATAATTGCACCATGTGTGCCCTACAGCATTGTGACTTTTATCCAATTTGATTCTTAAAAACATTCACAACAGAACATGACAACATACATTGCATTCACAAGACTTAGCAATACTGTTTATGCTAAAAACAAAGAAATATATATATATATATATATATATATATATATATATATATATATATATATATATATATATATATATATATATATATATATATAAATTATCTGCCGTGAGACAATTTGTATTTCTGCTATTTGTAGATGTTTTACCAGTGACACACTATATTTGGATGGATCTCAAAAGCGTTAAATGGACTTTATGTGGGTTTTTTCCTGTCTGCTGTTTTTCACATCACAGACCACATAGTTTGGGACCACACATGTGGGACATCTGCAGCTCCAGAGTTAAAGGGGTCATGACATGGATTATTTTATTATTTTAATATGTTCCTTGAAGTTCATTTATAATGTTAATAAAGCTTTTTGCAACCTTCATTCTGACCCTCGATCTGGCTGAAATGATCTGTTTTTTAAGGGGCGGCTCCTTTAAAGGTCCCATGACATGAAATTTTCACTTTCTGAGGTTTTTTAACATTAATATGAGTTCCCCTAGCCTGTATATGGTCCCCAAGTTTCTAAAAATTTCAATCGGTGTAAATCAAGCTTTTGCTATCTTTCTCTGCCTTTGAGAAAATGGAGGCTCATACGCGCTGATCTTGAATCTCCTCCTTATGACGTCATAAGGAGGAAATGTTACCTCCCCTGTCTCTGCTTTGCCCGCCCAGAGAATATTTTCCGCGCATGAGATGCACTAGGAAGTAGGAACGCGCGCGCGCGCGATTTTAGTTTGTCCACGAGAGATATCATGGCTTTTGAGCGAGCGAAGCATAACAATTGCTCAATAATTGGATGTACAAATGAACACCGAAGGGTCAATACAGAGCTGGGCTTGCTGAACGTCTGAAACTAAAGTCTGGATCACTCTCTTTGGCTCAGCTACACACCTCGGACAAGTAAGTCAACTAATGATATATAAGTGTGTTGCTTTACTGTTTATGGTTACCTAGATTTTACACGTAGAATGTGGCTGTAACATTAGCTATGCAGCTATGCAGTTTATGTGTGTGAATACACACACTGTAACGCGAGTGTTGCACACGTCTTTGTTATTTGGATAACCGTTTTCCTGTTGGTTAACGTTATATGGCGCGCGCGATATCCGCATTTCAAGATCGCAGAGCTTGATGTAATTGTAATAAGATAAATACAGATGTTACAGATCTCTCATGAAAAGGCAACAGTAGGTTAGCGTTAGCTACATGATAATAACTGTAAACCATCCGAATAAAGTACCGTATCCAGACATAATATTTTAAACTAACCATTCGGAAACGTCCTGCTGGAGCCGCTGAGTTGCATCTTCTTCATCCGTCGCATCTCCATCTGGATCAGATTCTGGGTCAAACTGAAATGCTTGAAAGACTGCGTGTCTTCGTGCCATTGCTATATCCAACGTAAACATGCACGCCACGTTACCGTTGCGCAAGATGGTCAAGGCCACACCCACCCTCCACCTTGCGCCGCCTTTCTCCTCCTCATTAGTATTTAAAGCTACAGACACCGAAACGGCCTGTCTGAAGGAAGCTCATTCTGGGACTGGCTTGTAGTGGCTATAATTCTGCACTGAGGCTGAATTTTTGGAAAGAGATTTCAGATACAGTACTAGGGACCACTAAGGCCTATATTAAAGCCTACAAAAAGTAGCATGTCATGGGACCTTTAAGGCTTATCAGTAAACGGCCACTGTTCTGATTCGCTAACGTCACTGCATATGAAACAGTATCAACGTCCACTCGCTATTGCGCCTGAGAAAGTGTTTTAGGAAACATTATCCATATAAATCCGTCATTTACAGACAAAGTACTGTATAATGAAATCATTTACTTACGGTTTGTGAAGCAGCTGCTGTCAGATTCAATACAGTTAAAGGGTTAGTTCATCCAAAAATGAAAATTCTGTCATAATTACTCACCCTCATGTTGTTCAAACCCTGTAAGACTTTCATTCATCTTCGGAACACAAATTAAGATATTTTTGATGAAATCTGAGAGCTGGCTCACCCCTTCATAGGCTGCTCTGGTAATCCCAGAAAAGTTAGTAAAGACATCGTTAAAATAGTCCAAGTGACTACAGTGGTCCAACCTTAAAGGGATACTTCAGGATTTAGCATTAAGCTTTGTATTGGTAGAAAACCTGTAGTATTTTCGAATTACCGTGCTTCCCACCCTCATATCCCCCTGAGATGAGAGATTTATGTATTTTTTGTCTGGAAAAAATCCTCCGATGACGCAAAAATCGTCACTTTGCGTCATCTGAGGATTTTTTGGCCAGAGGCTAAAGACTACAAGCCAGTAGGAGGAGCTAGTTCCGCATGTTTTCAACCCGTCCATAGAGGGTGGGATCTCACTCACAGAATGTACACAGTGTCAGCCGTCTTTCTTTGGAAGCTAAGCTATCAGGCTCTTGTTCTGTGGAGAAAGCTGAGTAGTAGGAGAAAGCTGAGTAGTAGGGGTTACCATCCTCTTTTTCCCGGACATGTCCGGCCGTCGAGATCGTCCTTCGGCTGTCTGGCTGTCTGGCCGTCGGCTTTTGCTTTCTGCAGTCGCCATTCATTGTTTACATGCACACCTTTTGTTTCAATCTAACTGAATTCATTCCGATTGGTGAATCTGAATGTAGTGTTTACATGAACGCTAACAAGTGATCGGTTGATGTGCGTTTTAACATTGCTAAGAAAATTCCCGCTCCTCCGTGAGAGATACGAGACCGGTGCGTCTCAGTAATCACGCCACCGGCCTCGTGCCGTTCTCCCGCGGCCCTCAGCCTCGTCCTGCTCGCCACAGTAAACATAATGAATGGCGACTGTAGAACGCAAAAGCTGAATCCCGGACATTTTGAGCGATCTCGAAATCCCGGGCAAACTCACGGAGACTCACTAGTAGCCTAGCCTTGTTGTTTTCAACTGCACGCTCTTACCGGTAGGCGTGGCTTGGGAGTGGCCTCCTAGGGCAGCAAACAAGTGCATTCTGGGAGTTGTTGTCTTTCATCCACATAAGCCAAAAAGTCTAGAAAGCTCCAAATTCAAAAATTATTTCACATTTCTTCTACATAAATGACCTATTTTAAATACACATTCATCTTTCCAGAGGTGAAGTATCCGTTTAAGTTTATCAAGCAACGAGAATACTTTTTGTGCGCAAAAAACAACAAAAATAACGACTTTATTCAACTATTCATTTTCTTCTATGTGGGCCTCTGAGTGAGTTCACGTAGTGTAACAGCGCAGCGCATCTGGGTTGAACGACAGAACGTAGGCTCACTATTGGCCGACGCTGGTCATGTATGTGATGCGTGTGATGCTGGCCAATTTTTATGGGCGCACAAAAAGTATTCTCGTCGCTTGAAAAACTTAAGGTTGGGCCACTGTAGTCGCTTGGACTATTTTAACAATGTCTTTACTAACTTTTCTGGGATGGCAGATATCGATTACCTAGCAGCCTATGAAGGAGTGATTTCTCAGATTTCATCAAAAATATCTTAATTTGTGTTCCGAAGATGAACGAAAGTCTTACAGGGTTGGAACAACATGAGGGTGGGTAATTAATGACAGAATTTTCATTTTTGGGTGAACTAACCCTTTAACTGCTTCATCTTTCAACAAAAGTTTCTTTGTGAACTCTCCATTACACTGTGTTAGTTTACAAAGCAAAATTCTCCGGAAAAACATACAATCCTCTGATCCGGGATGCCATTAAAAAAAAAACATCCACTTGTTTCCTACACTGGGATTCTTCTGAAGTCTGTACAGAGACACAAACGAGCTGTTTAAACTGGACGTGTCAAAGCAAAGGTTCTTTCACTCTTCCATTTGACCTGTTGTCGACAGACTCTCATCCCAAGTCGTCATATACTGACGCTTTGGACATTTCGTCTACATCGAACGCACATGGCACCCTTTAGCGTCAATATGAGCAGATAGATATGGGCCAGAAGGCGCCTCCTAGCGGTCTAACCCTAACCCTACCCCAGACCTAAACCTACCCATAACCGAACAAAGCTCTGTGCGTCTCATATTGACGCTAAAGGGTGCCATGTGCGTTCGATGTAGACGAAATGTCCAAAGCGTCAGTATATGACGACTTGGGATGAGAATGCGTTGACAGACTCAAGTGTGTGGAGTACATCAGAAACTGAACGCACATCTGTATACTGTATCCAGTGTAGACAGCCCAATGATTATAATGGGTTCTATATTTTTTATGTGACACAATGCTCACATCTGGTGTTGGCAAGTTTCAGCCATTAAGCTACTGAACAGCAGTGGGCAGGGCGGGGCCTATGGTGCGATGATGATGACTATTCGTCGATATCTCGCTCATGCAAATGTGTTTGCCTGTGTGATGTCACAAATCCCACGAGATCCAAACGAGGCATTTTTGGAGTTTGATTAAATGAATGCTTTGTTTACAATGAGGAGAAGTTATGAAACTTGCAGGATGTTTTAATGGTACAAAGACCTCTTATAAAATATTAATAAGCACTATAATAGTATATAAATAATAATAAAATAATACCGCCCAGAAGTGACATCAGGCTGCTCATTTAGTTGTTTTTATATATAAAATCACCAATCCAAAATACTCAATGGTAGTCGAATTGAACGTTAATTGCAACCAGAAACATCAACCAATTGTGCTAGCTGACCCATATGGACCCAAGAGAAAGAGGAAAAATACAGCGGCCCACCTAGGAGCAGTTTCATAATGAACTCCTGAAGTAAGTGAGGATGACATTTCTTCTGTTCCCTTCTAAGCACACAATGTGTGCGTGTTCTCGAGTGTCGAACACACACACACACACACACACACACACACACACACACACACACACACACACACACACACACACACACACACACACACACACACACGTGTGTGCTGCAGATGCAGTCTATTAGAAGCAGAGCGGCAATTGGCGACATTACCTTCTTCAGAAAGGACAGGTGTTGGCAGCACCATATTCCTGGCACCTTGCTGCATGTGACATCTCTATCGCCTCAAGTTAAAAAGCCATTGCACATTGCTAAATGACTGAGGCCTCTTTATCACATTGCCTAGCATGGCTGAGGGCAGAGGAAGATATTGTTGAATTGTGGTGGAACACATGAATCAGTAACTTTGAAGTGATTTTAGCACAGGTATGAGTGTTGTTAGGCATGACGCTAATCCTAAAGTAACTGTGGGAATATCACTGTCATGCGATAAGTGCTTTATTGGTTTAATAAAATTGTATAAATAACAATACCACATATTTTCAGTAAATAGTTGCAATAAAGTTATTAATAATTATTTAGAAAAAATGTAGGCTGTTTACGGAGGACATTATGGCAACTGTGGATTAATACAGAACTCAACAAGGTTTATGCCAACTGTAAACAGCTCGGATCACAGTTTATCCAATCAAAATGAAGAAATTCTCATTCTTGAATTTTCATCTCGTCTGTAATTTTTCCGTGACCCTTTCTGCTGGTTACACTTACTCTTGTACACTTATCTTGATTAATTTGTTGAGTTCTTAATTCATTCAGTCAACCGATTTAATTGAAATGTTGATTCATTCAAAATGAAACATGTGACTTGAATTTGAAATAGCATACCAGCATATCTTTATACAATATTATCACAATTCTTGAGACACGATACAATATTATTGTGATATGCTGAATACAATGCAATAAAACCTTTTTTCAACTGCAAATGTCCCCAAAGGAAAAATTTCCACATATATTTGTATCTAATTGGATAAAGTCTGTTAATTTCACATGTATAACTATCAATGTCTTGCTCTGGAGGCAGTCATATGCAAATTAATTTTACAACTTGAACAATAGATGGCACTTTGTGGTTATTTTCATTGTATGTGAAATAACCGACACAATAACGCAAGACGGTTTGATTTAATTTTCAATAGAGTATATAACCATATAGTGGTGCAGGTATGAAGTCACTGTGTAGGCAAACTACTAACTGTAGGCAGTTAGCAACACATTGGTTCCCTCGACAAAACCCAACAGGATTTTACCATATAAGCTTTTGGATTATCGCAACAACAAAAAAAGCTCTGAGAACAACAAAAGTTTATGATAGGCTACTTACACGTTTTGTCCATCAAGATAATTTTCACAGATGAACACAGTTTACATGAATTTTGAAAACTAAATGCAGTTGTCTGAAGTAAAAAAAAGCTAAAGGTAGGGTATAAACGAACTACACCACGGTCCCACGACTTCAACGTCACCACTACTAAGCTTTTGACAACTCTTTCAGTTTTTTATCTAAAAACATTTTCCCAGAAAGAGTTGAGCTTGAGCTTGAGTTGGACTGAGCTTACCTGTCCATTTAATCTCCCCAACAGCCTCCGTAGTCCCATTTATTTAGTCACTTAAAAACCACCCTTTTCAAGACATGTAACTGCTTAAAAAAATCACCAGTGGGGTAATACTGATGTATTTTATGTCGTAGAATAAAACATGAAAGTGTCTTGAGCTTGTGTTTAGCACAGACTTTATTTCAGACATTTAACCAAAATCCCATTTAAACATTGACTGCAGGACGATGGAATCGCTAAAGTGCTAAAATGCTAACTCGTTTCCACATTTTGGCTTAGAAAGTGGTCATACCTGCACTACTCTATTAACCGTATGTAACTGTAAGTTGAGCTATCAGGTAATGCAGGCTGTTTTAAGTAGCCTTTCCGTCTTCCCCCATTTTACTGCTGCTGTCTTTCTTGACAAACGTGCTGTATTATAACTGCACGTTGGCAGTGAGGATTTGGCAGTATATAGATAGTATATCTAGTATATTTGATTCTAGTCGCGAGAGAAATTGTTGCATCGCATTATGTGTCGGCATTTATGTGTCGAACTAACACGTTTATTTAGCCTTCACCGAGCTAAACTGCGCTTCCTTTACACACGGATCACTGTGCGCGCGTGAGATACAGTAGCGCTAATTTACTCACGCTATTTTGTGAAATTACTTCAAGTTATTAGTAATATTTCATGCATTATAAGCACAGAACTTATGTAACATTTATGCACAATACTTGCAATCGTGAGCCGATCATTCAGGCTCTGAAACAGCCTACTTGGCGTCCATGAGTGAGCCATCGATTAATTGACACACTTGATTCGTAGTAGGCCTATATTCTTTACGATTGATAAAGATAAACTTTTTTCTTGTTTCTTTTAAGTTATTCAGTATGAATGAATGAACTAATGATTTGTTGTAGTATAAGAGCAATATCACCTGAGGCTGTAAATATTTGGAACAGCAGCACTCTTGCTCATGCAATTATAGTGTCAGCATCACAAACACTCATTTTGTAACTATTTTCATATTGGAGTAGTTATGTTTGTGTATTATGGAAAAATTTTTCCTAAACACTGGGCTATTCTCTAGTCTAATGGAATGTGTTCGTGCTATCGGTTTAGGTTGGCAGGGATTGTAAAAAAAAAAGTTAGGTAAGTAAAGTAAGGAAATGGATTGCTCCATACTTTTTTGTTATCCTGTGAATGGAAGATGCTTTGAGAAAATAAATAAATAAAGTAAATTTCTAAAGCAAGGGAGGCTGGGGAAGAACGTTAACTTTTAAGGTTAATTGGAGCCAAAAGTGTCACATCAATCTAGCAGTTTACCAGAGGAAATTGGCCTGGCCTTTTGTTGAGAAATGGCGGAGATCACCACATGGGGTTTTTCTATAGGCAATGGGTTGTTAAATTTGTAATGGGCTTACTGTGTTGTTGACCTGGTCTGGTCTTATATATAACTGCATGTGTTGTAGACAGGACCCAGCCACCTTCACAACTTGTATTAAATTCATATTTTAGGCCTCCCGGGGTGCGATAACAACGCTCCTGTATGAAGTTGCTTGGACATCTTGCTCTTCTGTTTGTTCACAAGAATATTTGAACATAGGAGTCAGAGCACGCACATGTATCCAGGTCACAATAAGTCTCTGTACCAGCCGTGTTTTGGATGGTGGCCCCTAAAAGTAGTTGATGGTCAGTATTGCTTCCTATTTTGAAATTATTGCATCAACTTGTTTTTGCTAATGTGATTGCTTTCCCCAGTGTGTACGTTTCTTTTTTGGGTGATATTATTTGACATTATATATAAAAAAATATTAAAAAAACTTGGCTGTAATTCAAGGTCTCTGTAGTGTCTGCAAATGAGGGAGAACAAATCTTTATCTCCTTAGATGATTGCCCAGAATAATGATAATAAAAGGATTACTCCTGGTCTAAAGAAGACGTCACGCTGAGCTAAGGTCTAATTGGCGAGTTCCTTTACAAAGTTGATCAAGTCCTGGGGCTGGAAGTTAGTGAACTGGTCAATTAATCTTTCTTCTTCCTTAATGAGGTGAGGGATTTCCTGTGGCTGGAGCCCAGCACAAAGTCAGACACAGTGCCCAAAGGATGTGGCGTCGCTGTACCAAGTGAGCCCCCCAATTAAAAACGGACACCACCAGACCTACCCTCCTCTCCAGGTGGTAAATTGGTCTGACTCAGACTCAAAGAGAGTGATCTTAACTATGACTTCAATTCAACTTTACAGGAGGACAGGGGGAAAAGGGGGAAATTTCCTCCATGAAATAGGATTGCTATGGGATGAAGCTTGCCCCTGCAAGGTCCAATCATTTCTTTTGCTAAATAAAAAGAAACTTGTTGAATCCCTCCTGCTGAGTGCCAAAGAGTTTCGAAACATTATGTTGCGGTTTGACTTAGGATTTGGGGGTGGTGGATGAATGTCAGGACGGAACAAGCTGGATGAATAAGGGAATAAATGTGCTTGACATGGTTGCTTGTGTCATATAAAGTCCATGCTTATCAGAGGTCACTCCATCAGGAAGGGATCAAAGGTGAACAAAGCTATGGAAGATTACAAAAACAATACCGTATGCAACAATCTCATCAAAAGAAACGTGTATTGGAAATGTGATACAAGTCTGGCTGTTACAGACTGCCTTTCCCCCATCTTTTGCTGTTTGAAAAGGATAGTTCACTAAAAAATAAAATTCTGTCATCATTTACTCACCCTCGTCTTGTTCTAAACTTGTATGACTTTTTTTTCTTCTGTAGAACATAAAATAAGATATTTAGCAAAATGAACAGCATTATAAATTAATAGCATTATTCTTCGAAAAATCTTTTTTTTGTGTTCAACAGAAGAATGAAAGTCATACAATTATTCAATGATTTTTATTTATTTTTTAATTTAGGTTGAACGACAGGCTACCTTTGAAGGTACACTCAGTATTAACAGGTTTTACATTTATAAATGTGTTTTTTTTAAAGTGATATATACAATCACCTGAGACTGGAACCATATCAGTCTCAAAATGTAATGATTAAATATATAATAAATTATCATTATTTGATTAAATTATCAAAATGTAAATAATGTGCGAATATATAATGAAACCATCTTCCAAACTGTGTTTTGCCTTAATTATCATGGTAAGCCAATGATAATTATTTGTTTTAGAGGTGTCAGAATGCTTTTATTATTCATCCATGGCCATGCGTGTTGATTTCAAATCCACAAATAAAGGAAAGAAGGTCAGGTTACTATATGCAGTAGAGCTTGAAGCCACAACAACTGAACATTGAACCAAATTGTTTGCAAACAAAAAGGTTAAGCGACAGTAGGCTACCCGTATAATAAAACATGCATCAACACAGCATAGAGTTTGCATAGCATCACATTTGCTGTACATTATAGGTTCACATAACAAAGTTTATGTTGGTAACAATGTCAATAGCTAAACTAGTTCCTACTTTGATCTATTTGCCTAAAAATTGCCTTGCCAAGTTATAGTTTCCAATGTTATCTGGTAACCAGACAGTTGACAGCACCCATTGAGTTCCATAGTATACTATTATACTGACGCAAGTGTTTTTTGCTAGTTTCAGCCCGACACGGTTATCATTTTCACGTCCTGCGCTACGATGTTTAAATAGCAAATACATGCCCATCTGTGCACCCATGGGCGTGCTGGTCTGAAAACGAGGTGCGTTCAGGCGCATTGTTGACGCGTTGCTATTTCAAGGCAACTGAAATAGACTGCGCCATTGACCAACAAAAACCTGGTCTAAAGTCAATGGCACAATATTTTTTTGTTATTTAAAGAGCGCCTTAGTAATGTGCGCCTATAGGCGGGTCCACAACGCGCATACACTCTGCTTATTAAACACACAGGGACACACAGCAGCACACATACATGCCAAATATTAAAAATAAAAGGATTACAATGTAAAATATTATTATTGTGTACATAAAGATATGGTGGAATCCAGCTTGTCTTGAGATGGTCTGCTTGTGCACTTTAACCTGGCGTACGAGTAGATCTGTTTGCTCTCTGGAAAAGCGTTCAGTTTTTCCACTAGCAAATTCCGTCATGTAAATAGCGAATCCGCCATGGCGCGAGCGCAAAGGGCATTTAAAGGGAATGGGAGATGAGACTCTGATTGGTTTATTGCACGTAAAGCCCAAAACACACTCATTACTCATTAAGATACATTTTTTCCTGTCGATAAACTAGCAAAAGTGGATTCGGACACGCCCTAAGTGCACTTGCGCCCTGCGCTTTAGACCATACGCTCAGATCGTTAAAATAGGGCCCTATATCTTTCATTTTGAATATATAACAATTTCTTTCAACATTTAGTTTGTCAAGAGATTTAAAGCACCATTTTTGGAGAGTGCGCATGTGCGTTCATTCTCATGTGCTCTAGTATGTAAGAAAGAGATTGAATCTGGAAATAAAGCAAAATAACAGAAAAAAAAATGTGTCCCCTGTGCCATGTTCATAATTTATAGCAAAAATATTGGCATTAATCTGAAACAGATAAATTAAAAGAAGTTATTACTCCACCATCTGCGTGACATCATTAACCAACATAGTTGAATGACAAATTTGCGTCAATATGGTTTCGGGAAGCTCTCTTAGCTAGTTGATTTCTTAAAGGGTGCATCGTACGTTGCTGAATGGGAAACATACCCTTGATTGGTTCAGTCCTTTATTACTTTAACGAAGTTGGTTTGCTCAACATGGTTACAAGAAAAGTGCTGCATCCGCATGCTATTTAAATGGCCTATTAATCCAAAATGACTAATTCAGGTTTTAAAATGATATTTTAAGGGGGTCCTATTATGCCCTTTTACAAAGTCTTGATTTTGTTTTTGGTGTGTACTATAATATGTTTTCATGCTTGATTGTTCAAAAAACACATTATTTTTCGCATATTTTACATGATTAAAATACGAAATGTATGATTGATCTGTGATTGATTAGCTGGCCCAGTGTGCTGTGATTGGCACTACTTAGCGCGTGTTCGGGAAATGTCCCAGCCCTTCATAACCGCAAGCTCTACTCAGTTAGATGTAAACATTAACGATGGCGTATGGCGTCAATTTCAAACCATTTCGAGCCCGATTCAGACCCTGACAGTGTTAACAAAGAGGATTGTGCTGAACGGATTTCAAGCTCAGACTTTGCAAGCACGGATTTCACAGGACGTTTCAGAGTGGTACGTTTTTTTACACTCTTAGACTAAAGACAAATATTTACCCCTAACATGTGCCAGCCTTCAGTTCAGAGAACGCATTAAGACTTCATTCTCAATGCAGTTTCCCATTAAATTCACTTTCCTCTTTGTTGAAATACATAATGAGGGCTAATGTGTGGTCAAGCCTGCTGACCATGGCCGGGAGATGTCTGTCAGGCTGGCGAGGCAATGCAATTGCCCATGGCTCAGACGGAGGAGATACTCTCGGGTCAAGAATTCAGCCCTCGGCCATGTTTGAGTTCAGCGCCCTCTCATCAAGACCGGGACCTCTAACAGAAAAACACAGGGCTCTTAGTGATCCGTGCTTCCAGAAGCTTCCCCTAAGCAGACTACAGCAGAAGCACTTGTTACTTTGCGAGTCATTGGACCACGCTTCAAAATCCCCAAGGCAAACCTGCCTTTGTCTACAGAAGTGGAAGTAGACAGAGGTAAACTCTCATACTGTGAAATACAAGCAGAGTCAGTGATCCATGTTTCAGGAATCGCAAGCATAGCCTTTGGAAAAGCTGCTTGACCGAGCTCCCCTCCCTCATTAGATTGATAACATGGGTCAGTCCTCTAAAGAGCTTAGCGTCTGCTTCCGGACTTCATATTTGGTACATATAGGAAATTGCACTAAAAGCACTGCCATGCAGATCAGGAGAGCTTTTGACTTTATAACAACCTTTAATCTAAAGACCCTTATAAGGGTCAGGCCACCAAGATGATTGTGATTGGCTTTTGTAATTAACCAGAAAGGAACAGCACAGCATGTTGCCACTTGATATCATAACTGTGTATGATAAGAGTACATGGTACTGCTTTCAACTTTGCTTAGGGTAGTAGGGCGAAAACAAACAAACAAACAAACCAAATTGGTCATTTCAAGAGCCAGCTGTGACGATTGTGTCTCAGACAATTAGTGCCCGTGGTTCACAGAGACATGAGGAAATGGGGACAGTGGCACTGGGGACTTGTTTTTCCACCAGTAGGGGGTAGTCACATTACATCAGAGCATGAAGTTTGGCATGGCTCAGAGACACAACAGAGTTTGTGGAAAGGCAATCACCCTCCCTATGTGAATAACTCTGCAGGTCCCATACATTCTCTTCCTGAAAGTGATCAGCTGTGGAGTTAAACTCAGGAAGAATGCGGAAATGATACTTGACAATACATGGCAATACATGGGAGAGATGCGCTAGTTCATGTTTGGCTTCTAAATTGCACCTTTTGTTTTGAAACTGATATTATTA
Source organism: Leuciscus leuciscus (assembly GCF_965113295.1). NCBI lineage: Eukaryota > Metazoa > Chordata > Actinopteri > Cypriniformes > Leuciscidae > Leuciscus > Leuciscus leuciscus. The sequence continues at coordinate 38,265,695 of NC_138734.1, read as the reverse complement.
ATGAAACTAGTATATATATATTTTTTTCATTTGTGCAATTTATTTAAAATGTAATTTTTTTGTTTTTTTTACATATTTGCATATGTAAAATATTTTAATATAATGATAAAAAACATTATATATATATATATATATATATTTATTTGTATATATATATTTTGCATATATATATATATATATATATATATATATATATATATATTGTTTATATATAAAATGGTAAAAATTGTTTAACATAATAAAAAATGTGGTACTTTAAAATAATAACAATACAATAGTATTTTAAAATAAAAACATAATTTTAGTAAATTTCATTTAAGATAATAACATAAATTTAATATAATAAATCAACTATAAATATATAAATAAATGTAATAATATTTAATATATATAAATTATATAAATATAATTATAAATATTAAAAATCCTTTGGCCACATTTATACAACAATGTAGTAAATGAGTAAAGCCGTTACAATAATAGTTAAAAAAATGTGTATGATATTATCTTAACCACTTGCAGAATATTTCTGTGGGCTTTTACCTAAAACAAGATTAATCTAAAGATGTCGTAAGGATATCCTGCTGGACTACAAGCATCTGTTATATATGTATGCTGAAAATGTTCTAATTTGTCTATAGTATATGCAGACAAGGATGGGTCAAGTGTAGAGTCAAGTTTTTTCGGCCATGCCTTGCAGAGAGTGGACTGGATGGAGAGTAATTATTTGTGGTGAGTCGAGGGCCCTGGGGGTTGCAGGGTGGGCGGAAGAGGCATGGGGTGCGGTGAGATGGAAAGCACGCCAGTCCCGCTCACGCTTGATGCTCAGTGAATCTGAAAGGTCATGTCATGTTTTCTGGCAATTGACTCGATGGGTTTGGATTCTGCAGCATAAGGCTGGTACGATGTTTTGTGTATGTGACTGTGTGTGTGTGTGTATGTGTGTTTCTGCTCCACACATTTACTGGGAAATGTGCCCCTGGGTTGTTTTTCGCATTGACCTTATTACCCTGCGCTGTGACGAGCTTGCCACTGAACTTGCTATCTCTCTCTCTCACACACACACACACACACACACACACACACACACACACACACACACACACACACACACACACACACACACACACACACACACACACACACACACACACACACACACACACACACACACACACACACACACACACACACACACACACCCTCCCTCTCCATTTCTTTATGTTTGTTTTTGCTCCATCTCTCTACCTCAAGATCACTTCCAACATTAATTAAATATTATATCAAACAATGAACGTACATATTTTGGAATTGTTTTAGAAGCACCACCCAATGAGGAGGGGGAGGGGAGACGGAAAAGAAAAGCATTTCTCAAACCCGGTTGCTCTAAATGAGAGGGGACAAACACTGAGTAAGGGCAATATTAGCACATTTAATTAACGCCGATCGCAATCATCAAACACCGGCAGCTCAGACTCATCCAGCAGCCTGGCTAAACCACACAGGACCTCCATCTGCATTTGGCTCCATTCTCTGATATATCTCTTGCCTTGCAGCCATTTCTCTGAGTGTAATTTACCAGAACAATGTAATTTTAACCTTTCCCCCTGCCTCATCATCAGGGACTTTAAGTCATTTTGCTGGAAATGAAGAAACACATCTGTGTCTTTTACGGCAGAGGACACACCATAAAAGCCGAATGGTTCAGTTAAAAAGGATCCTCTCCCTCTGAATTAATCCCAACTGTGCACGCTGTGTGTGTGAGCTAAATGTTAATCATCATGAAAGCTTTGTTTGAATGCATTTCCATTTAGACTTACACATTTAAACTGTTGCTATTGATGACTTGATGAATTCCACATTGGTGTTACTTTTTAAAGACAACACTTGGCTGAAGCTAAAAAAAGTTATGGAAATTTAAGTTTATTTTTATGAAAAATGCACAAAAATAAAAAAATGTAATTGTATATGAAATATATATATATATATATATATATATATATATATATATATATATATATATATATATATATTCCAAAACATGTTTACTCTAAAACTGTGAGAAAAATCAAAGCCATAAATCAAATTTGAGGTTGAGTAAGATTTTGTTTGGGCGCAGTACCAAATGTATCCACTAGATTAAATTTGTTTCCCATTTATTTCCAATGTGGTCATTTTTGACTGCGAGGAGTACAAGTGTCACTATTTTATTCAGGACCATTTAACCTTTTTGAATCGTGAAATCGTAAATGGTTTAATACAAGCATGTGTGGCATAATATTAACACAAAAATAAATTCTCATTTTATCAAAAAACAAACAGGTTTACAGTGAGGCACAAGTACATTTAAAACCAGATATGTGAAGAAAATATCGTTTTTTAATATGTGTGTAACTACACAGAAAAAGTGATTTTGCACACATAGTGCTTGTCTTGTGGCAAAATTTTCGGAACAGAGAATATTTTAAAGTTGTAATAGATAGTGACAGAATTTTTTGTTTTTTTCGTATTGTGACCAACGCTATCTCACGACCAATTCGTACGAATTCGTACGAATGATAAAAAGATGGCTAATTCGTACGAATTCGTACGACCTCACTCGTACGAATTTGTACGATTTGTCTAAACCCACGTGATGGGTAGGTTTAGGGGCGGGGTCAGGGGTAGGTCATTCGTTTGAATTCATACGAATTGGCCAATTCGTAAAATATGTACGATTTTGCAAAAATCGTACGAGTGAGGTCGTATGAATTCGTACGAATTAGCCACTTTGTAAAATTTGTACGTTTTCCCGTGAGATCGGGTTGTTGTGACTTACATCCAAATGTAACGACGAAGAAATGTTGGGCAGGGACTTGGTTCTATCCATTGCTTGTTATTGAATTTTAAGATGTGCGTTTTGCACTCAAAAATAAATGCCAGTTTGCAGACGATTGTGGAGAGGCGGAGTTTAAGCAGAACGTTTATTTTGATCAAACATAACGGTCAATTTTTTTCTTTTAAATGAAACATACATGCATAATTTACAATAAGATCTACAACATGCACTTACTAAATAGAGTGCATAATACATTTCATGCTAATGTTTACAGAGTGGTGGACATTTTTGTGGCAATCAATATTATGCCACAAGTTCTGTCGACTGAGCTTAACTTGTATTGAACCCAGAATACTTAAAGGTGGTTGTTTGTTATCCATGCTAATCTCTGTCTCTCTCTGCATGCGTTCGTCCTCACACTATGCCTGTCTCTCGCTCAGCGGCTCAGTGGCAGAGCTCCAGAATCACTTAGATCATTTTACCTAGGGCACAGAGAGGGCAAAAAGAAGCCACTGACCCCCGCTTGCCCATGCAGGGCTTTACGCCTCGCTGACTTTCCTGGTGTGACATTTTCCCCCATATCGGCCCTCCCCCTACCCACAATTCCCTCTCCGACCAACTAGCACAGCACAAGGGGGAGAATAAAAAAGCTCCGAACGATCATTGTCTGCACAGATATCAATCAAGTGAACAGCAGCCTGGGTCAATCTGCTGTCACCGTGTTCACAACTCACATATGGCACTCATGCAAAATGACAATAATGACAGAATGCCACAAGTGATATCACGTCTAATATCTTTTAAAAAGGTAAATAAGTTTAGAAAGAGGAGAACTTGTGTCCATCTTGCATCACCTGACCCTTTGCCACATTTACACAAGACCTGAAAGCCTCCCTTTTCTCTGCGATGACAAATATAGCCCCTTCGACAGGTCACGCGATGGTCGTGACATTATTAAAAGATCAATTGTGCCTCAAAACCTTGCCGATCTACTGTACAGCTTTGACCGCGACAGATGGGACTTATGTAGACGTGATTTTAATATCTATTTAAAGAGGTTTTACTGACAATGATCTAGTGAGACAAACACTTTTGAAACCTATGGCTTTGACAAAACCCTGACCCGAGCCGAAGTGACAGCTGTGCTGATGTAGCTTATTGTGGGAAATGTGGATTGATTAGAAGCGGGAAAGTCACACATGCCAAGATCTGAACCACTGGAAAATGAAATATACTGTATAAGATACATGATATATACACACAGTGCTGGGTAGTAACTGATTACATGTCATCTGGATTATATAATCAAATTCCAAAAATTAAGTACTTGTAGTTAGATTATATTAAGCTTTAAAATATTGATAAACAGACTAGTTACTTTTGTATTGATTTCATTATTACATATTCACACAATGGCAGTAAATCATTCATAATTTATTGATTCTCTAATTCTTCTTTAAAAATAAATAAAAAAATTGTGAAATTGCACACACAGAGCCACTATAGGTGGCTGTAATTACATGGGAATTGAGAAGCCACAAAGCATTAGATCACTGGAATTACAGAAATCATTTAACTTTTAAGAAGTGTTTTCTCAACATTGCATATCGAATCAAATCCTGACGAACACATTCATTATTATTTGAATTCACTTCATAAGTCATTTAACATGTATTGTTTGAAAGGCTTTTTTTCTTTCCATTTTTTTTTATTATAATTTTATTATTTTAAATTATTTATTTTCATTTTAAATTTGTATGATTTATTTAATGATTAGATTTTCATTGAACTTTCAAACCCCAGTCTGGGAAACCCTGACTGAATATAATGCACTTCATGTTGTTGATAAGAATGAAATATATTTTCTTTTTCTTTGTATTTTTATATCAATATGGTACAATATTATCCTATTCAATTCAATGTGATAAACGAGTCAGAAGTAATCCAAAAGTAATCGAAACGTAGCCAGATTATATTACCTTCAATGTGTAATTTAATGGATTACGTTAGGCTACTAACTACATTTTTTGTCATGTGATTTGAGTTTTTGTTGTCAGAAAAATGTCACAGAGAATGAAATATTAATGAAGTATTAATAATTCAGTGAAAATTAATTAAAAGGATAAGTGGTTAAGGTTTAAAAAAAAAAATGATATGACCTCTGATTTCAAGTGAGTCTTGTATACCATTCACATTTGTCATGGGAATGAGTGGCATCTTTAGCTTTCAGCAACCTCTGAGCATCACTGACATTAATGGAGTGTTTTAAAAGTTAGCATGAAGACTGATGATGTAGACTAGCATACAGTGTTCTTTGGCAGATCCTTCTTGCGGCCTCCAGGGAGGGCAGTGTTGAGTGCTTGTAGAGCAGATATTTAAGGGGCACTGCCACGGTTGAGGAGTTTAGATTTTCCTCATATTCTATAAAGCCGGAGTCAAGGGAGTTTGACTGAGGAGATGTGAAGTGTGTGTGTGTGTGTGTGTGTGTGTGTGTGTAAGGGGGAAAGGGTGAACAAAAAAAGCAGGGCACACTGTGCCAGAATCAACACGTGTCTGCAAAAGCCTAGAGGTTCTGCAACAATCTGTTCCGCTTGGTTCGCTGCAGTGCTGTGACCTCGATTTCTGGACTGCTGTTGAGAGGCTCCTTGCACTCAGGCTTGACACAAGCACAGGACCGCCCTTCTCAATGCTGTCCCAACCTTGGCAAGTGTGAGGATGTGTGTGTGTGTGTGTGTATGGACACGGAGCTGCTCATAAAGCTGAGCAGTTGGTGCAGGAAAGTGTTGCTCTCACTGCCCCCCTGTCTAGGGTGGGATGAACATCTCTGCAGTTTGGCAGTGCTGAAAAATGACACTTTCAATTGGGGTCAATTGGACCCCTGCCTCTGGATCTGAGATGGCAGCCATGACGAGGGGTAATCTCAGGATGAGGAAATAATTGGCTTTCTGGAGGAAGAGTGGGACCAGGCAGTGGAGATATAGGGTTGTGGAACACTAGGGGTCAGTGGAAGTCCACAAAAACATTCAAGTATGTGTGAAACCGAGTATAGGTTCCTAAATATGGAGGTACCAGCGAATCTAGCGTGAATCACAGAGGTTAGATCTGTGGGAGAAAGGTGAACTATGTTAAAACACCTGCTACTGCCACATGTCCATCCCTGTAACACAATGTTTCTTTTTATTATCACAATTCACCCTTCGCAGGGAGTTTGACTGACAGGCGATCTGACCAATCATAATCCGCCAAATCCACCATTTTGTCCGACAAAGCAGTCAGGAGAGTTAATAGATTAACGTCGGTGGATTTGAACTTGAAAAACAGTGTGAACTGACGTCTTTCCACGGTTGAAACAACATTCCTTCTGATGTTCATTCATGTTTATTTAATGCTATAAAGTAACTAGAGGGAAGATATGATCGCTTCATGAGCAGCTTTAACTGAGGCGCTACAGCGATCTGTCACGACACATTAAAGAGCCACAAAACAGTATTTATTGTTTAAATTTCTTTAAAAAATAACTAAATTTGAAAGTTGACACTTTGTTTCATATCAAAAGTAACCTACTCTGTCCTGTCTGTCAGCACGTTGTCAGTGTCCTCTTTGCTCCGCAATGCATTTTTCACTGCGTGAGAACATGGTTTGGCGTGAGAGCGGCATGGCTTGTCGGACATAGCAACAGTAACTAAAGGGCGGGTCTTTGCGAACGGTCAATTGTCGCTTTAATCGTACTCAACATTTTCATTACAATCACTGTAATCTTTACTAGGAATGCAAGTATCGGTATAGTATCGGTCAGTGGTGGCTCCAGAGATTTTCTGTTGCAGGTGCTATGGGGATGCTCAACACTTAAGAGAAGGTGCTTTGAATTTTGGGGCGTTTCATTATGGAGTTCGCATCGGACCACCCTTGGTATACACATGCGTACACGCCCGCATTAACTATACTCGTTCCACGACTATAAGCATATATATACTGTATATATATGTAAAAGTATTCAACGCAAGGGCTATAGACAGGGACGCAACTACCCAGTGTCAGAGGGGTATGCAGCAACAATTTTGGCAATCATCAATCTGGTGCACTTTGAGAGTTAAAAATTAAAAGCTCCAACCCATATTCAGTGTGCAAATTAAACAAAGAAAAATGCAAACCTCTTTTAGTTACAGTGTCAGTCTACATTACACTAGCCTACTACATAATAATAGTTATAATATTAATCCCATGATAGTAATAGCCATATAGGCTATTGTAAAACAAATGCACTGAAAAATAAAGGAAACTTTCATAATTAGTTTTGTACTAATTTCTATACTTGAAAGAGTATTTCTAATTCACATTAAAGATGTGATTGGGCCATCCCAGTGTCAATCAAGAAAAGAACCAATGGGCCGCTGATCTACGTGTTTCATGGGGTGTCAGAAAAACAAAACAACTAACGCTGACTTTTTTTGACCAATGCATTACACCGGCACTAACCCAGCGCCGCCAATTAAACAAAACAAAACGCATGGGCCGCCGAAGTACGGCGTCGTTTATGGGCCGTAAAAAAAAAAAGAAAAAAAAGAGATGTATCGGCCCAAAAAGCACGTCGGCCCACCGGGAATCTCCCGGTAGTCCCGATGGCCAGTAGCCTACATGCCTGGACGTCACACAAATCAAAATCCTACCTGTAGCCTTTCACCATCCACTTATTTAGCTGCTGTCGCATCAATTGACATGCCATCTCCTTTTCCCTCTTTCTTTTTCTATTTTTAGTCCCCGACAGCTTTTTTGCTTTATCCATATTTTTCGACGACAACTCACTAACGTTACTCGTTCCTGCTCGCTCAGCACTCACGGCGCCCGCGCCCGCTCGCGATTTTTAAATGATTATTTAATTCCTATTTTTAACAACATGAAAAAGACTATTCAAACATGACATTAAAATATAAATATAAAAAATTACAGACAATTCTTGGGGGTGCTGGGCAGGTGCTATGGCTATTATAGGGGGAGCTACAGCACCACCTAGCTCCTCCCTGGCGCCGCCACTGGTATCGGTCAATATCGGTTATTTAAAATGTTCTCTAGCACTCACTTAAAATTAATCTTTAATAAAACTATTGATTCATTTATTGATTTTAGTCTATACAGTATAGACATGCTTTGTTCTATTTTTTTTTTTACATTAAGGTTACCTTTCTGATATGTAGCATTCATAGAAAATGTATGTTTCATAATACATTTTTTATCTTTGATAATTTAACAACACTAAAAATGAAAATTCATCTTTCTTTAAATGTTGTCTTGTCTACATTCACTTATAGTTTCAAAACAACTGATCTTAATTTTTGTGGGTATTGGGGTATATATTTTTATTTAAAGGGACAGTTCACCCCAAAATGAAAATGTTGTTATCATTTACTCATCCTCAAGTTGTTCCAAACCTGTATGAGTTTTTTGTTGAACACAAAAGAAGATAATTTAAAGATAGATAGATAGATAGATGGATAGAATCTATCTATCTATCTATCTATCTATCTATCTATCTATCTATCTATCTATCTATCTATCTATCTATCTATCTATCTATCTATCTATCTATCTATCTATCTATCTGTCTGTGTTGTACGTCACACGCATCACGACCAGCATCGGCCAATAATGAGCCTACGTGGTGACGTACAACCCAGACGCTACGTGAATTCATTCAGGCCCACACAGACGAAAATGAATAGTTGAATAAAGTAGTTATTTTTGTTGGTTTTTTTGCGCGCAAAAAGTATTCTTGTCATTGTAGTTGAGCCACTGTAGTCACTTGGACTATTTTAACAAAGTCTTTAATAACTTTTTTGGGCCGGCAAGTTTCGATCCCATAGAAGCCTATGGAGGAGTGAGCCAGCTCTCAGATTTCTTAAAAAATATCTTAATTTGTGTTCCGAAGATGAACGAAAGCCTTACAGGGTTGGAACAACATGAGGGTGAGTGATTACTGACAGTATTTTCATTTTTGGGTGAACTATCACTTTAAAGACATTACGGCCTATGCTATACAATTGTTCTCAATGGTATTTTGAAGCATTAAGTAACATTATGTCAATCATATGCCTGGCAAGCCAAAAGGAATTCCCTCTGTTATTCTCATCTCACCTCTCTTTCTCCTTGTCTCGCTCCAGACTAATTATGCTGGGGTTTATGGAGCACTTTTACCACCCCGCTCCTATACCTCCAAAGTGGTTTGCTAAAACAGTGATGACATGGGGCTGTGGTAATTATCTAATTGTTTGGGTCATGTCTGTCTTTGATTTATGGTGTTGCATCAGAGCCTGACCTGATTTATAATGAGGTCCCCTCACTTTTGAAAATCTGAACCTGAATTATGTGGCACAAGCCCAATTATTTCTCTATGAGGTTTTGGTGACTGTTGACATTGATGGTGCGCATTGTCAAAACAGCTGCCTGCCCAGCTTTTGCCTAACCACAATAATATGATCCATCATTTTAGAACAGACTCACCTCTCCTCTCTCGCTTACACCAGCGCAGAGCTGGAGACTCCATCGTTGCTCACTGCAAACAGCACCATATTTCTTCATCACCGCTGTGTTAAAGATGCTTGGTGCGTTTCGCCATCATCTCTGGCATAAGGGTGCACAGGTTCGCCCTCATCATCGGTTCCACCTGCCAGACTGAGACCGCCCGTCTCACTAATCTGTCTTTGGGGAGAACGACAACGGGAGCCAGCAAAGGACACGGCACCCCCAGGCCCCATAAATCCCGCCGGCTCCCGATTACCCAGTTCAGGCCACAAAGTCAAAGAACTGGGCATTAAGTGGAGCAAGTTGCTTGGCACCAAGGACAAAGCTGACAGGAAACATAAGGCCCCCACATGCGGCCCGGATGTGAAGAATAGGCCCGCTCGTGAGGACGTACGCTACACAGATGAGACGGCCCCTCTCAAATTAGCACTGAGCAGGGTGACTGCCGCGACGGCGGCTGATGAAGAGACACGCGGCTGCCACTATTTGCGCCGCTAAGGCATTCATCAAATTAATTACTGCTGCGCCCAACCACCTCTCTGATACCTCTTTATTTTGAGTCCTGTAAATGGGGCCTCAGACGAGTCCTGACAGGGAGCCCTAATACACACACTGCCTCTTCTCCAGCAACATAATTAATTGAAAACTTCGCTGGCTTGACAAATTGGAATGATGAATCTATCTTCTATGAATAGCTTAAGGAGAGAGAGAGGGAGAGAGAGAGAGAGAGAGAGAGAGAGAGAGAACAGAGAAGAAAAAAAATGCATAATCAGTCAAAAATGTAGAAGCAACATCTCTCTCACTAGCTTTGCCGTGTATTGAGGGCCATTAGGGCCGAGAGGAGCCGTGGCGCTGCAAAAAGACGACTCTCCGTCCATCCACATCTCGATTGATAACTTTGGCTCTTCGATTTAATAGAGCGGTCAAGGTGGAGCTGTTCTTCTGTATGGTTCAAGAGAAATAAAGAGAGGTAAGATCATTAATCATGCACTTGTTCTCTTTTTTTAACACTAGAATATAGATGGGTTTGCTTCTCTAGTGTCTCTCCAATAATTCGAACCATGCTTATTATGGCTTGTGTTTGATGTTCTGAAATTATAATTTTAAATAAACTAAGTCAAACTTAACAAAAACTCAAAACATCAATTATTTAGATGCAAATGTACCTTTAACGGGGTAATGAGGGTGAAATGCACCCTTAAAAGGCATTTGAGAAACACCAAAACACATCTCTTGATTAATTACATTGATGTCTTAACAGTATAAAGGCACTACAGTGTATTTTGATCTCCTATCTCCTTCACTTACTGAAGTGCAATTGGACCAAATAAATGATCATTTACAATCAATCAGTCAATTAAGTGTGTTCACAAAAAATAAATAAACTAACAATTTTTTTTACATCAAGAGGTGCATAAAATTTTGGTCAAGATTAAGACCAATTTTTGGTCAATGCAAGAGTCCAGCACTCTGTAAAGTCTCCTCCAGCACATCCCAAAGACTTTGAATGAATTTAAAGGGATACTTCACCTCTGGAAAGATGAATGTGTATTTAAAATAGGTCATTTATGTAGAAGAAATGTGAAATTATTTTTGAATTCGGCTTTTGCGTTCTACAGTCGCCATTCATTATATTTACTGTGGCGAGTAGGACGAGGCTGAGGGGCGCGCGAGAACGATGAGAGGCCGGTGGCGTGATTACTGAGATGCCAGAAAAGTACAAAGCTGACAAAGCTCCGTCTCGTATCTCTCACGGAGGAGCGGGAATTTTCTTAGCAATGTTAAAACGCACATCAACCGATCACTTGTTTAGCGTTCATGTAAACACTACATTCAGATTCACCAATCGGAATGAATTCAGTTAGACTGAAACAAAAGGTGTGCATGTAAACAATGAATGGCGACTGCAGAAAGCAAAAGCCGAATCCCGGACATTTTGGGCGATCTCGACGGCCGGACATGTCCGGGAAATAGAGGATGGTAACCCCTACTACTCAGCTTTCTCCACAGAACAAGAGCCTGCTAGCTTAGCTTCAAAAGAAAGACGGCTGATACTATGTGTACATTCTGTGAGTGAGATCCCATATGGGCGGGTTGAAAACATGCGGGACAGCCCCTCCTACTGGCTGTAGTCTTTAGCCTCTGGCCAAAAAATCCTCAGATGACGCATGATTTTTGCGTCATTGGAGGATTTTTTTCCAGACAAAAAATACATAAATCTCTCATCTCAGGGGGATATGAGGGTAGAAAGCACGGTAATTCGAAAATACTACAGGTTTTCTACTAATACAAAGCTTAATGCTAAAGCCTGAAGTATCCCTTTAAGGTCTGGACTCAGAGGTGCCAAATCATGTGTGAAAATGATTCTTCAAGCCCCCTTACAACCATTCTTTCACAATTTGAGCCATTAATTAGGGTTAGAAGAACTGTTGCCAAACATACAACATGCGAGAAACATAATAATCACTGCAATAATAATCTAGACTCCTAAGCATTTGCTTTTTGACCAGGCAGTGTATAATGACCATTAATGTCTGTTTTAGTTGAGTTAGTTTATGCATAGAATACAGATACCAGATTAGCCTGATAGTTTATACACCACACATTTGCATTTACTTACCCGACATATATTAAAATGTATTAAAATTGAAATGTAATTAAAAATGTTACATTTCCCAATATCTAATTTAGCAAAAGAAAAATGTAATAATGATGTTCAATTATTTGATTATTATTATTATTAGTGGTGCTTGCAAAGTGTAGCACACTTTTACTATCTCACATGCTTTTTTTTTTCAATAGTTTTTTTTCTATAAAATGATAGAAACTATATTCTTCTGTATGAATTTTGGCACGTAACTCATCCCGCACCATTTGTCGTAGACCCTTGAATGAGATGTCAAATACATGTCTAGTATTAGTTTTGTAACATAACACACCGTATTTTGAAGATTTATAGATTTAATGACTGCACAGAGAGTCTTGCGAGAATATTCTGACAGATTTAGAGAATGCGTGACCAGAGTGGACAGCCTGTAATGGATGAGCAGGTGGATGGAGGTGAATTATTAAAGTAGCAAGTAGGCACTTAAACTCCTGTGTGTGGGAAAGTCACAATCCCCAACCAACTCCATAGCAATGGGTTATATGAAAGGGATTTAGAGCCCCTTACATGTTTTTTTTAGTAAAATATTTTGTCTAGTCTAAATGTTTTCAAACTTCAAGAATAATGCTGTTCTCTTATAGTTGCCCAGAATTACGCATTTTATCTCAAATCACAGAAAAAAAAGGCTAGTTATAAACTATAATAGTTCAGTCTAAGTGAAGCTAGATCTATCATTTGTGAGCTTTGCACATGTGTGCACTCTGTTTGGTATTTGCTTTTGTGGTATTCCTCACAGGCGTATATGTGTGTTTGTGAACAATCATATATGTCTATGCAGAAAATATGAGAAGGTTGCAGATGTGAAGGACACACCTTTTCCATGGTAAGTAGACATCCTTAATAGGTAGAGGCCTGTTTGTGAAATATGAGAGCCAAACTGGTATGTGACATTACTGTCATCCCCAGGGAGGCCGGCAGACTGATTTCAGTTCAGAGAGAACCTAGACAGGACAACAGAACTAAATAAAGTCTCAGATGGATGGAACTGAACTCCCACTAGAAAACCTGCAAGACAATGAGATTCCCTGTGCCCTCTGAGAAATGTTTACATGCTCTTCAAACACACACACACACACACACACACACACACACACACACACACACACACACACACACACACACACACACACACACACACACACACACACACACACACACACACACACACACACACACACACACGAAATATACAACATTAAACAATTTCAATATTACAGATATAAATAAACTGAAAATATTATGTTCTGAAGACTTATTTACAATATCCATTGAAAAAGCTTTCTTGTATTGTAATTTATTCTAAATTCTAAGTTAATTCTAATTTATCTATCATAAGCACATGGCTGTCTCAATGTATATGCAAAAATGTAAAAAAAAAAGATGTATTATGATTATATTTATTCTCTTGCCATCTTTTGCAGGATACAATAGCATAATGTGTTGTACAGTATCTCATTCTCTCTATATAATTATAATAGATTTTAATATGAATATGATCAGAGAAGATTTGGCTGAGCTTTTTATTGTGGCACTGCATCGTTCAGTTCTCTTTGGGCCTCATTTTCATGGACTAAATCTCATGGTTATTTGTTTTTTATATTACTAGCTCTGGGACAAGGCGAAATCCTTTTTCGTTAATCCCCCCCCCATAATATCAATGCTAAAGTACTCCAGGAGATAGGAAAAAATAATAAATGAGAGGAAAATCTTGTTAGCAGGGATGAGTTGGATTTTTACGTGAACAGGAATGGATGTTTTCCGAGACGAAGTTTGATGACTCTTATCCACATTGTTTTTTAGATTTTTAGATATTAAATGCATTGGTATGATTTTCGGTAATATAATACAGTCACTTTTTCTAAATTAGTGCTTAGTTTTTCATCCTTACCACCATAATGTATATTTAAATTGTATTTATTATAAGATTTTCTAACAGTACACTAGATTATTAATTCATCTGCACTCTTTGGAGCTCATTTACTCTATTTCACCGACTGCTCTCCTCAGGTCTCTTGTTAAGCTGCTTTCTCTCAGTCTCATTGTCTCATTAGAAATCTTCTGAATTTTAGATGAAGCAATGATCCAAAAGCTTTGGAAAACATAGCATATGAAACACAGGTTCATCCACCTGCCTTTTCATTAAAATGTGGGTGACTGTCATCTCTGAGTGCATTGCTTAGTCTTAATCTGCTTGCTTGAGCTAGAGCACTATACTTTTTCACACACCTAACTATATAATATTCCATGTAAATTTAAGCATCTGAGGCCCTGTAGCTTAGAGCGGTGCAGAACAGGGGGTTGCTGGGTTCATAAATGAATAAGAATCTCCAAATGAGTTTGCTGACCTCTTAAACTCTGTGAAATTAATATAAGCAGACATCCTGGCTGCTGCAGGGCTACCGCAGAGCCGGAGGAAGATCACTTAAGCTCTCAGAGTTTCCTGAAACTTTTATAAGCTGACTTTTCAAGACACATTGTTGCGTTTTATTGATGGTGGCAGGGAGCAATATGAAGGCAGATAAACCTTCAGTGACTTCACTTAACCCGATACATAAGAACAGGGGAAATTCAGGCATCACAGCATGTGGCGTCATTCGCTTTCCCACTGCACAACTCTTTGACCCTGCGTCCTTGATTCGAGAACCCCACTTGCTTCTGCTAAGCCCATGAAAACAAACAAAGCTTTGGTGGAAGTGGTGGAACAAACAAAACAAAGGTGGAGGCGTTTTTGAGACCTGGTGTTTGACGGTTGACAGTCAGCTCATTTTCTTATCTGCCACAGACCCGGGGCTTCCAGCAGTTATCGGCATTGTAATGCTGAAACATAATGTTTACTCTGTCTTTAGTCCGCTCAGCTGGGTTGCTTTTTGCTAAGCCAGTGAATAGCGCTAACAGGCTTTTCATATCACACTTGAGAGTGGACAAAAGAAATTACACAAATGTAAATAAAATGAGATAAATGCCAGAGTGTAATGAACCACTTCAACCGCATCCTCGGCTGCCTTTCATTTGCATGTGGAGTGTATCTTTAAAAAGTGTATATGACCACACTATAATGGTTGTTATATGAGATCCCTCTCTGCTGCGTTTAAAAAAATAAATAATTCAATGTTTAAAACATGTTTTAAAAATGTTTTTTTCTTGGTTGTACGAGCACTGACATAGTGTCTACACCAGATGCGAGTGGCGCAAAGCGACAAAAGCAAACAGAACCCATTATAATTAGTAATGCTGTCTACACTGGATGCGGCGCGGCGTGGAGCGAAACAGTCATACGACACAACAAATTCCCCACAACTGGACGTACTTCAAGCGCTCCCGCAACTTCTGACACAAAGGACAAATGTCAACAACGGTCGCTTTGTCATGTCTAGTGTTAACCGCTCTTGTGGCGCAGATCACGCTTGATGTATACCCTGAATGATGTATAAATAGGCCTAATGTATTTGTGCTAACGTTTTGAGAACATTATTAAAGACCAGATAACTTTAAATGAATGTTCTCTTAAAGTCGGCATTAAACAGCAGTTGCAATAGTCTTTTCTTCCTTATTGTGACATATTTTCGAATGAAACGGCTTCTGGAATGAGAAAAAAAAAGTAGGATGGGTCTTGATCTTGTCTTTCGGGAATTGATCGATCGAAGTTGGGCATTGCTATCTATGGACACAGATCTGAATGCCAGTTTGCAGTCAGTTGTGGAGGATATTTAGCCCCACCCTCTGCTGAGACACACTCTACGTCCAAAATCGAATACTTCCTTACTATATAGTATTTGAAAAACAGTTTGTCTAAAGAGTAGTATGTCCGAATACATAGTATTCGCAAAGTCCCCAGATTACCTTCTTCACTGAGATTCTTAAGTGCCCATTCAATGGATACTTTACTATCCCATGAGGCCACGGTTTATGAATGGAAGTGAACTTTTGCACTTTTTTAACGGTCGGAAAGTAAATTTGAATTCAAATGTAGAACCTACTCAGACAGTAGCGACACGTCAGGGGTAGGGAAGGTTAACGTTTTTGATTAAATAATCTTCTGTCACACATCTTCACGTGATGCGAATTCATTGGGCAGTGTTTGATTAAAGTTACAATCAAAAAGTTAAAAACTTTGATAAACTTTTTTTCCTCACAAAAAGTGGCTATGTTAGGTATCTTAATATTGAAACTACTTCTGGTTTTAGCTGCTTGATGTAGAAATATGGTATCTTATATTTTCAGTGAAGAGCTCATTTGTGTTTGCTTGAATAACAGGGAACATAGAAGTGTCAATGATAAGCATCAATGAACTGAATGAAAAGTGACTTTTGTTGACTGCACTGGATACTGCCGGAGAAGGATATGGAACAATGACCAAATAATGAGCAGCACATGGATGATACATTGACGTTACGTCTTGAACAAAGATTTTTGGAACCTGGTGCGACTCATCTCCGTGTATAACCATGTGTCCTGTCTTAATATATGAGGTGATAGAAGATAAAACTGTGTAAGATCACATTAAATCCCCATTCAACCAAACAAAAAGGCAGAGTTCATATTCTCACAATTTTCTAAAATCATAATAATGATTTACAGACATGGTTTCAATGTAGAACATTGTTAATTTAGGGTGAGGAAGGTCTGAATGTTGCTGTAACACAGTTTACATGATATTAACATAGAGGTTAACATCTTTCATTTCAGCCTCCTCTTCATTTTTTTTTTTTTTTTTTTTTTTTTTTTAAATCAATGATGCATTTCAGAGGGTAAAAACTGTCTGTATGACGGCCAAATGCTAAATAATTCACACTTCTTATAAATATTGCACATTCACACTTGGATAAAATCTCAACCGAGATATCTCTTAGGGTTCAGGGCACTCAGAGTTCAGGTGGATCCGCCGGTCCAATAATCCGCTTTATGGGACTACTGAGACACAGCAAGATAAATAAACACATATTGTAAGGTAGGTCTTCATCCTATGTATGCTCATTTGGTTGCGGTATATGGGGGAAAAGTAAGTGTTTAATGGTTACAGAAAATTTATTTTCAGTAATAGGTACATTTTATCCGATTTGTTGATGTTTTCTTTTGCTTCTGAGGGGACAGTTGCATTTTGTAAACTGATGTAAAGCACAGATTGTGAGAAAAACAAAATGGTTAGCTTTGCTGAGACTTAGTTTTGCAACATTTCTTTAGTAAACTAACTTTTTGTTGGTTAAACTGTTTGATATGCAGTACAATAACATTGAAATTTTGTCTTTGAATGTCAAAATGGGCACTAAATGTGCCAGAAAACTGCATTATTTGTTGGTAGAAATGTGCAATTGTATCCAAATATAATTGTGAAATTCGGTAAGTGCAAACTCAGTGTAACTATTAACTTTGTGTACAGTAATTATATAATAATATTCAATAAAGCTATAGTTAATGTAACTGTGAAAAGTGATCCTGTGAATATTTCTTTACACTTGTGCACCTTTTCTGAAACTTGGGTATTTTTTCAGATGTTAATTTTAACATCATTATCATATACAGTATGTGTACATCTGACAATGAATGAAGAATGAACAACTATTCATGCAATTCTAATCTTTCCCATTCAAAGGAAATGCCTCTTGTGACAAATGAGGTGGCAGGCGAGACTGTGAGGGGTTATTGATGAACATTTGTGCTAATGAAGTTGTTCTGCCCCGGATTTTGATTCCCACAGCTGGGAATTTCAGTTTATTGCTTACATTATACTCATACAAAAAGTAGTAAGATGTTTTCAGAAAAGCCAAATAATATTAAGTCATACAAAAATGGATCATTAAGTTATAATGCTGTGAAAAACATTACAAATCCAGATAACCCCATTCAGCTGGTTGTTTTCCAGTTAATTATCCATTTTTGTGATTTTTAGCTAAACATGATATAGATATATATAGATATATATTACAAGTGCAACTATACTGGTGATAACCTGGACCTAAAGCAGCACATCATAATCAGATTCAAATATTTACACATCACAATATTGTGACCATACATTATGATTACAAATTCTAATGAACATTTTCTTAAACCAAATCACGATGTTTCCAGATTTTAGACTGATGGCATTGCAGTTAATTCTGGCCAATAGGACGGGAAGAGTCCGTGTGATTGATTTATAAAGAGAACATTTACAGGTTTTATGCATTTTATTTGCAGTTTATAGAACAGTTTATCTGAAATTGTAAATGTCACAGCAACAAACAGAAGAGTCAAGACATTTTTTTTTCAGAAAGTCAGAATAAGCTGCAAAGTGGACAAGCCTTGATCATGATGTGCTCATCAGAACAAACATTTCACCAATAAGAGAAGCAATATTCAATCCATAATCCAAAGAAAATGGGAAAATGCTATGTGTAGGGACAAGATCGTTCTTTGGTCTTCTCCACAAAAGAAACTTTTGTGCTCAGTTCAGTGTTCAGTTGGGTAAATCTGCAATGTGACAAAGGCTTGATAATATGAAATAGACCAGGGGTGTCCAATCCTGCTGCTGGAAGGCCACTGTCCTGCAAAGTTTAGCTCCAACCCCAATTAAACACACCTGAAGCAGCTAATCAAGGTCTTACTAGGCATACTAGAAACTTCCAGGCAGGTGTGTTGAGGCAAAGTGGAGCTAAACTCTGCAGGACAGTGGCCCTCTAGGACCGAATTTGGACAGCCCTGACATAGGCTGCATTTACACTTGCATTAACATTAACATGCGATCACCGTGATCCGATCAAGCAGATCGGATCGTAAGCCAATCAGGACACGGTGCGTTTACACCTGTCCACATCAAGTGGCTTCTGTATCTGGATAACAGATCGATTTTCTTTTAAAAACAGTTTTCTGTCGGGGTACATTTTACAAATCTCGCAAAATGAGGTGGAAGAAGAGGCTGCAAGTACTAATAATGTGGATAGATGCCGTAATGGAAACGGTATAGAGAAACGTAGTTGCCAGCTGTGGTGGCAAAAATGGGCATTCTTTAAAGAAAATTAATGGTTCTGCAACTTTAGAGTGCGAAAGCAAACATTTCAGTATATTTGTGATGTACTTCGCACTCGACTGTATCGCAAAACCACACAGCTACGTGCAGAAATTCCTGGAGAGAGGAGGGGGAATAATGACAGTGGTTACACAGGTTTTGTGTGACGTCCACCTGTGAATGCAGACACGATGGCTGGATTGCGTTTACATTACAGAGATCCGATCACAATGCGTCCTCGACTACCTCCGAACCTGGACACGCTGATCGGAATCCGATCAGAAGGGCGTTTACACTTGTCTTTTCAATGTGTATGTGGACAACATCCGGATACAGGTCGCATGTTAATGCCAAGTGTAAACGCAGCCATAGACACTATCAAAGGTGTAACAAAGAATGGAACGATGAAGAAATGACTGACCTCTGAATAAGAGGGAGGAGGCTGGAGGCGGAACTGCTGAATGTAAGCGATTTCTGGGCCATTCAACAGCCAGTCCGGTTGTGGAGTTCTGTGCTCTTCAAACTGTTCCTCTGACACAACCTCTGCATAGCTGGGTGGGGCTGTCAGGCAAATGATCATAAAAAAAAAAACAAGATGCATGTACACATTTGAACTAATATGAACAAATTATGCATATATGTTAAGTAATTTTCTGGAAATAAAAGCAGTTGAAAGTGAGAGGATGTGTCTTTTTTTGCAGAGTTTAGCTGCATTCACCGCATCAATACATTCGCACCATACCTTCAGCTACATCTGGTAGGGTAAACCTGGGGTACAGCAAGCTCATGTCCATAATGGAGTCCCTGCTCGTGTAAAAACTGTGACTGCAATGACCATCGGTACTGATAACCAGTGGAAGCTGTACTTTTAGGTTTTTGGCACCTGGTATCTGAACAACAACCTTTAGAAGAGAAAGAAACGTATAGAATAAAGATTCATATAAATGGTGTTTATAAATACATAGCTATATTAGCTAGTAGAGGTTATAGAAATTATTATAATTACTAGTAAATCAACATGTATTTACATCTATACTATGCTTATCAGAATATTATTAAAACGACTGGTAACACTGACTAAGAAAAAAAAAGAAATCCTTCATAATCATCATAAAATTATTACATACTGAAAGCAAATATTCCACTTTCAGGATGTCTGAATTCAGAATGGATGGAGAAACTGGAGGAATCTTCAATTCGTTTCCATTCCACCTGCTGGAACAGTCAGACGGCACTACATTTCCGCTAGCACTGGCAACCACCCGTTTGATGATTTTTTTTTTACCCTTTGCCATATAGGTCTGTATCTGGTATATCACTGCTTTTGGCACAACTAGACGAGAGGAGAGGTTCTCAATCAGAGCACAGATTGGGATTGATTCTCCTAGAGAAGAAGAAAAAAAAAGAAATAAAGAAAAAAAAATTCACACAAGATGAAAACCAAATTATTTAAAATAACATTGCTATTGCAGCAGCATGGAAGAAAATTGCTAAGCAGTCATATCCCTTGAAATAAACTCTGTGGAATCATAAGTTTACCTTGGATCTGATAATGATCCACCCAGACATATGTTTTTGGGCCAAGACAAAAATATTTAGTAGTCTTTTAATGGTCTTAACCATTTTAAATCACAAATCTCTTGTCAGGGAATTAGGAAGAATTACAACAAATACTGCAGCCTAGATAAAACAATTAGCACGGAACAGACTTCCCCAACTTCCACTTAATGTTAATGGCTTCAAACGGTTCATGAGTATTTGAAAAATGTCTCCCAGTTCGTTTGAGTTTAATATGAGACCAAATATTCTTGGTTCAAATCTGGACTCTGACCAGACCAAAACATGAGCCTGATGGACTTGTTCTCAAGCCACTTCTTGGTTGCAATTTGGGCAGAAGCATTGTCTTGTTGAAAAATATCTTCTGATCATTCCTCTTTAGATAACAACTTTTCATTAGTGGGAAGCAAGCCATCCTGCAATATTCGCCTCTACCCCAAAGCATTAAATTACTTTCCACAGTGAAGTAGCTCACCAATACCAGCAGCTAAAAAGGCTCCCCACTCAACGACACTTTCTCCACTCTTCACTGGGGTAGAGATGCATTTATTATTATTGTATTTCTCAGCAGATTTTCAAAGACACCGCTCTGGAGCCGTGCAACTTGGGTTTCATTATGATTCATCTCTCCCATATTCTGGCAAAAACTTAATTCGGTCTTTGATGTTTTTCTGAGACAGCAATGGCTTTTTAAGTAGTGCATTGGCTTAAATTTTGCGCATTTTCTGACCAATAATTTGTGGTCAAGACCTTTAAAAGCTTAGTGTTTAGCCATATTGGGCATGGCCCATTTTATTTAAATTTTGTTTTGCCTAAGGAGTGTATACATTTTATTCTTGTAATGACAAAGCAGATTATTTAGCAGCCATTACTCCAGCTGTCAGTGTCACATGATCTTTCAGAAATAATTCTAATATGCGGATTTGCTGCTCAAGAAACATGGAAACCATGATACATACTTTTTCAGGATTCTTTGATTAATAGGAAGTTCAAAAGAATAGCATTTTCTTTACTGACCCCAAATTGTTGGTTACGTTTGGTAACTTTGTTACCTTAGGCTAACTTTAGTTAAGCAAAAACCTACAATATTCAAATACTGTCATCCCGTCACACCCAGAAAGCTTCAAAGCTCATAAAAACATACTTATTTTATCTTACCATTGCAATAGCCCTGTCGGTCTATGCTGACAGACAGTGAGATGGGACCTGACGTAAAGATCCAGCAGCCGATCATCTTCTTACAGGTTTGTGACACTGGATACTGTAATGACAACTCTGAGTCAGAGGTCAGGAGGATGTTCTCTAATGCAGTACTTCTTTGCTTCAGATTTTACATCAATTCTACATTTAATTTTGAACTGATGCTAATGTGCCTTCAAGAGATTCCGATACCTTGATTAGCAGGTGTGTTAATAAGGTTTGATACTAAACTCTTCAGGTGCATTAAAATCTCATATTGTCTGAGTAATGTACTGTACTACATTAGAAGAGGAACTAACTTTGCAGCCATTCAAAAAAAGTATGTTCTATATAGTATGAATGAAGTCAGAATGTACTACATCTGGCATCATGTGACCTACAACATTGACTGCTATTCACAACTTCTCTCCCATGGATAGTACATTGTCCATTGGATGCACACTTCAAAATGGGTATGCGAAGGCAAACAGAAGGCATTTTTGATGTACTCACTATTAACGTTGGCATACTGACATCAATAGGATTGATGATGCAAAGTTCTCTGCAAACACGTTGATTCTCATGAAATGGTGTTTTTAAAACTGCCTGCACCATGTAGTAAACACGGCCATGTTTTCCAGAGAACGAGGAAACCAAGGGACTAGGAGACAATTAAAAATGTGCAGTGTCAGTGCTCTGAATAGGTGTAACAAGAGTTTATTTTGAACTACAATTAATACAACAATATATAATATATACACACAATGTATACATGTTTGTTTGCAATTATCTTATAATCTTTGCTGCCTTTATGTTAGGCCTAAACAACTGAAACTGGTGTGTGCACCGGGTCTCACACTTTATAAAGTGATTTGATCAAACGGTGCCATAAAAACTTGCACTGGGCCCCGACTCATGCTTGGAATAGCCCTGCCAAACATTTTAACTTACCTCTGAGGTAGTTGTAGTTCAAAAGGGATCTCATACATGCCACTATGAAGGATGAGGTCTTGACCTAATCAAATATTAATAATTCAAACTGTACTAGGAGTTCAAAGGCAATGCAACAGTTAACACTTCAATCATGACAAAAAATCATGAGTAATTGCAGGCCTACCTGTTGATGCTAAAAGTGTCTTGGATAAGGAGAGATATTTTCTCTCTTCGGAACAGCGGGACCGTTTGTGCATCCAACTCACCTGAGCATATCCTTTCAGTAATACTTTCATGGCTTTGACTGTGGTGGCTTCAAAAATTTTGAGCGAAATATGTCCAGCCACTACCTCACCAGAGCAGTAACCATCTCTCTGATCAGTGTTGTCAAGAATCAAATCCAGTGATTTTCCTTCAGTATGTGTCATCTTGCTTTCTGGGGAGTGCATAAGAGTACATTTCAATAGGAAAAACACACATATTGTTTATCTCATTGCAATACTGGATTATTGTATCAGCATCGATATTTTGAAAATGCTACCACTACATAGACACACACACACACACACACACACACACACACACACACACACACACACACACACACACTTTATCTAATCGCGTGTCCAACATGACATTAAGCTACTATAGGCTATAGCCAATATCTACATAACTTTATAAAGACGCATAAAGTGACTTTTAAACACTTTCAGGCAATGTTTAAAAGGCATTACATAAATAAACATTCATTGTATATTCCTTCGAATTGTTTCTCACTATGCTCATGCTGCAGCAGCACACGCCCGACTCAGGTTGTCTGCAAGCCACGCCCAGTGTTTATTTATATGGAGTGATTTGCATCTCTTTCAGGCACTATCCCCTCCCATCTGGATGCTTCTGTCATTCGATTCTACAGACATTTTCAACAATACCGCAGCATCAGAAACAGAAACTTTATATATAAAGAGGGTAAATAAAAATTAAATAAAAGGCGGAGTTAAATAAAAGTACCCCTCCCACAAAATGAAATATTTGATTACAATTATACAAATATTACATTTATTTATATTTAACAATTGCATTATTTAGATACAAAATATTTAATATTTCCTGTGGACACAAATTTATAAGTCGAGCTCACGAATATTAGCTGATATAAGGCCAGCGACATTACGTGTACATTTTTTGATTGGTCAGTTGCTGACTCACAGCCAATCAGCTTGCTTGCTTTGGTGTTCATGCAGCCAAACCCAGAGCCGTTATTTATGTCAGAGGCCTTTCTGACGACTAGAAAGAAACTGCCAAACAACTATCCACAGAGCTAATGAAAGGTTTGTTATTATCTTCCCGCTTGTTCACAACACTAGAGTATATTCATTTTGCTGCATTGTTGTTTGTAATTGTTGCCTAACGTTACTCATGTTCACCACTTTCTGGAAAGATATCCATCACAAATGAACAGAAATTTCTGATGTATGCACTTTTGGGCATTGGCTTCACCTTAAAAAGTACCATGGGACTACTAACATGTTGTATTTTACATTTTCCAAGGACGTAGTATGATTTTGATATGCAATTATGTTACTGATAAACGTCCATTCAATTGTACAGTCATATTAAAGTGTTTAAGGGAACACGGGCTAATTTGTCAGATTTAAATGGTTTACAAGGCTTTCCAGTTGAGATGCAAGTAGCACTTAACTCGAATTTTTCTATTGACAGGAAGTTTTTTTTTTTTTTTTTTTTTTTTAATCACCTCAATTCTTAAACTTATCTTGGATCAGCAAACATCCAACCTTGAGGACATGTAGCTAAGATATCTCCTCTCCAGAAGTGTCTTCTCTTTATCACCACCCAATGGTCAGTATATAAACCTACACAACACTATGTCTACTGCATTATGTTCTCAGTACAATATTACCGGTAATATATGGGGTTAGAATTGTTGCATTTATTCCAAATAAATAGATTGAGATTCACAAACAAATGTAAAGAGATTCACAAAAATGTATCAAATTCGCCAATTAATAGATTAAGATCCACAAATAAATGACAAAATGATTTTTTTCACAAAAATGTATAAAACTCACAAATAAATAAAATCAGATTTGCAAATAAAAATGTGCATTTGTAAATCCCCTCACGCATCTCTGGATTCAGCAGCGGCCTTAAGCATCTGGGGGCCCTTTTCAATAACTAATATGGGGCCCTACCCACATAAAACATAAACATAATAGAGCAGAAAAAGCAAGGATTCCTGTTGGTTCGCATCAATGGTATATTATTTTATTACGTGCACTTTCAGCTTCATGAACAGGCAGCTCAACATAGAAATAATCCAACCTTATTTGATTAAAACTATATACAATTCTACAGCGTTTTACGTTGGAATAAGCCTCGTCCTTTCACGCAGGGCAACTTCACTGCTAAATAGATTTGCACAGTATATTTTCAGCTGTCTGGGCTGACTTAAAAAAGACAGCTCAAACATCCCCTCAACTTGAATTATTTAACAAAAGCAAAGAAGAAAAAGTGTCTGACTGACACTGAACCGAACTTATCATAAATAACGTTATTTCAGCACTGCGCCGTTCGCGGGGACGGTAAACGTCACCATGGTAACCGCGGCGCGAGTTCGACCAATCAGAGACGTCAGTGTTTTGCTTAGAATTGTGGGTAGTGTAGTATTTCTCCAGAAGATCGCAAATAACAAGGTTGATTTCATACCTTGTGGCTTTTATAGGAGCAGAAACTTTCGTTTCACAACCTCGTAGCTCGTGGTCAATTTACCTTGGATGGTTTAGACATTATGGCTGAAAATCAATATCCTACGGAGAAAATGAATGGGATTTTGCTGGTCTGTTGGGGCCCCCCTTGGAGGGCGGGGCCTGTTTCAATTGAAACGGGTGAAACATAGGTAAGGCCGCCTCTGTCTGGATTTTGAAACACTTCTAGCGTCGACGTGCAGAAAAATCCACAAATAAGTGGAGTCCACCCACCGTTTACTCAAGCCAATTAGATAACGGCCACATTGAGCGGACCAATTGTAGCACGTTCTCGCTATAATCTATGCTGTAATCTATGGGCGCTTCATTACTACTACACGCAACTACACGGAGGACACATCATTTGCGTATTTGCTTTGTCCAGTATAGACAGCCTCGCACGGGGTAGACACGATGTAAGAAATGGCAAAACGGATGATTTTGTCTTTTAAATCACAATCGTGGTGACAAATAGCTAGCTATAGGACATAAATATTCTGTAGAATACCAAATGACCATGATTGAAGATGTATCAGTACGAGCAATGCTGAAAAATACATCTTTGCATTTATTTTGGATGCTGTAAGTATCTTTTACAATACAAAAAATGATTAAGTCTGATTCATATGAAATATTTGTGTGATCAAGTGTTTAAACGGATAAATAAATGCAAATCGCTTGTCTTCTGGGCTTTTCACTTTTAAATGCATGACATTGGAAGGCAACATGTCACATGTTTAAAAATAACCCATATATTCTCTACAAACAAAGGGAATCGTAGGACAGGTATTTAATATTGAAAATACTATTTAACATATTTAATGCTCATGGAGCTTAGATTTAAAACTTGACTGAAGAAGTGGGAAAAGGTTGGGGAGGTTGAATCCAGTTATTCAATAGTCCGCAACTTACTGATGCTTTGCTGTTCTATCATGAATAACGTGACTTCCATAACGCGTTGTTCCCATAACAGAGAGTTAAGCGGCATTTTCAAAGGCTCATAAAAATGTGTCTTGGCTTGATACACAGTCTAATGGTCTAACGAAGTCCATAACTCTAACGAAATCCCAATTTTAAACATATTTTACTGAAGCAATTTTATGGGCCTTAGCCTTACACTTCCTATTTGAGCCAATGCAAATGAACGAGCAAAGTTATTTGAGGGCAAGACCACCCTGATCGTAAAGTCTAACATGATTTGTTGTAGTGAGAACATGCTACGATTGGCCAGCTCAATGTGGCCGTTATCTGATTGGCTTGGGGAAACGGTGGGTGGACTCCACTTATTTGTGGATTTGTCTGCACGTCGACGCTAGAAGTGTTTCAAAATCCACAGATGCGATTTACAAATGTACAGAAACCGGTTCACAAATAAATGCCAGGCAGAGTTGTGTTTGTGACATAAAACACATTTGTAAATTATAATTATTTTATTTGAAAATCTCATTTTTATTTATTTGTGAGTTTAATACATTTTTGTGAAACTCTTTACATTTATTTGTGGATCTTTAATCTATTTATTTGTGAATTTGTTCAATTTTTGTGAATCTCTTTACATTTGTTTGTGAGTCTCAATCTATTTATTTGGAATAATGCAACAATTCTAACCCCATAGTAATACATAGAGCCATATGTTCTCTGAAATTTTCAGGTGATTACCAGTGTTTATGATTACATATTACTTTCTATTTTAGTTAATACAACTCCAAATAGTAAAAGTAAATCCTGAGGAATTTTTTTCCAGTTTCAAGTGCATCTTTCCAGGTGCAACTCGAAAGATGTTGCTTACCTAAAGCCGTTTGAGATCATTCTAATTTACCAAGACAGCAAATGCAATAAAAGCAAGACTGTTAAAGCCATTCATGATGGCACAAGAGAACTGTACTGAATGTGGTAGAAAGCAGTAACGGTTAGATGTACTGCATTGTTTGATATGATTATTCAGCATGAGTGAAAAAGAGAGGTCAGAATCAGGTCATAGAATGCAATAATCTCAGTTACAGGCGCCATCAGTACAGAAATGTGAGGTTTTGCAGCTTACCTAGAGTGTATGCGAGTTGTGTGTGTGTGTGTGTGGGGTGCGTGGACTGCTGCAATCTCCCCTGTTGGCTAATAGATTCGAGATGACATGTTCTCCGCTTCCATGCTGAATGTTCAGTGAACTTTCTGGCACAGAGGCTGCCTCTAAAGTGGGTTCAACCAGAGGTTAATATAAACAAACAGCAGAAAATGGAGAGCCAGGGATTATTAAATGTTAGGATGACTGACAAATCCCTCATTGCCATTAGCCCATGGCCTTCACCTATGCCCTGCTTTCCAAAAAATACTGTACCGTGGCTCGACAATTTTCTTTCTTTTTTGACAGTGGCGTGTTTAGTTGGGGCTGAGAATTTGTAATGTGTGGTCAGATTGTGAGTCACTTGGCCAGAGAAAGCTTTTGCCAAAATGTCCCGTTAATATGGATGAAAGATTGTGTGCCCACATTTTAATGAGTTTAAAAATATGAAGTGTTGGGAGGCGTTTATGACAGCTGAGGTGGCCATCATCATGCACATCATTTGTTGATGTTATATCACGTAGCTATTCTTAATTTGATGAATTCTTATTTTTAGTAGGTATCCCTGCATTTGACAGATTCTTTTCTCTGTGTTTGACAGTATGATCTATTTTAGTTTCAGGGTACTAAACAGTTATATAATTTAATAATTTAAAACTGTTGAAATAATTGCAGTTTTTGGTCTATTAATTTTGCAGTATGATCAGGATGCATGAAATATTTATTTTATTATTCTCAACAATTTATTTTCAATTATTTTATTTATTTTATTTTTATTTAAAAAGATTGGATCACACATAAACATATCTTAAAACATCCCCCTTTTCCGTAAAAAAATTTTTTTTTTTTTTACCCCAACACTTTCTCAAGTACATAAAGATCATAACAGGAAAAGAAAGGAGATTATAACAGATCATAACAGGAAAAGAAAGGAGATTATAGAGTCTGAGTCAGAGCAAGAATAATAATGAAATACAATTTTGACATATCTGAACATATACAAATTAAAGTATGCCATTGATATATGAATGAATTGTCATCTTTGTTTGTATATGGTTTTTGAAAAGTAGATTTTTTCAGATATTTTCATGTTGCAGATAATCACACGCACTGCCCTCTTGTGGATGAGCGATTAAATTGCAAGCAATATAAATAAATTGCCCCTTTTGTACTTTTTGTGATTTAACAGACAAATATCACCGTTCACCATCATTTGCAGCTTGCATTAATAAAGTATAGAGAGTTTAGTCTGTTATCTACAGCTGGGTAAACTTAATTGCAGCTTCAGCTTTGACAGGTTGCGTATGGAACATAGATTGTGTGTGTGTGTGTGTGTTTTTCCCTAGCTAACAATAACTGCAGTGCTCCTTTGAAATTCCTGCTCATATGGAAAGAGTTAATTCCAGGATGTGAATTGTCCCTGTCCGAGCAGCTGAAATTTATCACTGCCAGCGACAATGTGCAAATTTTGTGATGTAGGCAGTGCATTGTTAACAGTGATTGTCATCTAATTAAATCGTGGCTCGTCACAAGAGATGCTTTTTATGCTGAGATAAGCATTGGGAGTCTACTCAAGCGTTCCCAAGATCAATAAAGATGTTCCCTTCTGGATTACGAATAGTCTGAGGGTTACGTGGGGCAGAGGAATTAATTAGGAAAGAATTCTTATATCCCCCTATAGACACACACACACAGTTTAACTTTTATAGTGGGTTAGTTGAGGTGGGAAGGGGGTATTTAAATGGTTTGATGTCAGCTTTCACTCCGGTTGAATGCTGATGTTTAAGAGAAAGCATCAGGAAAACTTCTTAATCCTATTTCAGAGCAAATTAAAATGTCAAGTGAAACTAAATTTAGATTAGCATATGTTTTTGTTCAGTAAACAATCTATTCAAAGGCATTTCAAATGTAACAGCTCAGTCATAATGTACTAAACAAGCCAATAATATTGAATTATATATATTTTGTTCAATATAAATCTGACTGTATTATTCTGAGCACAAAAAGATGACTTCCAGTCAAATTTGTTTTTGTAGATTTGTGCAGATGTATTGATTGATTTAGTGCATCCAGGCAGCAAACGCTTGGTGAGCCCTAACCTGTCTAAGTACACTCTCATCAGTTTTAATGTGTTCAGTCTCATTGACTTGACATAAGCCCAGGGTCTCACTCCAATTCATTGCACCGTTCCCCCCTGAAAGAGCACAGCTTGAGACCCTTAGCAAAACCAACAGTGCTTTTTAGTGCTGAAATGCAATCAAATCAATGTGTGTTTGTATTTTATTATATATATTTTTTTTTTTATTTTTTTTTATTTTATATATATATATATATATATATATATATATATGTATATGTATATGTGTGTGTGTGTGCATGTGTTTTTAAGAATGTTTTCACTAGATATGGCAGACTAAATGCTGTACATTTTATTGTCACTTGCGTGACTGATCTCTTTTGTTGTTTATGTGACCATGGAACAGTCCCAGATATCACCTTCTTTGTTCAAGCTCTTTTGTAGATGGCGGCACATATACACATTGTGTATTTTTACAGCGCGCTCAGGTGCATGGCGGTGTCATCCCCCATTGCTTAGACATGCATGTGTGGAGTGAGAGGTGAGCTTGCTAAAAGACACAGAAAATAGACTGATTGCAGAATAGTAGGCATGCCCGTTTAATGCACTCACACTCTAACCCTGCCATTCTTTCATCAGCCCCCACGCAACCCACCCCAAACACACACATTTTTCCATTGGCCTTGTGCAAACTGAACAAAGGGAACTGGTAAAAAGTAGAAGAGGAAGAAAAGCAACTACAGAAAAGCTGATGTTCTTCTTCGTATAATCCGAGGGTGCTCAGAAGTAGCTTGGGGTTAAACCTTCCTTCACTCCTTGTTCCTATTTCACACTTTAATGGCATTTTAATGCAACTGTCACTCTGAGGCAGGGTTCACGGCGTTCAGGTGTGGTCTTCAAAAGAGCCGGAGGAGGGGAAGCCTATAGTGCAATGCGTAGGCAGCACCTACATAGCATATTCTTATGTACATACTGTAAATAAGTTTTGTTTATAATGTAAAATTATTTTTATTTTTATTTTATTTCTCTAATTCAGTAACTCAAATTGATATTACAGAAAGGAAATTCAAACTAAATATTTTGTAGTAATGCTTAGTAATATTGTTCTATTTGTTAGACCAATTCATAGTTTGTTCCAGTGTCCTCAATTTCACTTTTATCCTGCTAGTCTTTTGTAATATCCCTTTATAATCAAAATATTATTTTCAAGTTGGCACCCTCACTTAAGCTGCTTTTGAATCGTTCTCTGTACAACATATAATTTCAGTCTTTATTTTCCTCTTGTTAGGCATCTTGTTAATTTCCATGTAATATAATCAAGTTAAATCTGCTAACATGTTTTTTTTAGAATATCATTTCTTTTTTACATTTTCGAAGTCAAGTTTCCAAAAGTTAATGTATAATAGAAAATTGTCCGGTTCAGTCCTACTGTAAAATGGATAATTTTGGATGGGTAGTTCACAGATATACTTTCCTGAGGGAGATGAGCGATTACTTACCTCATTTATTTCAGTTTGGATACACATTTGATTTGATGGGATCATATAGGATATACCTCAAGCTGTTCTCTTTTCTTAGCAATTGGATGTGCTTTGTTTGTAGTACATAACATCAAACATGCTAAGAGAACACAGGATAAGCAAAAAGCACATACACCTATATTTATTATTTTTTAAATTGGAAGTGGTTTTTAACACAGAAAAATTATAATAGACCTTTATTTGGCACCTGAGAGAGTATATTGTCCTCTGAGAGACAGAGCGGATACATGTGAGGCAGATTCATTCAGGAGTTTCACATTAGCGTGGCGGCCAGTGTTATTACAGCTGTTATGAAATCTTGACAAAGGGGTGAATTCCACTCTCTCTTCCTCAATAATTGGTTTTTAACGGTCTGTCCTCCGTATCCATGGAAACATAAAAACGCCACAGAATACACAGGAATTCCTGTTATTGCCTTGATGAAGCCATCAAAATGGATACATTTTAGATGCTATCAGCAGTTTTGCTAGAGGCCGAATCTGGATGGTCAGAGACTGTGTTCAACAAACCTTTAAGTGATACTTTTGATTTACGGAAACAAATGTGAGACGTTAAACAGACTAGTGAACCTCTTTTTGTGTACAATATGAATAAAGAACATATATTATTTGCTTTTTAAAGTTTTTATGTACAACCTACTCTTTGGATTAAATGATTGTGAGTGAGAGCATTAGAATGTAAGAGCCGTCTTTGAGAAAAAAAAGAAGGGAGGAAATGAATTTATCCGTGGGGGTTCATTTGGAAATCTGCTCAGGTGTCTGCATTTTTAATGAATTTCTATAAATTCCAAATGACTGATAGTTGTTATCAGCAGCAGCTCTGGCAGTGATCTCTATTGCATAGTTAATTGAACAGCGAGCACAGTAATTAACAAAGTTAGTTATTCTCAGTGCTATAGGGCATTTGGTCTGAGCCATTTTGGATCAGAATAGAGTGCTCTGCGATCAACAAGAAAGTTCTCATTTCAGGAGAGCATAGTTGTCAGGTGTCTCATGACCTCCCATGACCAGATTTGTAAGTGAACTGCAGTTCATTTTTATCCAACTGGAAATATATTTGACCATTTTACATGAAAATACTGCTTGCACATTTTAGTTAGAAAATAAAGTCGAATTTGTGCATCTTTTGCACTAAAATATGGTAAAATTGGTGGGGGTGGGAGGTAAATGAGCGAAGAAACAAGTCAATAAATACATAAGCAAATTAATGATCAAATAAGTACCCCCTTCCCCCGCACGGTCATGTATCGCTGATCTCACAGGCTGACTATAGGTCAATATAACAATGGAGCGTATCGCCCAACACTAGTATTTGACCATTCAAGCGCAATAAGATGTGAAGGA
The DNA here is from genome assembly GCF_965113295.1 of Leuciscus leuciscus. Classification (NCBI taxonomy): domain Eukaryota; kingdom Metazoa; phylum Chordata; class Actinopteri; order Cypriniformes; family Leuciscidae; genus Leuciscus; species Leuciscus leuciscus. Next base: position 38,233,260 of record NC_138734.1, on the reverse strand, counting down.
GAACTGAGTGGTGTTTTTCTTTCATATTTTAATTTTTTTTATTTTTTTGTCAGAGAGAATCCATCATATAAAAAATTAGGGAAAAAAGTTTGCCTCCTAACATTCGTATTTTGAGTGTAATTCATTGGCCAGAAAAGAGAAAACTAAGATGAATTTGAGTGATTGCATTATTTATATATTTTCAAAATTTCTATAGATATTGTGATAGCTTCAGTGATTGTAACGGGTGTTTTGCGAGAGTGCATAACTCATGGACTGCTTCAGTAATGGTGAACGTTCTTTGCTCACTTTCTGTATATAATTGATTCCCAGTTTGTTCCCAGATTTCGGTTATTTTGTTTTGTTATGTACTGAAAGCACATTTTCTCTCTCTTTCTCTCTTTCTCTTTCTCTCTTTCTCTTTCTCTCTTTCTCTTTCTCTTTCTCTTTCTCTTTCTCTTTCTCTTTCTCTCTTTCTCTTTCTCTTTCTCTTTCTCTTTCTCTCTCTCTTTCTCTCTCTCTCTAAAAATTGCATTGATAACGGCTAGGGATGGGACGATACACTTAAACTCACGATACGATGCACCTCGATATGCCAGGGTCACGATACGATACGTCACGATACGATATCAAAAAAGAAAAAAAAGAAAAAAATATTACTGTATAACAACAACTTATTTATTTTTGTTTCAGCTGCACACAGGGAAACACAAGGCCTAACTGGTCAAACACAAACAAGAACACTCCCTTAGTGCTGCTCTAATCCTAGGTTAAGTTATCTCAGGACTGGTTCTTCTTCAAAAAAACTAACATATCAAGAATGAATTTTCTGTTCTCTACCATGTTAAATGGAGCCATATAGTCCGCTATGAATTCGCCAATGAGCCTGGTTATCTGTTTTGCACGCGGACTTGACGGAGGTAGAGTTGGTGTCAGCGCTTGTTTCATGGTCAGCTGTCCCTTCGGTAGGCTCGTTTTCTCCGGGGCCGTCTTCACATTTTTATGGTGACGTTGAAGGTGGTGGTTCATCATCATGTTTGATGTGTTGGATGTGGTGTACGGAATGACAGCATGGCATAGCTTACACACAGTCTTAGTCTTGTCAGTCACTCTATTGCCGTCTTTGTCTTTTTTAATGAGAAAGCCAAAATATACTGCCAGACATATGACTTGTATCCAGGCGGAGCGTCCTCAATTTCGACCTCATTTGACTCCATGGTCGGCTGTTTGGGGGCAAGGCAGTTGGTGCTAATGCTAATATTTGTTAGCTCGCTGTAGACTGCAGTGTTGTTGTTGCAACATGCGCTGTCTTGACGTGACGACGTACCGCACCGTTCCCCGGATATATATATTTTTTTCATTTAGTTTTACCCTGCTTGACCAGCAGATGGTGCTACCCAGCCTGCCACCATAGACTGTATGTCTGCCCCATATACATACACACACATATAATACACTAAATTATTTATATACTACGCAAATCATGCAGCAGTGCCATCTATCTTTATTTCGCGATCCATTTTTTCCGACCTCGATGCGTTTCGTCACGTTTTGTATTGCGATATTTTGTCAAACGATATTTCGTCCCATCCCTAATAACGGCATTAGACTGCCATCAATGGCTTAAGCCTCTGTTACTAGATAAAATGACGTTTTGGAATTCGCTATGGAGGCTTGAGATGAGATGCGGAAGACTTCGTAATCAGGGCTTGACAACAACTTTTTTGCTCACCAGCCACTGTGGCTAGTGGTTTTCCAAAGTTACTAGCCACTCAGCATTTTCACTGGCTTCAATTTTGACATCGATACCATGTGGAAAAACTGCCATATATTTAGAATATTCAACTGTTTACGTTCACTTAAAACATAACTGACTATGTTTACGTGAATACTCGCCAATACCTGCAATTTGTCAGCTTTATGTTTTATGCTTTATGTGCGCACTAAATCTGTGGGAATGAGTAAAATTGTGCGCAATACGCGCAATCCCATGCTAAAATTCAAGCCCGGTAACACCAGTAATATTCATCCGGAGCGAGCAAATGAAACGAGCGAGTGAGGGGAGACGGGTTTGTGTGTTAACTCGCTGTCAGAGAGATCATGAAAGAGCTAGAAAGCTCTGCTGGCCACGTGTAGCCCATCTATTCTGCAGAAAATGCTTATTTGAAGCGTTTCACATAAATTTCAGACTACAACTGACTAAAAGACTACAATTGAAAAATGTATATATTACATATAAAATTCAACCTGCCAAAGTGGCTTGTAGGAGGGACTAGTAGGAGTGTTACACGCCACTGCTGAAATCCACCCACATTTGGTGGGTTGGCTGGTGTTAATGTCAAGCCCTGTTCGTAATATCTCCTCACACATGACATTTTGGGGAAATGATTGCAATGCAGTTTGTGTACAAGTCCAGAACAGCGATTGGCCAAAAAACTAAAACAAAACAAAAAACGTCCAGTTCCGATTGATGGCCGGTTGACCGGTGCATCTCTATTTTATTATACAGTACAGTAAAATTAGGAGTCGTTCTCGCCATTTGTGTGTGTATCCTTCCAAGATGTGTTATACTGGTGGCTATACAAATCCTTTCTGTGGATTGGCAGAATGTGGTTTGGTGAATGTGGCTTGCCATGCCTGACTGGTCCCTGACCCTGGGGGTGACTCGCATGTCTGGGTCATGTAAGCTCCTGTAACCCACTTCTGCCCTGACAAGAGCCTGACAGCTGCCCTGCTCCTGTCTCTCAAATACACAAACGCAGTTCTTACAATTCACTTTTTTTTCATATGCGCTTACCATTTTATACCCATTACACGAACAATTAATCAGTAACTGAAATCAATGCATACTCCTATTTCTACTGACGAACACGCCTGTAATTGGTGAACATAGAAGCTTCTGGGTGTTCTTTGCATGTCTTGTGTGACAAGACATCCCTATGTGCCCTAGCTTTAAGTCAAATATTGTTCTTTTTTCACTAATCTTTCAGAAGGGTGAATGTTTCTCAGCACAGCTTGCCCCACATTGCTTAATGTGTGTGTGACTGAAGATGTCTGACCTCAGTCATACTATTTTTGCTCCCTCTGCTCTGAGTCGTACGTCATAAGACACAGCTTGGCTTTATCGCTATAATGGATGTGCTCTGAATAAGACATTAAACAAACTAACCCCATTTCACCCTCAATGTAATGGTAGCAACACTTAGGTACATCTTTTTGTAACTTTCTCATTTTAATTACTTGAGTTTTTTTTTTTTGGATAGGGATGTAAAATAGTGTTATTTTTTAGACTGTTATGTAATATGAGGACATTATCACAGTCAGCTGCATCACGGCCATCGAGACCATCAAGGTCAAGAGGATTTTAAACAAAACATAATATGTATTCTAATATACTACCCTTGAACTACCTTTCAAAAGTTTGGGGTTTTATTGGATAAAAAATGCAGTAATTACAGTAATATTGTGAAATATTGTTACAATTTAAAATAACTGTTTTCTAGTTATATATATTTTAAAATGTAAATGATTCAAGAAACATTTCTTATCATTATCAATGTTGACCCCCCGAGCTGTGTAGCTTAAAGGATTAGTTCACTGCAGAATTAAAATTTCCTGATGATTTACTCACCCCCAAGTCATTCAAGATGTATAAGTCTTTCTTCAGTCTTTCTTAAGTTTTTTCCCCATATAGTGGACTTCAATGGTAACCAATGGGTTGAAGGTCGAAATTGCAGTTTCAATGCAGCTTCAAAGGCTCTACGCGATCCCAGCTGTGGAATAAGGTATTATCTAGAGAAACGATCTGTCATTTTCTATAAAAAAATAAAAATGTATATATTTTTTAACCACAAATGCTCATCTTGCAGAACTCTGCGATGCACCACGCATTCCGTAATCACGTTGGAAAGGTCAATTGCGACATAGACGAAAGTACCATTCAATATTTACAAAGCGAACGTGCAAAGACTAAGTAAAATGCCCTTTACATAAAAAGGTAAAATAACGATGTCGGACAATTTTGAAGTTGTAGGAGGAAATTATATGGGAGTTTTTCGCCCTACCGCGGTACTTCTGCATACGTTATGCGTGACCTTTCCAACGTTATTACGTAATGCAGGGCGCATCGCAGAGTTCCTCAAGACGAGCATTTGTGGTTAAAAACTATATAATTTTTTTTACTTTTTAAAAAAAAAGACAGATAGTTTCTCTAGATAAGATCCTTATTCCTCGGCTGGGATCGTGTAGAGCAGGGGTTTTCAAAGTCTAAGACAGTGGGCCTCCCTTTTGACACAACTTACCCAATGCCCCCCTAAAAAAAACAGACACAAAAAAAAAACACACATAGCAATGTTAGACTCTTTAACTCCTCACTTTTATCATTGTTTTTGTTAACATGAAAAGTGCTGAAAAGTACAGTTAGGCCTCGTTTACACTCTCAGTGAAATGTGACCCAATCCCATTTTTTTGCTCATATGCACAGAAACCCCGACGCGCATCTGCAAAGGGATGGATGGCCCGACGAAACGTCTTGTCATAGGAGAGGAATGTGGACACGCGTTGACACAACATATCAAAGGTTGGCTTGCTCATCCTAAAATTTCTGACCCACTGCTCCTCGTTAAAGCCAATATTTAAACACAAAATGCTCCCACCAGTCCTGATATCTCTCTCGCACACAATAACTGAAGCATATGCGCAGGCTGCAATGATGCCACTTTACGTCTTCCTCCGCCTCAAAATCATGGTGATGTTTGGCGAACTTTGCTTACAGTATATCGCAGAGCTAGCATCAAGCATATTTCGCGTTCGTCCATCTGTGCAAGAGAAGTTAACCCTTTAAGCATGCGCGATGTTTCAGATTGTATGGTAAGTATAAACACATGAATCGGATATGGGTCACAGTTCGGACGGTCAATAAAATCAGATAAAGGTAACAAATCAGAATTGGGCATCAAGACCTGCAGTGTATTTTCAGAATAATAACAATTTAACTTTTTTTATTTATTCATTAAACTAATTATTAGGCTATCATTTTTACCACTCTCCACGCCTCTCCTGGCATGCTCTGGCGTCCCCTTGGGGAGGCGCGCCCCACACTTTGAAAACACCTGGTGTAGAGCCTTGGAACAACTCTGGGCCTATAGATGGTACTGTATCTTAATATGGAAAACTGAAGTATTTCTTGGCTAAATTGATCATTTTTACCACGAGTTACCAATGAGAGTGCTCTCAACTCTCAGCTTAATGTTTAACTTTTAACAATGATGTGTGTAATTTAGTGGCACCAAACAGAATTTCAGTCCTTTTGTGGGGCTGGACATAACAACATTGGCTTAACCAAAATGCTTCGAATTTGAGGTGAGACCCTGTTTTTGGATCAGTGGAAGACTGGGGAACATTAGTGGGGAACATTATTTCTCGAGCTGTGGTTAGGAGCATAGATTCTTGTTTGCATGACGTGGACTTTAAGTCCTTATCTTGAGCAAAATTATCAAGCTGACATTCAGTACAATCTGTATCTTTACTTACAATACATTTACGTCTTTTAGTTTGTCAAGAGATTTAAAGAACCATTTTTTGAAGAGTGCGCATGTGTGTACATGTACGTGCTTTAGTATGTAAGAATGAGCCTATGATTGAATCTGGAAAAAAGCTAATTAACTGAGAAAAATAGTGCTCAAATGCCGTGTCCGTAATTTATAGCAAAACATCTAGCATTAATTCGATCTCAAACAGATTCATTAAAATAAATTATTACACCACCACCTGTGACATCATTAACCAACGTGGTTGAACGACCAATTTGCGACAATATGGTTTCAGGAAACAGTCGTGACTAGCTAGTTGATTTCTTCAACGATGCATTGTACTATGGTAGTTAAGCACCGAGTTACGTCGTTGTACGGGAAAAGCACCCCTGTATAGTTATGCTGGACTGACTTGTGGTATTGAGGAGTGTGTGGAGCGTGGAGACGCCTGCTCATCAGAGATGACAGTTGGGATCTCGGGGCAGTGCTGAAGTGCTTCTGGCTATGGACACTGAGAGGGCAACACCTGCTCCTCTGCAGCAAACCTCCTTTCAGGGCACAGAGAGACATCACAGATGCACCATCCTCTTCTCTCTTCTTACCAGACAGTCTTGTTCACTGACCCCATCCAGATTTCCTTCTCTGTGGTCTCCAGATCCTCCCTGACCTGACACAGAACACTGACTTACACAACTGCCAACACCTCCAGAACCTCTGTGTTTCTGTTTCTCTGCTTTCTCTCCCTCTCTGTCTCTCTTCAGGTCACTGTGTGTGCTGTGCCTCTTTAAACTTAAGATATTATTTTGGCAAGGTGAAATGGGAAAAAGTGTAAATGAACATGTCTAATTATATTTCAGGATGTCTGACATCAACTAAAATTAGAAAAACAAATTCAGAATATGACTTAAAAAGAAAAAAAGAAAGTGGTCCACTGACACAACTTAAAGATGAAGAGAGGAAAGCCGAATATCTGGTGAATATTCAAATAGGGATATGAACATTAATAATAATAATTAAAAAAAAACACAATTTACTAATGCACAATTCCATTCTAAATGTATTTTGCTGCTATATTATGGCGCTTTTCCACTGCATGGTACAGTACGGCTCGGTTCGGCACGGCACGCTTTGGCGCTTTTCCACTGCATGGTACGGTACGGCTCGGTTCGGTACGGCTCACTTATGGCGCATTTCCACTGCATGGTACGGTACGGTACGGCTTGCTTCGGCTCGCTTTAAATGGTACCACCTCTGTTGAGGTTCCAAGCGTACCGTACCGATACTAAAATGTGACGTGAAAACACTGCAGATCACTGATTGGTCAGACAGAATCATCAATACCAGCGTCATTGTATTTACGACACGAGACACTAAACCCGCTAGATTTAAATAGCCAGTAAACAACAGCCAACGCTGTAGCACTTGTTTTAAAAGTATTTGCTTAAAAAAAAGAAAAGAAAAGAGTATAAAAAAAAAAAAAAAATTAAAAAGCTGAATCGTGGTCAGTGGACGAGGTGCAGACGTTCTTCTCGTTGGTTGCCGAGGAGCGGATGGGGAAACACGGAATGGAAAATTCGCATTTAATATGATGATGTAATGGCAGTAGAGACGGCAACTATAACGATCAGTCCCACCCACTTTGAAGCGGTACTAACTGCAGTGGAAAAGCAACCGAGCTAAAGCGAACCGAACCATGCCGTACCGAGCCGAGTCGTACCACGCAGTGGAAAAGCGAAGCGAGCCGAACCGTTCCGCGCCGAGTCGAACCGTACCGAGCCGAACCGATCCGTACCATGCAGTGGAAAAGCGCTATTATAATATATTATATTATATTATATTATATTATATTATATTATATTATATTATATTATATTATATTCACCCAGGAAAAGGCTTAATATTCAGAATTTCTAAATGTTGTGAAATAATTTAGCTTTTATAATTATAATAATAATAATAATAATAATAATAATTTCTTGGTTCTCTCTTGTTTTTGCACTTGTTAATAATTTCTTTGTATGACAGCCTCGCCAAAAATGATGTCCGCACAATTTGGCTTACAAAGTCTTTAACAGTTTATAATATTTTTTTGTCATGACAACTCTCTGAGTGTTTGGCATGGTAATATAACGATGTTGATATGTTTGGTCTTGGAGGAATAGATCTGCTACTGCTGCTTTTATTGCTGCTGCTGCTGCAGAACAAGTACGGGTCTTGCAACTCCCAATGCATACATGACACGCTGTTGTGAGCAAGTAAGGCATGCTGCTGTACATTATAGCATACATGAATTACCCATAGCAGATTTATACAGTTGGAGCTGAGGAAGGTGGAGGGTGTCTGAAATAGTGATGTTACGTTCGTGAACGAATCGTTCTTTTTGAACGAATCCTTTAGGTGAACGAATCGTTCTTGTTCACGTAATCCATTGACTCATATTTCTCGTTCACTGAAATGTGAAATCCCTCCCTCCACAGCAGCGCGGCGCTATTAGCAGCGCATGCACAGCTCAGTGAACCGGTGTTTTCAACCTGTCAAAGAATGAATTTCGAGCCAATAGCCTTCGAGTATGAGATGTGACGGAGCATGTGATTTGTTGGATGTAGTGAACGAATACACCCTTCACTGACTGTGACCGAGTTGCTTTTGAGCCTGAACGAGAGAGAGATCTTATCGTTTGTGAACGAGTTGAACGAACTAGTACATGTCGTTCATGAACGAAAATAACCAGTTGTTTGAACGATAATGATGGCGAACCGATAGAGCTAGGTTTGTGTAGTTAGCATGTTTGCATCAAAGAAAGAAATTTACACTTTACCATTGTAATAAAAACAGGTTAAGAACGCAAGCTAATGGTTAAATATAACAAAGACAAATTAACATCGTAATTTTTTACGTGGTTTGAGCTAAGGGGGGTGCACTTGACTGTTTACTTGATTTGAATTTACACTTCTCGTTACCTGCTTTTCTTATATTTTGTTTGTGTGTTTTAGTCTTAGTTTTGTGGTATGTTGCACTTTGAACAATTTACTTGACTACTTGTGTTCATTTTGTATTATCAAAAATTAATTCATTACGTTTTATTCATGTCATATGCACTTCTTTAAAAACTAAAACAATCCAAAAAAAATATGACAGTATTGGTTAGGTCTCATTTGCGTAACGTCAGCAAATAGCATTTCAGTTCGGGCTGTGAAGGGGCATGTATTTGGTTGGATCTACTGAACGAATATGCCTATCACTGACTGAGATCGCTCTGTTTTGAGTCTGAACGAGAGAGAGAGATCTCGTTCGTGAACGAATTGAACTAACTGGTACTTTCGTTCGTGAATGAGAGTACTGGGTAGATCGGTCATTTAGCATGTGATTAAATCTCATTCAAAGCGCAGTTATCAATGGTGTGCACATTTAATTGTTTATATATTCAACATACAGAACATCAACGTTTAATATAATCCCAGATTTATGAATGTGTATGTCTGACTAAACAATTAAAATGTTAATTATGCAGGAAAATCTTGGTTAGGTCATCTGAACCACTTATTTAGACTTATGTTATTAATTTAGTAAATAAAGCACACATTTTAACAAAGCCAAATCACTTTTTTTTTTTTTTAACAAGTAAATACGTTCGTTAAAACATAGCATAAAATACACTATTTTTCGCCACCTGCTGCAGTATATATGTAATATGAAGAAATTATCACTGAACGAATCAGTGAACAAATCTGAACGAATCATTTTGGTGAACGAACTGAAAATGAACGAGTCTCTGGAAAGAATCAAAATTTCCACCACTAGTCTGAAAGCGCACTGCACTGCTACAGCAAATGCTAACCATGTATTGAAGGTTGGGCAGTGAGCTCATTGGCTACTGATACAGCAGGAACCAATCAGCTGTTCCCATAGAGAATGACTTGATTGTAAGCAGACTGTTAAGGACCTGTCAGCCTGCGGCATCTAGAATTTCATGACAGAACTTTGTATTTGAATAAAGGGTAAAGACGTCAATTTTCCTATGCCGGAGGAAATGTATACACACACATCCGTGCACATCATATGCATCACGCACAGCTACCATTTTGGGAAAACTCCTTCATTTAATAATTTGTGGCTAATCTTTAGCTATGTCATTTTATACAATGGCAATTCATATAATAATTTTGCTTTGAGATAAAAATGATTTTATTTACTCTAAAACAACTCATATTTGTTATAGCACTTTCACTGATGTTAGAACTGAATAAAGACCTAATGAAACGTATAACATTTACATGTAAAAAAAAAGAAATGTATTTGCAGTGAGAAAATAGAAATAAAGAACCAGGCAGTTCTGCCTGTCTCCTCTCTTGTAGTAGGTCTATTAGCTCATTGCTGCTCTCACACGATGTCATTTGAGTCTGTTACACTAGTAAACTGCCTTGCTACCCCTGTGTCTTGTGCAGCCTGACCAATTACTTTTGATCTTAAGAGGACATGACATTTGTACGCTTTGCACTCTGAAGTGACTGCACATGTTAAAAGATGCATCATGCCTTTTCCCTCGCAAATAATTCATGGTGCCAAGTTTCTAAGGGCATTGCTCTTTGAACCTAAAAGTACAAGGTTTAAATATAGGTCCTTGGAGTAACTTGCACTAGAGGGGTCTTTTTAGGACCACCTTGAACTGCATGGCGGGAGGATTACTAGCCTTTAAAAACTACATTTGCACAGGAAGAGTTTTACTTGCTACAGTGTTTGCTCTTTGGATTTGCATAAACTTGTCATCCTCGTGCGTACATTTAGCGCATTTGTGGTTTTATGAATCTTTAACAGCGCGTGTACAGCTGCTTGGTCAGAGAGCTCTCTCTGACAGTCACTGATGTGACTGGCTTGAACTTTTGAACCTGGCCACGTTTTATGCAAAATTATGTTCTATTCTGTGTTTTGGGGTATTTGGACAATTCCCACAGCTTTTAGAGGAGCTATGGAATGAATTGATCTAATAAAGCAATTAGATGATGTTTGAACGTATCAAAACAGGCATTGGTGAGGATCGCATGTACTTTGGCAAGGACTACACTCGTGTTTTGAAGCTTCCGCTCTGCTCCAGCTGTCTTTGAACACGAAGAAACAAATCCCTCTTTCTTTTTGTCTTATGGTCCTGCTGCATCATGACTCATTTGTCCAAGGACCTTCGTTCATACAACCCTGACTCAGTTTGACGCAACAGGTCATCTTTGGGCCATAGTCCTTCATTTGGTGCTCATGTTCAATAGTGCATAGCATAGATGTTTTTCAGAATTTGTAAAAATAAAAGTTCTGTCAGCATTTAGTGTTTGTTTTTTTGTTTTTTTAACAAAATACTGGTTGCTTCTACAATGAATGAATGCAGTTACAAAGAATGAGGACTATTGTGACGTATATTCAAGGTAAATGGCATCTCGAACAAGAAAAATGTAGGGCAAGACTTCGATTGAATCATTGATTGTTGTCACTTGTTATTGCTGTGATCTCATGTGAGTCCCGTCCTTGCGCTGAAAACACGTCATCAGAGAAGAGGAGAGATGTCGCTGTAAGAGGAAGGAGAAGTTATTTTGATTACGAGGGCATGTATTATAATTTTTTTTTTTTTATGTTCGACCAATTCTCAATCTGAATTATTTTTATTTTATTTTTATGTTAAACTAGTCAACTACAACATGATACAGGTAACATTAACCGTCTGGTTAAGTGTACCACACATGAAGTGATCAACATGGTGTACATTTAAAACAAACAACATATTTGTTAAATATCTTTGCAGAAAAGATTCATGAAATATGAAGGCAAATATTGTACAAACTTATCTTAAACATATCCTTTTTGTTCAGAAATCTATCTATCTATCTATCTATCTATCTATCTATCTATCTATCTATCTATCTATCTATCTATCTATCTATCTATCTATCTATCTATCTATCTATCTGTCTATCTGTCTGTCTGTCTGTCTGTCTGTCTGTCTGTCTGTCTGTCTGTCTAAAAATTCCATTCCACTGCCCGAATTATATATATTTTTTCAATGCAATAACGCATTCTGTGTGAAGAGGACCGCTTTGGAACACAGCGATGTGTTCTACGTTAAGGTCCTTCATAGAGCGCGTCACATGAGAGTGGTTAATCAGGTGTTCCGCCATGTGATCGGATAATTTTTTTTCTCTTAACGGTTATCATTGCTGTATTGTCAGCATGTCTAATTGTAACATTTGCTTATTGTTCAAAACCACGATTTAAAAAAATAAAAAAATAATTCTTTCCAAAACAAAACATTCAAATAAATCCCAATAACAAAAGATGGTTGCTATCTGATGCTTTTTTATATCAGATGGTAAAATGGTGAAGACTATTTTGGTCCGAAATTAATTAGTTGTGGCTTCAGGCTACTACGACCCCTTCCACTGCATGTAGTAGTTGCCTGCCCTTCTTTCCTTTTATTTATGGATATGATGTACACATGGACAAATGACAGATGCATGCAGTTTCCTAAAAATCCCAGCAGCTCTAAAATCTAAATTATTGTAGGCCTACAGAAGAAAAAGTCAGAGATTTGGAATGACTTGAGGGTAATGATGTAAATGAAAGAGATAGACAGAATGCTCATTCTTATATTGCCATTTTAGCTGTATACTATATGGTATTTATATTCTGTCTGCCACTACATGATGCAGCTATACAGTACCTCAACCAATAAGCTACAGGTGGAAAACTAAGCTTGTATAGTGATTTGTTTTTTCCCCGTGCAAAGCATTATGAAGTATTTGTTACTCTGATGGTAAAATTGAATGGAAAAGACCACGAGGCGATGCAAATGGGTCTTTTGATCTGTCAACAGCCTGCAGATTTTTGTTTCCTCTTTTACCCGGTAACTGCTAATGGGTAATATGATGTATTGCATGTCAGCTTGGCATTATTAGATACGCACTCAAAGACTCTTGTTCATAAGGATTTTTTTCTTTTTTTGCTTATTCAGCCATTTGAATTCTCGCCTTTCATATACAAAATTACTCTGATGGATTGATAGGAAAACATGTACTAACAGGGAGAGAGAGAGAGAGGCTGGCGTGTTTGCTCGTGCTGGCAGCGCGGATTGTGGCATCTGTTGATAAAGAAACAGCATACTGCTCTTCAGCAAGTCGGGTTTACATTCTCCCCCCATTCCCAAAACAAATTTTGATGTCTTGAGTGTTGTCATCTGTTTGTTCCTTTGTGTGATATTTACCTTTATGCCTAAATGACATATTGAGATGATTGTTGTGAGGTGTTGAAGTTTTGGGATCATCACATCTAAACAAGGGAATATAAAACATTGTAGTTTATTTTGAGTTATAATAATGACCAATGTGCACTTACTCACCATTGTAGTTACTTTACACTAGACTCCCCATATTAGCCTACAATTTAAAATGTTTACTATGGATATTAACTGCACAAATGTCACTTTGCTTCATTCATTCATTCAGGCCAAGATGAGTGTCTTTTGTGTCTTAACTTTTTAAATTCCTGTTTGGGGAAACAAGTGCCCCCTGGTGGTAATGAAATGAACTGGAAAATGGAGATTTGATTGTTTAAACTGAAGTTAAATCCACAGTTTAACACTATTTGCCATTAATTACTCAATAGACCTTCCGATATTTGAGTATAATATGCAGTGTAAGCAGAGCATCAGTGGTCACTTTTTTCATTCTGTCAAAGGAAAATAATATAGAGATTGTTTTGATCAAAGACCGAATGTATTTTTTACATTATTTAACAAGTGAATTGTACAGTAGATGCAATCCAGGTGAATCTTACATAACATCTGTTGAATTTAAATGTAGGTTGAACTGTAAGCGAATGGTGTCAAATCAAAATCATGAGCAAAAGTCATGGGAGATCAGTGGAAGCAAATACTAAGCACATGCTCAAACTAACAAATAGGGGATGCGAGTGCTTGCACAGCCAGATGGTTCGAGCATGCACGTTTGCATGCGGAGGTCATCGGAATGTAGAAATACGAGAGAGAGAGAGAGAGAGAGCACGACTCTTAATCCCATCGACAGAGCCGCATTCCCATAATGGGAAATTAATAACATGAGCATGATTTCAGATTAAACAGAGCAGTTAGGACCGTTAGATCACTTTCATCGCTGGCATTAGGGCAGTGGATCAGGGATTTTCCTCCAACACAAATCCTGCAAAGTAGGTCAGTGTCTATTAAGTATTAGCACCATGGCTGTGATCCTGTTGTTTTAGCTTCAGGACAAGGAATTAACCCTTGGGATGGCTGAACAGGATAGGGCAGGGGTTGTCTGAAGGGTAAGTTGAGGGGATAGAATGGAGGGCATGATTGGATCATCCCCCCGGCCACGAGGATGAACCTAGACAAATGTAACAAGGCCTAAACCCTATGCTTTACTTCTAATTCATTTACACCATCTTTGTATTAGTTTCTCCCACATTATATCTTCTTTATCGCCAAGCCCCTCTTCCAAGAACCAAAACAATCAACTTTTTCTTTGGGTGAAGGAATAGTTCACTCAAAAATGTCAATTCTTTCATTTACTCATAATGTGATCTTATTGACATTCATTGTTTGGACTTAAACACTTGAAACGTATAAAAAAATAAAATAAAATAAAAAATCTTTCATGTCGAATTCTTACCTTTTATCAGTAAGTTAAATTAGAATTATAAGAAAGTGTAGGGCTGTTACCAATCAAATGTATCAACAATATCCATCTTTCCATAGAGGAAACATAATCTGAATCTGAAATGCATTTATATACATTTACACAGCTCAGAGGTGTCATGAATGCGTTTACACAGCAAAATTACAGATGCTTTAGAAATCATTCTAATAAGATCATTTTAATTAATTTGTTTGTTTGTTTGTTTGTTTTGTTTGTGAGTGACCCCTTTAAACAATTTGTCCTTTAAAGAGGCGTTCAACACTGAGTTGTCTTTTAACTTTAAGGACACTTACTTTGGCTAAATGATCTCACACCTCTCCAGCACTCCCCCCCTTCTGGTGTGATCCGATGGTCTAATCCGGTACAGGATATTAGACTGAAAACGGTGGGAACTCTCACAGGAAATGCAGCACTGTAGGGGGGTGGGACGTTCTTGTTGAATTACGTGCATAGTTTATGACACATGCGCCACGCCTGTGCCCGGTTATTTCCACCTGACTTGCTGGACCCAGATAAGCTGGATCGAGGCAAGATGGCGATGAGTGGAAGGCGGCGTGTAGGTGGAATGTGTACACTGTACCAAGGGCTCAAATGACTTGACACGGCTCCAGGGACTCAGCTGCCTGGCAAAAGAATAATCAGCACACATACCAGAAGAACCAATTACAATCAGTGTCTGTAATAACCACGTCCCGGAGTTGTCAGTGACAAAGATCATGAACAGAGGTCAAGGCCCTCTCAGATTAGTGGGGCTTGTTTTGCTTGGGTAGCTGTGGGCCCTGCAGGGGAACAGGGACACTGGCAGCTCCTGTCAGATACCTGCGGAAATGAGCTAGGACCCTGATGTATTTCCACATGGAAACTTGTCTTTGTATCTAACTAAAGAGGAGGCTACAGCATATTCAGCTTGTTGTAGCATGCATTCTTGTCTCAGAGTAACAAGCATTTTCTAAAAGATTTTTCTTTTCTTTTTTTTTGCAGATTGATAAGTTTTTAAAAAAAATTTTTTGGATTACCATGTCTAAAGGAAGTGAATAAACTGATGTTTCAAGGATAGACCCCAGAAAATGGACATTGGCTGAATAGTGGCACATAACAAAGAATGACATCAGTATCAGTGTTATCAAGCAGGTTTGAATAGGAGGAGTAGATGTATGCAAAATTGTGCCTAATGGAGCAGATATAATAGATGGGGAAATTCCTATTAATGACACATCAGCAACCTCCATTCTGGGCTGATCGCACAGTAATGTCATTAGCTCTGGTATGCAGGTTTCTGGGAAGAGAGAGTGCCGTAGTCTTCCGTTGAGAGAATGGAGTCTGGCGCATGGGAAAAGAACCAGAGCAAAAGGCAAAGGATAGCGAAGGCCATTGCATTGAAAGACTTTTCATAAAGGACTTTTTGAAGAGTGGGGACTCTACAGGGAGCCACAAGCCTGGACTCAGTATTTGAGCCTCTTGCATTTTGCCTAGCCTCTGAAACCCGTTGAAAGAGAGAATTCGACTAAGCTCTGGGGTAATCTATGATGTCATTAAAAGTGACAACATCTGCTTCATCTGATCTGATGCTACTTTGTCTCCCTATACCACCTCTTAAAGTGGCAGATCACTCCTCTATCTATCCATCTGTCTGTCTATCTATCTGTCTGTCTGTCTGTCTGTCTGTTATTTTCAGCATTTACTAGGCTTTGTAATTCTCTGTCAGTAATGTACTGAATAAACATGATAACAACACTATTGCTAAGTGTTTGCCAAAGTCAAACAATCGTCAAACTCAACAAGTGATAGCTCATATAATGACAGGACAGGAGTAAAAGCAGACTTAGATATTAGTTACTATGGCAACTTGAGCAGAGAGGAGTGTGTGTGTGAGTGTGGAAGAGAGATATGTCTCCCTGCAGTAGGACAATGACGCCAGCTGTGTGCATGATTGGCATCCCAATCTGTTTTGAGTGATGTGCCAGAGGAGAGGTGGGAATCCGGTGCAAATGACCTCTTTGACCTCTTCTCAAGTTCTTTCCACCATATTAGAGTCTTTCACAACAAACAGACTTCTTCGTGTTCATCATGTGCTGGTCAGCAGACTCTGCGGTTTTTATATGATCTTTTAATGGTCATTCATTAAAAACTTCAATTCTACTTTATTAAAATTTTCTTGCAAATTGTAAATGATCAATATAAAATGCCTCATTCTAAATTGTATTTTCAGAGTCTGCAGAATCAGTGAATTTGTGAAGCTGCAATGTCAGATGGTAAGGTTAAGTTTTATATGACCTCGTGTCAGAGCGGCACAGTTGTTTACACTGTCATTATCGAGTCTTTCAATGGCATTACACAGTAACAATTACAAAGAATCATAGGTGAAGGTCAAGGCTGTTACAAGAATACAGAAGATCAGATCACACACTAAAGAAAGAAAGAGTAAAAATATAAAAACAGCAGGCTTGAGCACCTGATGGGGTTTGCTCAGAGAAGTTACGAACAAGTTTGTGAAATATATGAAATCACTCGTTAGAAGGCTTAGGTCACTGCATGGGCTTGCAGCGGATAATATGATGTTAGATGGTGTAGTGGAAAAGCAGCAAGAGGTGAACGGCAAGCACATGGTTGTCTCATTAGTTCTTCTTAAACAGAAAGTGACCGCACCAAGTACACACTATACAGAAATAAGTGGATTGACAGGGTTTTTAAATTTAGTTTCTCAATTATCCTTGCATGACAGAAGCTTGATATTAAATAAACCAAAAAAATGTTATTTTAAATGTTGAATGTCAAATTCATCCTTATTTCAATTTATATTTTTATTTTTTTATTGGTGTGAAAAGAAGTCAGTGCTTTATTTTGCAATAGCAAGGGGAACAGCTCTTTTTAGTGCATCCATGCACTCACATTTTCTGGCTGCAGAGGGCACTGAAGACACATGGAGTCTTAGAGAAGTCTTAGAGAAGGCAAGCTCATGATCTCTGGAGAAGTTGTGTGAAGAGATTTTAAAGAACGGTGCATTGAAGGGCATTAAATGATGCAGTTTTTGACACGCTCAATAAAACCTGCTGCTGACTAAAACATATTTATATCTTAGGAACAAAAAGCAATAATAAATCGATCAATTAAATGGATCAATGGATCAATTAAAATATGTAAATGTTTTGGTTAAATATTACTACAGTTTATCCAGTATCTTATACTGAGTATATACTTTTCATATCTTTCTAAATTAATATAGAATATAGGACCTTTATTATAGACTGTACATATTTTTGCAAGGTGTGAAAAAAGCTGATCATGTCAAAACAAAACTATTAGAGTTGTTGTTAAATTACAGTCAAGTCTCTGCCAAAGCTGACACTGTTCTTATTTAGTTTCTCTTTGAGTCATTCTTTTGTGATGTGTCTGTTTTCTTACCAAAGCCACTTCTTGTACTTGAGATTAAAGTACATATAAGCTTCAGATAGAGAACAGAATAGGAAAAAAGAGATGTACAAAGAGAAACTGCCAGCAATTTAAGAACGGATCTCAAGAAGCTTAAATCCCTCTAAGCCTGAGCCCATGCAATTTTTCAGTCATGAACAGGCATTGCTGGACACACAGACCTCCAACACACACACACACACACACACACACACACACACACACACACACACACACACACACACACACACACACACACACACACGCACACTTTAGCGTCTTTGCGCCTTTGCCATAATGTATAGTATGAATGGAAAAAAGTTTAAAATGAACATGCCAGGTCAAAGAGACCTGGATCCGCTTTTTTGTATCGGTATAATCCATGTATTTAATAATTTATTTAATAATTTATTTTATTTTATTTTTTACGATTTGCCAGTACATGCTCACTGAAGAAACGGGCGCTTGACAAAACGCTTGATTACAAGTTGTGTCTGTGTCAGAAAGGGAGAATCTGATGTATAGCATTTGTTAAGCTGTTACTCTCTGTAATGACAGCCTATTTGAATGCACATATAAATGCCTGGGAGAAGTTTCATCCATTCTTCTTGGCACAATGAGGGCTGCCTCACCAGTTCCTAATATATATTAATCTGGCACTCAGCACTTTGAAAAAGGGTTGTTGTGTCGTGTAATGAGCTGTTTGTATAGAGAAAGATATTAGACAAGCTTTGGTCGCCATGGCAATTTTCCAAACAATGTTTAAAACCATGTTTGGTAATTTATAAGAAGTCACGTCTGTAATTTATTTTACATGCCTCCGTCACCAAAAGGCCCATTTTTGTGTGTAATTAGTCATTTGTCTTTTAGTATCTCCAAAATGTGCATATACAGTGCTATGCTAAAATGCGCCACTATATCATATTAAGTTATAAATAATGCACTGGTGGAATTAATTAATTGTATATGTCTCCCCACCCCCCCACAGATTCCTGGCAGTGTTTTACATTTCACTATGTCAGCAATTACTGATGCACTTTCTAAACAATGACATATCACATTCATTTCTTGAAGGTGTGCCAGTGTAGAAATCACTTAGTACTTAAAGGAGCCATTCTACGTGTGGAAAGCTGTAATGCACTTGTTACTTATGGATTTTGAAAGCATGCATATTCTAACATAACAGACCATTACTGATAGTTGTATGCATTATGCTGACACCTGTACCAAGTTGGTAAGGAATTTAGTTGGACTGTCACGATTCCTTGATTAGATTTGAGTACTCTATTTTTAAAAAATCCTCGATTCCTTGATTACTTTATTTGAACCATTTATTATTGCCTCATTGTTATTAAATGTATTTTAAGTCATTTTGAAGGCTATTGTTCGCCTTAGATCTATTTTTATTACCACAAAAAAATTATACAATTACTCGATTAATCGTCAAGATAATCGACAAATTACTCGATTGCCAATATAATCGTTAGTGACAGCCCTATAATTTAGTATAATTAGTAAAAAATGGCACATTTAAATACATGATAAATGTAGTTTCACTATTATGATCTGTTTTGTCTCCCTTATTTTACATAAACAAATATCGAATGTATGCCTATAGGACTTACGGCAAATGTTCAGGTGTTGTGTAAATCAGAATGTGGTGTGAAGGGTGACTGTAACACCATTGTAAGTCTCTAATTGACACATATATTGAACAGACCGGAGGGATCTCATTAATCCTATGAAGAAAGTGACTGGTCACAACATAAGACATCTCAGATCAATCAAGATCACTTGGACCATTGACAAAAGTAATGATTTTCTCACCTGTTGTGAGTACTAGTTTTGAGCTGCCACCACCTGCGTGCTGAAGCACAGACCGAAAATGTACTGTATATATTATAGGAAATATCTGATAATTTGCAGATCAGCAAGTGTAAAATAAAAATGAAACAAAACATTTATTATAATTGTTATAAAACTGTATGATATATTGTGTGATTGTACTTTATTAACTGTAAAAGAAGTCATATCTTTTTAAGCTTCCAGGAATTTTCCAGATTCAATTTGAGGTAAAGGGTAAGTCATAATTTACTCACCCTGGTGTTGTTATAATGCCATATGCGCTACTTTCTTTTTTGGGTCACAGAAGGAGAATAATAACAAAAAAAATATTCTGTTTGCGCTCATCCATATAATGGCAGTGAATAACGACCAACATCAAGCTTTTAAAAAAAGACACAAAAGCATCACAAAATGGTCCGATGTTACTGTACGTGTTTTATATTTCCAAGTGTTCTAGGGGTCTATAATAGGGTTTGGTAAAAAAAATGTATGTATTATTTAATGTAAATCCTGACCTTGGTCGTTGCTCTTCTGTGCACGACTATGCGATGTGTGCGTTCGTAGACTGCCGCGGTTCACTCAGTCTCGCCCCGAAAAAGCATAAAAGTGAGAAATCAATACTAAGAAAAACGTTCTTAGTACATTACATGTACTTTCTTCTCTGAGGTAAATTCATCAGCTGCGTTTGTCGCAACAGTAAGTTATCGCGTTCACATCTGTCAATTGTCATTCTGAATGTCCTCTGACAACTAAAGTTTCGGTCTGGAGATATTCAACTCAGTGAAAAAAGTACACAGATACTTTTTTGGGGATTTCTATGCGTTATATTTCATGTCATGTTTTTGTTAATCTTGACGTCTCACAACTTGTGTGCTTTTTCTGGGCGAGTCAAAATTAACTGCAGCACTAATAGAGACTCATGAGACGCATGTCTCGTAGCCGTGCACAGAAGACCAACGCCCAATGTCAGAATTTTCGTTAAATACATTAAATTTAGTAAAACAAAAACAAAAAAACCCAGATCATACCCTCAGAAAGCATGGGATATATGACACATATTGCATGTGATCATTTTGTGATGCTTTTGCATCTTTTTTTTTTTAAAGCTTAATGCCTGTCATTATTCACTGCCACTATATTGATAGGCGCGAGCAGGACATTTAAAGGGTGAGTAAATGATATAAATAAAAGTTATAATGTTTAAATAATTAAAGGTCACTGTAAGGCACTTACAATTGAATAATAAAATAGGCTGCGTTCACACTGCAGGGCTTAATGCTCAATTCCGATTTTGTGAAAAAATTTGGTTTTTTTTGCAAGGCCGTTCACATTTCCAATTAAATGCGACCTTTTGTGATCTCCTGTGTGAACGTGAACGTGAAATGACCCAAAAGTGACCCGCATGCGCAGAAGAGTACTCAACGGTCAACGACGTCACTTGTTGTTTGCGGAAGTAGCTAAACATGTATGTCAACAGTGGAGCTCGTTTAGCGATATTAAAGTTATTTTATCAGCATCGTCCGCCATAGTTGTTGTTTATCTTCTCATTCCCGCCTACTTCAACGCAAAATTATGACGTTTGTCGCGTATCAATGATGTGCGGGTCGGATACATGTGACCTGGCCGTTCAGACTGAAGTCGCATTTCAAAAGATCGGATACGTATTGGATTTGGACCACATACCCAAGTGGCCTGGGTCGCATTTGAAAAGATCGGATCTGTGTCGTTCAGACTGTCATGAAAAGATCAGATACAGATCGCATAGGGGCAAAAAAATCGGAATTGGGTCGTTTCAGCCTGCAGTGTGAACGTAGCCATAGTTGGGGCTGTCAATTTAGAATTTTGAAAATTTTTAGAATTTAAAATAAAATTTTTAATGCAAAAACATTGCGTAAAAATTGTAGGTGCACTTCAGGCTGCCTTATTTGTGGGACATGAGATGAGATGATTGTGATGAGTCGTTGCGTTTTAATGTTTTTCTTAGCCTATCCAAACTCACTTGATGCGACGCTGCTGCGTTGTTTATTCAAAATAGCTGAAATAGAGAAGCTCGACATGGAGAAGATCTTGGTTACGTCAAAACTGTCACCAAGCCGTTCACACACAACACATTATCTGCGCTGCTTTTCCTTTGTTTTCTATGTAAACGTGCTAGACGGACATCTCTGACATCTCTAAAAGAATTTCAACTTTAAAAAAAACATGTCTCAAGACTTAGTAAGTTTTTTCTATTCCACTGCATCTTGTGTTTTTAAATGAAAAAAAATACTGTAATCGACGCTTCGGCTCTTTGTATTAAACTATGCATAAATACATGATGCTGTTTTGTTTATGCAATTTACAAAATTTTTATTGATTTATAAACGTTAGTTTAAACGAAATGCACTTTTTTTTTTTTTGTACAGACAGTCATCTTATTTCATTCCTGTGAATAAACAATTTAATGCAGTGCATTGATATTCTGCTCATTGCTATTTTGCCCTCTTGTGGCCTCAGGAGACAAGCCAAAAGCTTTTTCCCACTAACTGAAATTCTGCTTTCTATATCATTCAAATATTAATAATATTTAAGTATACAATTTGAATTTAGTTTCTCAGCCATTTTGACCACCCTAGTGGAAGTGCTATAAAAATTCATGCTTCACATTTGTCTTTTTAAATCTTAGTACTTCCATTATTGTACATTACTGTAACCAAAACTTGTTTTGTTTTTTAACAACTAAAGGACAAGTCAAGATTATTTTCTGTGTTAATCAATGCTATGGCACAAATGCTGTCAAAACTAGAACTTAACTTGTATTGAACCCGGTTCACTCCTGCTCTCTGAGACACCAGTGATAACATCTTTGCAGGTACTACCAGATGGAAAAACCTGGTGTGACTAATTATAGACCCTTTGCAAACACGTGACCACGACCACGTGACGACGCCATGCTGGACGGCAAAATCACTGGACGCACAGGCCGCGCAGTAGTAGACGAGCGGGAAGTTTGATTAGTTTTAGATTAAAATTTAAAATAGATAACGTTACCACTAAACTCCATGGCTTCTTCTATTGAGGAAGTTGTAGTGCCGTTATCGGTCGAGGTTGGGCATCTGGTAGGTGCTCACAAAGAGCGGTATTTTGAGAAGTTGGAGATAGCAGGTTTGGATACCGACCCTTACCTTCTTCCTACCTCAGTTTTCACGGACCTCATTAAATCGCCGAGTCTGCCCGACTTCGGCCCACACGATTTGTACCACTATGTGGTAAACGGGGTATCCCCATACACTGGTGCTGATCTCAAAGCTTTTAAAAGTCTGGATGCTTACCAGTTTTTTGTAGCTGGCTGGGTTACAGGTACGCGATGCTACGCTAACGGCGGGGGGAGGTACCTCATAATGGCAAAGGTAAGACATCAATATGGTTTATTTTGTATTATTACATGGCTTGGTTGAATTCTAATGTAGAATGCGGTGTGTTATTTCTTGATAACAGACCGCTGCTAAGAATAACACACCATTGCCATGAAAAACAGAGCGATGCGATGGACGCAGGATTCTAACCGTAGAGACGGAACGGACTATTTTCTTTATATTTTCTTTATCCCTTACTTAACATCTATTCTTTACTTAAGTAAATATTTATATAACACATAGCCTATGATTTTAGAGGACATGGTCGGCCGTGGCTTTTTAATGGATGCCTGGACGCATCCCAGCTCTGGGAAGTGCAGGCATCAATTATCGATCACATGTTAATCCATGCAGACAGTAAATCACGGAGTGTCTGATCAGTAGTAACCACATATAATTGTAACATCTAGAAATCTTCTTATCTGTGATTATATTCGCTGTAGCCTATGTTAAGATTCTACCAGTTAATCACAGCAAAGTGATTAAGATGTATTCACAAGGTGCATTTAATGTGTCACTGCAGCATTAACAATAACATCACAATAACATTCATGTAAAAATAATGTATCTATGCCACTTTCTGTATTTGTAGGTGACGGTGCATCATAGCCAGTAAACCACGTTACATCTAGCCATCTTCTTATCTGTGATTATATTCACTGTAGCCTATGTTAAGATTTGACTAGTTAAACACAGCATAGTGATTAAAATGTATTCACAAGGGGCATTTATGGTGTCACTGCAGCATTAACAATAACATCACAATAACATTCATGTAAAAATAATGTATCTATGCCACTTTCTGTATTTGTAGGTGACGGTGCATCATAGCCAGTAAACCACGTTACATCTAGCCATCTTCTTATCTGTGATTATATTCACTGTAGCCTATGTTAAGATTTGACTAGTTAAACACAGCATAGTGATTAAAATGTATTCACAAGGGGCATTTATGGTGTCACTGCAGCAGTAAACAATAACATCACAATAACATTCATGTAAGAATAATGTATTTATGCCACTTTCTGTAATTGTAGGTGCATCACAGCCAGTCACTGTCTGAAACCCAACTACAACCATGGGTATCTTTGAAGAAGGATGGGACAGTCTTGTGCGGCCACTGTACATGTAAAGCGGGCCTGGGAGAGGTGTGCTCGCATGTAACAGCTCTGCTGTACGCAATAGACTCTGCTGTTAAACATCTGGAAGACAAAAGCTGCACTGATGGGCCCAGACAGTGGGGACTTCCTCCTTTGAAAGCGGGCAAGGCTTTGTACGAAGAGGGATCGGGAATTGATTTCTCAAATCCTGCCAAAAAGCGTTGTGGTGTAAACAACCAAAGCCATTCAGGTTGTCCATCTGTGAAAAAAGTGGGTGTGTCTGCAGCAGCTATAGAACAATTCTACAAGGCTCTGGATAATGCAACTCCAAACCCTTCAGAGAAGAGTGGTATCCTACGCATATTGCCGCACTACTGTAAACAGTTTCAACCAAAGGTGGTGTCTCTGGGTCTACCACAGCCCCTGACTGAGTTATACAGTGCTCAGAACCGGAAGCTGTCTGCCTCGGACCTTGAGAAAAAATGTGATGCGGTATTCAATGATATGGAAGTCACACCAGAGCAGGTATAGTCATCCCTCTTAATCTCATATGACTAAAATGTGCTTGAAGGTCATGTCATTAATTTCATCTTCTATAATTTACAATGTTGTAGGCAGTAAAAGTTGAGGAAGAGACACGACAACAGGGAAAGTCAAGGCTATGGTTTGACATGAGGGCTGGTAGGGTGACAGCATCTAGGTTCAAGTCAGCTGCAAGGACAGACCCTACAAATCCTTCCAAATCCCTAATTAGGCAGATCTGTTACCCTGACCTATGCAGATTTTCAACAGTTGCAACCAGGCATGTGTGACAATGACACAAACATACAGTTACTGTTTTTAATTTCACCATAGTGTAAGTGAGTAAAGAAATTAGATGTGCTTTGAACTGTTATGTTTCAACTATGGAAATGTATGCAATACATGTTGTGTTCTAATGTAGAGGGTCCCTGCTTAAAAAAAAAAAAAAAAAAAAAAAACACAAGACAAAGAAATGCATTTATCATTGGAATATTTATTACAGTCAGTATTACAAATTATCAACATTAAATTGCAAACATGATGACAGAGTGCATCCCTCAATCTCTTTGAGTGCCCTTATCTATTTTTAATCCCAGGTGTATGGTGTAGGTCCTTTGCCTATTTATTCATAATGTTCCTGTTATATTTCATTTACACCTTTTTAAACTACTCTGTGATATCTGTGTGATAGAATGTGATACAAGAGAATATTATGTGCTATTAAGATTAGGCCAATTTTGGGTACTGACATCTATAGTACCTATAGTTCTTAGGGAAATGAGAGAACAAATCCAATGAAAAGGGCACTCAAAGAGTTACGATGACTTAACATTATTTTTCTAATTTTCAGATGGGGATGTGAACATGAACAAAAAGCCAGAGAGACGTATGAGGCTTACGCTGCACAACAGCATCAGGACCTAAGTGTTCGTGATGCCGGTCTCCACATTGATACCTCCCGTCCCTACCTTGGAGCATCTCCAGATGCCTTGCTGTCCTGCTCCTGCTGTGGCGATGGTATTTTGGAAATCAAGTGCCCACACTGTGCCAAAGACACCGGAGTCCTCAGTGCCACTGAAAAGAAACATTTCTGCATTGAGAACACAGATGGTACACATGCACTTAACAGAAATCATCAATACCACTACCAGGTGCAAGCCCAGTTGTTTGTGACGAAGCGGAAGTTTTGTGACTTCATGGTGTGGTCTACATCCAATTTTTTTGTACAGAGAATTTTGCCTGATGCTGACTTTTTTACAGAAGCAGTGCAGAATGTTGAGGCCTTCTATAGGTCAGCCATTTTATCTGAGTTATTGGCCAAGACATATACATGCCCAGATAGACTGCTGTCAGACAAAACACAGTCCACAGACTCACAAGAATTGGAGGAGTAGTAGGGCGTTGTTCAAAACATGAAGTGAATTACTAGAAATGACTTTGTAAATTATAGTGTGGTCTAGACCTACTCTATTTGTAAAGTGTCTCGAGATAACTCTTGTTATGATTTGATACTATAAATAAAATTGAATTGAATTATTTAGTAAGATTTGCCAGTGTGTAATTCTACATACATTTAATATCCTTTTATAAAGGACAACAGCATAGTCAAAAGTTTGATGGCTGGTTTATTTTACAAAAACATCTTTCAACACGTTTATAAAAGCCAACCTAAATTACATAATGTACACTCATATACAACTTCTTTTATAACGTTTGTCCTGCATGTTTCAATTTAATACAAAGTGTGAATGTGTTAAGGGAACTGACACATGACAATTTTAAGAGGTTTATAAAACAGCAGAGTGACAGCTTAATTTTGGTTAAACTGTGTGATGTAGACACAATACTGACTAAATAGGAGACCTTGATAAATGCTCTACTTTTCCCGTTGTTTAATACTAAAGCGCAAACCGGTGATTACATCTCAATCAAAAATTTGACCCCTCTGCAAATTCATCCACCATCATATGTGTTTGTTGTTCAAGAGACCGATGATGAGTCACCAGGACCCACTGTACACACCATCTTACATTACACAGCCACTAGCCTGATACATAACTTCAATAATAGTATATAATAAATAGTATACAATAGATGGTCTTAAAATAGCTCTCATCCACAAATATGGGTTCTATGCAACTACTAACTTATAACTGTTACATTTCAGCTGATTCTAATGGATAAGTAAACAATTGATTGTTAATGTACTGGTACAACTATTTACACTTGGAATTGTTACTCAAATAAATGTGTTTAAAGGGATACTCCACTTTAAAATGAAAATTCTGTCATCATATACTCACCCTCATGTTGTTTCAAACCTGTATGAATTTCTTTCTTCTGCTGAACAGAAAGGAAGATATTTAGAAGAATGTCAGTAACCAGACAGTTTCGGGTACCATTGACTTCCATAGTAGGAAAAAATATATACTATGGAAGTCAATGGTACCAGAAACTGTTTGGTTACTGACATTCTTCTAAATATCTTCCTTTCTGTTCAGCAGAAGAAAGAAATTCATACAGGTTTGAAACAACATGAGGGTGAGTATATGATGACAGAATTTTCATTTTAAAGTGGAGAGTACCCTTTAACTTTGAAACCTCTCTGTTAAAGAATAACAGTTTTTTTCAGCTAATCAATTGGCACCACTGAGGGGCACAGATTCGTCAGGGCACAAGCCACTCTGACTATTTTGTCAAGAGAGGTGAACTCTTCTTCTTCTGATGACTTAATCAGAAGACTAATGGGCACAGGTCCATGCAACATTCTGTACTTGGATCGTGCTTGACCAATTACCCTCTCAACATGTATGCGGACTGCTGCAAGTTTTCTGGAATCTTCCAGTTCAACAGCGCCCAGCTGTTTTTTCCCCCGTGTAAAGGCAGGAGTTTCAACCCTTGCACAGTACAAGCCAACTTGTTCCTGAATCCTAAAGCCACGGTCTGCTAGGATCAAGTCTCCTGGTAGGAGATTATCCAAAAACCCACTGTTGGCTGTAATGTGAGCATCAGTTGACCGCCCACCCCAGCCCTTGGAGATGAAGGAGATTATCCCTTGTGGAGTTATACCTATTAGGTATTTTATGGTGTTGTGCGATTTATACTGAGAGTATGTCTGGGCCCTTGCCTTCAAATCTTTTGGTCTGTCAATGGTAATTTCAAAACAGTCTATTACTGACATGCATTGCTTGAAAGACTTTCTGAAACACATTGGCAGAGATGTTTGGACATCATCTCTGTCAGGCCATACCACACACACAGGTACCAAGTTGTCATTTAGTATATTAATGACATTTGTAAAAACTCTTGAAATTGTAGACATATGAACACCAAACAGATATGACAAAAAAGCAATCGGAAGGTTAAGCCTGATCCTCATTAATGTCAATAGTAGCTGGTGGAAGATGGTGATGTTTGCCGTATCCTTAAGTAATGGAGTTACCAGATCAATCATTGCCATAAATACTTTATAGTTGGGCAGTCCTGTAAAGGTTTTAAGTTTGTCACTGTTTTCAAAAGTGCTCTGTTCCAGATCTGAGGGCTTCAGCTTCTCCTTCAGAGCAAACGTATCACCCCGGAGTTGCTGACACTCAAATTCAAGAGACTCAATGTAGTCTGAAGTAAGGTTGGTTTGGCACATTGCATCACATTTGCCACTAGTTTCACTGATACTAGCCTCTTCTACAATCTCCTCTTCAACCTCTCGTAACACATTCATCTCAGCTGACAGATTGAGGAGTGCCCTGGCAGCTTCATGTTTGGACGACGCCTGACGCTTTTTTTTCTTCATTGCCTCTCTGACCTCATACTTCCCTAGACTTCCCAGGGCTCGCCGCTTCGCAGGGGACTTGGTGTGCGCAAACACTGACGGCACATAATCAGGGGATAAAGGGTCATCACTCTTCTGTCCTGATAAAAGAAATCATCTGCCTGAGTACCACCAAGAGGGAGCTTAGAACCATGGTCCCAGCCTATAACTATCCTGACACATCATCCATTTTCTATTTGTAAAGTAAATAACTGTTAAATTACAAAAACAACCTCTGGATGGGAAAAGGGTAATTTACAATCACTTTGAATGCAGCACGAGGTCTGCTCTGTGTTGGCAGAGGAATCCTCTAACGTTACATTGAAACACAAACTTGTACACAGTTTTACCTGTCAGCATTTTAACCATTTTTATCCAGCTGCTAGCTAACGTTACCTGCTGTCAAGTGTAGTGTTAAATAGCCTCACATGCGGCAATTGCCTCTAACGTAAATTTATGAGCATCAGAGAGAAGCATAGACATTTAAATGGCACCAAAATCTCCGTTGTTATTTGTGTCAGATCCAGATGACACTGTTAGAGACGGGTGATCAGTGTATTCCTGACATTAAGCTAGCTACGTTTGTGAATGGGTAGACTGCACAGCCCTATCACGCTAGCTGATACTTGCTCATAACATAGCTAACTTAGGTTACTCATGTTACAAATGACAATTTGACTGGGTCTCCATCTGGACAAGGATGACGGTATGGTATTACACAAATGAAGTACACGTAACTGGGAAATACATTAATCTTACCTTGTAAAAAATGCTCGCTGCAAATCCTGGAGTACTTGGAGGGCTGCCAGTCCTTTCGGCTGATAGCAGCAACCCATCGCTGCCTTCTCTCCCCATCAAATGGTATTCGATAAAAAGATATATTGGCTTTACCCTGTCTATTAGCACAGCCCACGGCACAACACGAAATAACCATTTTATTACAAGAACGAACACAAACACGTACTCGTTTGGCTTGCCGTCCGTCTACAGAATAGCTCTTCCGCCGTCCGTCATGGCGTTCAGAATTCGCGGGAGTAGAGCGTGACGTCACGTGCAAAGGGTCTATTGTATATTTTCCTTTAATTATTGTCATTTATAACCAGCAAAAGAAAAACATCAGCAAAGCTTTGCAGAGTGGGAACAATGCCAGAATTCCAAATGAAGCGTTAGGATGGCCTAAACTCGGCCCCTTAACCAGCCCCTTCTGATGCCAGTGTGTGACTACAGTAGATTGTTACGACTTACGAGGAATCGATGCATTGCAAGGCGGGCTGTTGAACTGCTGTGTCTTTACACAATAGTGTTATATTTTATGTGCCGGCAGGGATTATTTAGTGTGCTGTTATTCAAGAATTATGCCAAGAGGTGTTGTAAGTGTATCAGCAACAATAGCACCTTTCAATGAAACATTCTCTAGTGCTCATTACTCTGACTAAACAAGCCAACAGTCGTGATCCAAGTCTACAACTACAAACGGCCATTTAACAGACCGCAGTGGTACAAAATAACTCTTGAAAATGACCTTTAAATGAATCACAGAGACTCAAAACAGACTATGGTTTGCCACAACAATTAAAGCTATATAACATTTTTCATGCTTTTTTTCCCCCTGAAGCATGCAAATAAAAAATGCATTAGTAAACAAATCTGTGATGATTTAGATACAGTACATTTTAAGTACCTTGATTCTCTAGTATTTAAACTTGCATGCTAACAATGACAGGAATAAGGGCTTGCCAACACTTGAACAAGATCATACTACACACATGTGCTTGTTCTGATATGGGTAAAAGTGCCTTGGTGAGCTATTTTTCTTTAAATATCGGTGTTAAATTTAGCTTACTATTCTTACTTATTTTCATCTTTTGTATTTTAGGGTTACGTTTTATTCATTTTCTGGGGGGAGAATTAAACACTCTTTTTCTTCTATCGTTTTTTTTTTCTTTTATAAATAAGCGATGTTGTCTTTGATGGCTGCTCAACAAAGAAGGAGCTGTCTTCAGCTGTAACCTCTACACACCGGAGTCTGGAACATGACACATGTCAGGCTATGATAAATGGTGCAGAGTCCCAGTAATTTCACCAGGAATGCCCTTGAGATGCCCAAGACCCTGATCGGAAATGTTATTGTTGAATTAAACCATAGAAAGAAATTCCCCCACCACCGACATGAACAGAAACACACATAACAGAAAAAGAAAAGGAAAAAATTTAATAAACTTTGCTCCTCTCTTATGCGTATATGTGCATGAGTTATGCTAGAGTGGTCATCCATCTTTTCTACATTCTTTATGCAGTTATGTTCTTTTGGTTAAACTGAGATTCAACTTAATACTCGTATGATAAATGGCATTTACGTGTGTGTGGTTAAATTGGCACTATCATACTAGCGTCACCCACAGAATCTGTTTTCCTCAGATACTATACAGTATGTCTGTTGTACAGATTTCCCCCCAGAAGTTCAACTGGGGTACATGAACTCTTCCACCCTGAGTACAAGTTATTTTGCAGTGAAATGTCTTCCAGATATTTCCTCACACTTTAATTAGAATTAAACACTTACAAACCTCAGTGATTGCACTGCTGTGAAATTACATTATGAGCTCAAGCTCACTGGGGAAAAAAAAAACTCAAGCCAAACAAAAAAGAAAAGAAAAAAAAAGGGCTGAAATAATCACTAGAGCGGTCCAGTTTTACAGTACTAACCTTTCTCTCCCATTTGCAACGTTTTGGCTGGCAATTACTCCAAAAACTAATGCTAAGCACCCCTCTTTCGTTGTCCCTTCCGTCCTTTGACAAATAGGGCGTCCGGGCCTTTTAATTGGAATGGAAGGCATTGCAGATCTATTAGGGCAGGGCTGGAGAAACGGATGAGGCCGTCAGTGAGCACGGCAGGGAGCGGCGGAGCGAAGTCCCCCATCGCCCAGCTCTATCCATAACGCCCCGCGCATGCCACATGCTTCTGCTGTCAGATGTGCAGTGCCATGCCGGCCCCCAGGGGCAGCACACGAGTTCCCTGGCCAATGCAGAGCTTCAACCTCACATTGGCACTGCTTGGCTTTTCCCAATTTAGAACACCTTCAGCACTACAAGGACTCGACTGCGCTGCTGTGGGGAAGCCTTTCACCTGAAAATGAAGCTTCTGGTCGTCACAATGGCGATAAATCAGACTAAATGTTTGAGTGGCATATTGTTTATATCAGCAGTACGTTTGCATTATAGAAAATGGATTTTATGTTTGTATTTTTCAATACAAATACTATCATTTATAATAATTGTACAATAAAATGCTATAAAATCTGAATAATAAAGCGAAAGAAGATCTTTTTTTCTTGTTCTTTTATTTTTTTGTCCATCAAGGGCTTTGTGTCCTTCAATTAAGGGCTTTTGGCATCTTCATTAAGTCAGCTCTCTATTGTAAGAGCGCTATATTTTAATTGGTGGAAACTGACTGTATTAAACTGCCATTTATTTTTAAAGCGAGTCATTTCCCATCCACTCGTACAGCGTAGTGTGCAAACTTTTAACTGATCATCTTTCAACAATTAATGAACTCATTGTGGGCTGCTGAGAGAATAGAGTTACACACATTAATCTAGCTAGATAGATAATCTAACAAAGTCCAGTCCCATGATAGTCCTTGTTATCTGACCAAAATGAACGTGTTTTCATGATACTGAGTTGTGAAAAGCATGTAGGTTGGATAATCTATTGATGATTGTGTGTCGCACTCTGGATATACAATACATGTGGAATATGAGATAGATTTTTTCCTTGATGACTTGATATGTTTGAAATGGTAATGCAATGCAACCATTAAGTGTTTTCAAATCCCACACATATTTGTATTAAATGTACATATTTTCTTTTATTGCAGGCCCATTTTATTGCGTTTATTTTGTGATGTACTGTACTTGACCTGCACTGTAAATGATTGTACTTAACATCCATCCCTCAACAATTTTGCATTTTAACTAGCGAATAGACAGATGGATAGCTGCAGAAATAGGATGTTATGGTCAATGGTGTTGACAGAAGTTGAGCTTAGGGATCTAAATTTGGTTTTGACATTCGCCCCAATGGAACAGTCCCAGTTCTCCCTATAGCCTTCCCATCCATGTGTCTGTGGCCAATGAGATTATCTGTCTTTCGATTTATTTTGCGTCCTTGTGGTTAACGGCTCATCATGAAGTGTTCTTGACCGTCCTCTGGATGTTGTTGATGGTTCATCCCATTACCGGTCATTTGGACCTCTGAGCTGATCATTAGATGACAAGTGACTGAACATTAGATGACAAGTGATCAATGATTAGTTTGTGGCGATGCAGTCTTTGTTTTTTGACAAGATATGAAGCCAGTCTAAGATGTGCTTGGTGAATGAACGAAAATAAATCCCTTGTTTTCACTGCGGTCGTTCAGCTGGCTGCCTTCAATTTTATACCTGCAAAGTTTCAATCTAGCTTTCACCCACCTCCTTTAACATTTAGCTTCCCCCAGCCTCCTCTGCCTGCCTTTTCTCTCTTTTCAGGATTACTCTTAGAGACCGCTCTTGTGCTGTTATTTTCAACCCTGGGTGGACTGGGGCTTTGGTATGTGTTCTGGAAATACTTCAAAGAAAAGCAAAAAGGCAGCAATTTTCTGCTTGAATATCCCTCTGACTAAATCCATTGATCATCCTTGGGGTTCCTGAGAAGAGAGGGAGTGAGATGGAGAGGCGTGTTTTATCCTCTAATAACTCCTACCTTCACCCCTTTCTGCCTTGCCGTTGTTGTGTTGTTGTTGGTCGCACCTCTGCTCTATTCCTTAGAGAGCCAGTGAGATTGAAGTTATTTTATGCTTCAGCTCCCCGGGCCCCAATTTGAAAACTCTGCGTGTCAGTTTTTCGCACGTTGCTGTCATATGGCAAGGAGTGGGCTTTTCTTTTTCTATTCTAACCTTTTTCTTCTGAAGGCATCTGGAGGAGGATTCTTCAGAATGTGACATCTAGGTCAAGTTAAAGAGAGCCAACTTTGAGTTCAGAGGTCCTATTGCAAATGGTCATGGAAAATACTGAGAACAATATTTATGCACTCCAGCTCCGACATTGTATTCCATCTTTATTGACCTCATTTGACAATCGGATTGGTCTGTTTACTTATCTGAGCCTTAATCAGGTTCCAGCCGCTATTGTCCACATGGTTGGTTAATAGCGCATTAGAACCCTGTAAAAACATTATAAGCAGTGCATCCAAAGTTTTAAAGGTCATTAAAGCCAAAGATCATTATCTTTTAAATGAATGGATGTCAGAATTCCTGTATTACCTTGGAAGCAGATGGAAGGAGAGCCTCCCTTGGCCGAGCTCTGAACACGGTTACATAGTGACATGAAATGACACATAAATAATCTGCATCCAAAGTGTTGACTAATGAACACGGGGAATGCACAGAACCCCTCCGAGCAGCGCTCCTTCCCAGAAATAACCGCCGTCACAAATGATTGAGATTACAAGATTAGCCCCCTTGTTCTTTTCCATTGAGCTATGAAAGCACTGCAGTGACGTTTTGGAGGGTTTCAAGGTTACCTCGGCTATCTCTTTTTCTTACTAGCTTTGCCTTGACAAGCTTGGGTGAAGGGTGGGGGTGGGGGGATATGTGGAGTGAGGGTGAATGGGTCATACAGTTGCCTGGGTCATAAGCCAATCCTAGTCGGGTTGGGAGGCTGGCACTGGCACCTCTCAGACACCTCTCCTCACCTGCCAACATGCACTGTCTCCAACAGACTCAGTAAACGGCAGCTAATTGGGAGGTGATGACAGACAAGCCGGGCTCAATTTGCAGTGCTTTGGAGACAACCCATTCCCTCTCGCTCTGAAGCTCAACAGAGCCCTGGCCCGCACACAAGACACTGAGATCACCTCTACAGTGACTCTCTTGCTCCTAGCCTCATCACAAATGAGGAAAAGCACATAGAAAATACTTTATAAATAACAAATGTATTACTTTATTTTTACATTTAGTTAATTGCATATATTTAACTAATCTTTTTAAGGCAAGGTTAGCTCAAATAAAATAGTTTAAAACTTTTTTCCCCATGAAAATACTTTATGCTTGTTTCTGGCTTTTTGTAATAAAATAAATAAATAATGGTTTTAAATGTACAAAACCATCATGGATACAAAAATAATATTTTTTAAAACAATTTTTTTTCTTCATTGACCCTTTTTCTTTTTTTCTTTTTTTTAGCAAGGGCATTGATCTGAAATCTTAAATTTATTAAGTACTGAACAAAACCTCACACTGATTAAGCTGTTTCAGATTAATCAGTTTGCCTAGAGCTCATTTTTGCCACCTCATCCCAATGTGTTTGTCATGTTTTTGAATTGATGGAGGCTGTCCTTGCTCTCAGAGTTTGCTGTGTTTATGAGCTGAATACGCCAATAGAGAGGATCAATACCTTCCAACCGTGTCTTATAAAATACCCAGGAGTAATTAAGCGTGAGCACCGGAGCGCTTCCATTGAAATGTTAATGACAGAGCTGAACGGTATAGTGTTCCAGGCCACAGGAGCTTATGCATGACTGTCTTAAAACTGAGCTTTATGCTGCGTAGAAATCAAAAGGAATGTTTGGCTAAATAAACTTCTTTTAATTTAACAAAAATCTATGAGATTGCATTTAAGCATTTTGCTTTTGACTTTAAACTGATACTGTGAGCAATAAAGAGTTTCATCATGTGTGGTTGGCAAATAATAACAGGGACACAAAGTGAGACAGTTGTGTTAAACCACAAATCACCCCAACCTCCCTGCCTGTGGGTTGTTTCGGGTTGGCTAGCATGAATATTCACAGCCCTGTGTATCATCCTCCTTGCTTCATGGGTGAACCCATCCTCCAACCTTCCCCTTTTCAAACATGAGCAAATTTACGCTACGCTAATAACTTTCTTTCTCCACTGCTTGATTGCTGAAGCTTGAGCCTTGACACTTGTGATGCACTCTGCCAAGAACATTAAGTATCCAAAAGTGATAAAGCTTCAATTTGCTAGACCATTAGACTAATTACTGCAATAATTAAGTAACTACTTGATTAGAACTAATGGGTACCTAATTATCCAGGAAGGAAGGATCAGGTGGTAATTAATAGAGTCAAGCTGATGTCTTATGACTTACCGTCCCTGGTTACCAGACATTAGGGAATGAGAATGGTAAAAACAAACATCACCACTCCAGTGTTTGTTTAGACCCCTGTAGGAAACAATCTGTTTATGTGGTTTTGTGCAGAGTGTGGGTGAAATGACAGGTAAAATGCATTTACTGATGATCATACTGGTGTCCATTTGTAAACTCCCTCCATCTAATGTTCTGTGCTTGTGTCTGTTAAGTTATGTTTTGACGGTATGGATCCTTTACTGGCTCTGATATCCCAGAATCCTGTACATGCACTCTGAAAAACTCTACAAATTAAGATATTTAAATTTGAAACAAGTCTTGGCATTTTATGCAGTGTTGCTTCTCAAGTACATTTATCTTGTTTTTTCTTTATATGTTTTTACTGAAAAACGAGTAAAAAAAGGCTAATTAAAACCTCATTAAGAAGTAATCTTTTTGCAGTGCAGTGTAGTGGTTGGTGGAAAAAAATGGCGTGTGAAAGAGCAGTTAACTAAATTTAGCAATGTCCTTTTTTTTTCAACTGAGTCATAATTCATAAATGTATTTACTCATTTATTTACTTTCTACTCCTTCAGATGCCATGAGAAATAAGCATTGTATAGTCACTAAGTAATTGCATGGTCATCACTCAAAATCACTTAATCGGATTGGGTGACCTTTCATGTACAAACTTTATCATTATACATAAACTTTTTACTTCACAGTGACTCAGAGAATTCTCCCACGTTTTCAATCCCACACACCTTCTGAGTTGAATGAATAATTCAACTTATGCTGTAATCACATCTCGTGATACAGATATTTAGGACATCTCAGACATAAAAAGAGATGGATGGGGAAAAATCTAAAATTTATGGAATTAGAGAATTAGCATAAAGAGTATTATCTAAACATAAGGCATTAAGCTGGGGTGTTGAAAAGGTCATTAAAATTTAAGTGGATTGAATACAAAACCTTAGACATGATCCATCAATCAATCAATCCGTCTGTTATTCGATGTATAATTGCTATAAGATGGGCTGCTGCTGCCGAGGCCTCTCGCCATATGTAATATGCATGACTGTGAATGCAAGCCAAAGAGAAACCTGAAGCTTTTTGATGTATAGGACCTTTATTAATGTTTGAATAATATGTGCCTGGAGGGAGGGCTATAAATTAGAATTGAGATATAAATTTTTATGAGGAACCCCTCATACATTTCCATTATGTATTTAAAAATGAAAGAATTGCCTTGATTCTGATTGAGCTTGCAATTGTGTGGAGTCCTAAAATTGTGAAAACACACGGAGCTGACGGCCAAGGGGGGAAGAGTCAATTCCTAAAGTGCTGACTTTTGCACATTACACTGACAAGTCTTTCATTATTTACACCTTTGATAAATTACTTAAAATCAGTAAACAAAGGGCTGTTGTTCCATCGTCATCCATTTACTATATGAAATCAAAGCAGTGTGTGTGCTTCTTGCAGACTTCTTTTCTAGTTCCTTTATACAATTCTTTTGGATAATCTCACTCGGGTTACATCATGGGTCAGGGATGGAAAGTTCAGAGGCTCTCTAAAGTACAACAGGTGATTTCCCTTTTGACTTTCCTCAGCATATTATTGACTCGCATTAATAGAGTGGCCTTTGAGCAGTGATTAGCTGGGCTTGAAGTCACATCAGCAATTCATCAATGCACTGTATAGACCCTGGATTGAGCCATATTATCCGTTCAGCCATTTCTGAGCTCTGCCCTAATCAAAGGGAAGCAGGTAATGCCCCATAATCAGTCTGGCTACTGCTTCTCTCCCTGGACCAAGTCTAATAAGGGGAAACGGGATTAGGAAGCGTGCTGATCTCACCTTTCCAATGATAAAAGTGGGACTCTGTTCTTAGTCAGCGGGGACTGCGTTTTTTTGCACTAACATTTGCTTTGTTCCAAAATCTACTGCTTCTTCAGAGAAGGCAGTTCCAGAATGCATTGTGATAAAAAAAAAAAAAAAAATCCAAGATGGCAGACAGGGTAAGAGAAGTGTTGATTAGAAGTAATTAATCAACTTATTTGTAGAGTTTGCAATTAATTCTCTCTTTAGTTGAGATTTTGGCTTCCAAAGATAATGAAAACAAGATAATCAAGATAAAACAATTATCATTGTGCAGCATTTCACTTCACAATGTTGTTAATCTCAATATTGACCAAAATAATTTATTATAATTTTTGCCATGATATTATTGAGATATTTACTATGTTGAATTCGTTTTTTATTTTATTTTTATATTTTCCATTTTCATTTTAAAGTTTTAGTAATTTAGTTGGTTTTGTTTTTCATTTTTATTATTTATTTTAATTGATTGTTTTGTTATATTTCATTTAAAGTTATTTAATTTAATTTTAATGGTTTTAGTTACCTATAGTATATCCTGCATATACACACAAATATATAAAGTACTGATTATAAGTACTGAAATGTATTAAAACATTGGTCATTGTAATTAAAATTGGATTATTTTGCCCAATATTCACTATGTGCTGTGCATGCTTGTTAATCACAGTTTTAGCTTAGCAACATGCTAACGTTAAACATAAATAATTTGAGAGTTGCTCAATTTGTGTGGTGTATGGAGTTGCACATATGAGTTTTGATGTTTAGGATGCTGCCTATACAGGCGATAGGCAGTGAGTCAGCTCACTAGGTTTTGGTTTAGTTTCGGAAAAGGTCCCACTTTAACGACTCCAAGTGCTTCTGCCCCCAGGTCTCAGTTATGGATAGTGCTGTTTCTGAAAGACAGGAGTGAGTGGCGAAGTGAGGGAGGAAGAGCACGGGAAGAGAAAAATGGGTGGTTTAGAGATGCCTGGTCCACCAAGGGCTTCACTAAGGGGCTTAAACAAGATGAACATTAAGGGCACAGTTATGTTGTCTCCCTGGGTCCCTGAGAGAAGCAGCCTTTGATGTTGAGACAGGATAAAAATAGTGCTGTGCTTTTCCCTCTAGTAGGGAAAGATTGCACCATAATGTAGGGCCGTACACATGACTGGCAACAGCAGTGTCAATTAGTCAACTGTTTACAGGCCTCTCTCTGTGAAATGCCGCTCTCTGAAGAGAAAAGCGTATTTTTTTTGAGGAGGGTTATTTGTAGCTCTGTGCCCATTTGTGCTCCCATCTGTTGATGCTGGATTGCACCTCAAAGACCAAATGTGGGCAAGCAAGATAGTTTAATAAGTACCCAAGGTATCTTAGGCAAACACACCGATGACAATCTGGATGGCCAGTCTCTCAAAGGTGTTTCTACTAAATTTAGTAAATGTAAAACTTTCAAGAGTAAACATTGCCATGGAATAAGAGAAAATATCTGATTGACCCACTAGGGGATCGTAGGCGCTTTTGTTCGCTAGATAATCTCAGGAATCCAAAAAGGATGCAAACATGCTTGTCACATGGCTCATTTTCAGATTTTGTCATATTGTTACTCTGAATTGTCTCTAAGCAATAGTCTTGAAGCCATAACTGACAAGGAATATGTAATTGTGCACATACTGTACCAACATTTACAAGAAATGTTTTTTATTATTGTATTTTAAATGTTACATTTTTGAAAATTTTCTTTTTTGAAATTGAGAACATAGCAACATCATATACGGTGTAAAGTTTTGGGAGACATAACCAGATGTAGTGTTGGAGTGGCTCTTGCAATTATTGTTATTTTTGACATCAGACAATTGTTAGTAAGCCACCGTTGACTGAAGCACCACGTTTCGTTTCAGCTCTTTAGGCTGTTGCTTTTAAATAATATGCTCTCTCTGGTTTGTTGTTTGCCCCAGAATGCAGAGTATTGTGGGAAAGGCTATTGTGGAGAGGAAAATATATATACATTTAGTTTTTTAGCTTTAAGAATAATAACATTTTATAATTAATAGACACTTTTATTAGAAAACTGATGACCCAAACTCTCACAACAACCTAATTGTTGAGACCTGGAATGGGGTATATATTTGTTTTGTTTTTTTGATTCGGTGTAATTGGTTTCCCTATTTTTTTGATAGCACTGCACATGTGTTCAAACGAGAGTGACGTCACTGCATCCACAACTAGTCGTGCAGTGTAGTTTACACTCACTATGCTGATTTAAAGTTAAGTAGACGGTGCATAAAACAAATACTGCAAATGTAGAGTATGCTTAAAAATAATGAGTGTGATATCTCAGATAGTAAAGAGTGATATTCATGAGAAAATAGGACATTAAGCAGGTGTTTTGCATGCAAAGACACCCTTTCATTGAGAAATGAAGTGCCACTGAAGTGTATCAGTAACTACACAAGTACAGTTCTGCTCTGCATAATAGAAAAAACATAACAATAGATGAAAACGATCCAGTAAAGGTGTAGCTCATTTGTGCAGAAATCCAGTTGTTCTAATGTATGGCTTTACTCCTCAGCACTTACCTATTCTGTGTAATTATACAAGGCCTTAGCTCTCTCCCTCTCTCACTAATTCACAAAGGCCGTGGTGAATTGATGTACGGCACAATCATCTGCTAGGAGCTGATGTGATTTAAATGAAACTAATTAGGGAAATGTCAAACATAATTAATAAAACAGGTTTAAGTTGCGAAAACACTGTCAACGAAATGAATGAAGATGCCGCTGCTCTTCTCCCGCTGCTGCCTCGTTCTCGCGTTTCAGCGCCGTTCAATTAGGTCATGGATCCGCTCTTCTCTCTCTTTGGCTCCCTCTCTTTTTCCACCTCTCCGTTGAGTTCCAGGGAAAAAGAAGAGAAGGGGAGGGAGGTGGGGGGGGGGAGCCACCGGTCTGAGGACGGGAAATAAATTTGCCTGTCCATCCGCCGCCTGGAAGAAATTAATTGCAGACTCCTCATCCTGTCTGGGTACAACAGGGGCATTAACATAAGCAATTTGCGTCCGACTTCTTCTGCCGGCTGCTTAATAGAGCATCAGACCTGGCCGATAAGGCTCGGGGTCCCTGATGCATTAGCATTTTCATAATATCAAAATATTATAGTGGCGTGAATCGCCCAAGCCCCATTCATTATTGATAAGAACAAAAGGTTTTATAAATTACAAAGGGAGAGCATGACCTATAATTACGGCAAGCAAATTAGGGTTGTGTGGTAAAGTCAGTTACATTTGGAAGCAAAATAATGATGCGGGAGCTCTTTTCTCTTTTCCGGCGGGATTAGAGGAATAATAGATTCCCTCACATCCACAGCTGGGACTGTAGAGAATGTTTGTGTTGTCATCAAGGATAGGGACTGGAGATGGTGGGACAAGCATTTTTGGCAATCATAGCAATGGAATGTATACACAACAGATTATTACATCATACACATTAGTAGTTCTGAACAATTTATAACAATTTAAGATATTTCCTCTAGTATTTCTGCTGCAATTATAACAAAGCAGCTTGATTCAACAGATTTACAGAAACTGAAAGTGTTGATGTATTAACCACAATTCTTTTTGGGATTCCAAAAGTTTCAAGAACTGTCTTTTAAAGGGTTAGTTCACCCAAAAAATGAAACATTGTCATCACTCACCCTCATGTCATTCTAAACTCGTGAGACTTTCTTTCGTCTTCCAAACCCCAAATTAAGATATTTAAAATGAAATCTGAGATTTCTGTCCCTCCATTAACCGTTCACACAACTACCACTTTGTCACTTCAAAAATTCATAAAGATCATAAAACTAATTAACATGAATTGATCGGTCTAGTCCAAATTTTCTGAAGAGACTGGATCTCTTTTTATGATGAACAGATTGAATTTAGGCTTTTATTCACATTGATTAGCAAACAAACAGAAGCTCAACCCAACCTACGCCTGAGAACAAACCTCATTGGTTCTTGCTAAAGCTCAAACATGCTGCGTAACACGAGAATGAACCTCAATGGTTCTTACAGAAGCTCAAATGTGCGGTGTAACACAAAAATGAACCTCATTGGTTCTTGCAGAAGCTCAAACGTTCTGGGTAACACGAGAATGAACCTCATTGGTTCTTGCTGAAGCTCAAACGTGCTGCGTAACACGAGAATGAACCTCACTGGTTCTTGCATGAGCTCAAACATGCTGTGTAACAAGAATGAACCTCATTAGCCGCGTTTCCACTGTCGGGCCAGGGCCGGGCCGTGCTAGTGCGTGCCAGGGCCAGTCGCGTTTCCACTGTCACTTCCGGGGCTTGATCGGGGCTTACTCGGGGCCAACGGCCAGGATTTCAGGATTTCAGGAGTCGGGAGACGGCAGCGCCGGATGATTCTGTCAGCATTAAAGACTTTTAAAATAATTTAACTCGCGTTCATGTTTGAATGCCTTGTGTTTGTGATGCAAAAGACTATACGCGGCGCGTTAACCATTACCATAGTAAACATAGTAAACGCTTGAAGATACGCATAGTAAAAAAACATAGTGAACGCTTGAAGAAATCAGACCAATCACAAAGGCTATCACAATCATGTTTTTTATTTAATCTGTCAGTAGCCTACTTCTCGTCTCTTTATACCAGACTATCATAAAATAAAGCAACTTTTTTTTTCGGGAGCTTCCTCTGTTTCTCTGACTGAAAATATCTGTATGGGAGTCGAGAGAGTGCTAAAGCTCCTCAGGTCGTATTTTTGGTGGCATATATTTGTAGAAATTATCATTCTTTCTAAATGTGATGTAAATATGTCCTGTAACTACCAGATAAACAGTAACAGAAGTAAGAAGTAAGTGTGTCCTCTTTCTTTTGTGAAATAGACCTAACGGTAATTTATTTCTGAGTGACTAATGTGCAATTTTGACAAATTAATTCATTATGATCAATGTATCACTTTTTATTGTAAACCTGTGGTAAAACATCGATGCTTGGGTTTTAAATATTCAAGTAAACAACAAAAATGCCAGCAAACGGCCACTTTTATCATGTTTGTTTTCAACACTGTTTCCAGTGATTTCTGATTAGTTTTCTGATAAAACTTCCATTTGTTGGTGAATGGGTTAGTGTGACGTTGTTCCAGAGAGGCGTGTTTTAGTGAAGCGCTGTGGAGCTTCTGGCCCGACAGTGGAAACGCAGGCCCGGTGCTATTAGCCCGAGGGTATTAGCCCGGCACGGCCCGTTTAAAGCCCTGGCTCGCACTGGCCCGACAGTGGAAACGCGGCTATTGGTTCTTGCAGAAGCTCACATGTGCTGCGTAACACGAGAATGAACCTCATTGGTTCTTGCGGAAGCTCAAACATGCTGTGTAACAAGAATGAACCTCATTGGTTCTTGTGGAAGCTCAAACGTGCTGCGTAACACGAGAATGAACCTTATTGGTTCTTATGGAACCTCAAACGTGTGTGTTCATATATATATGGGAATAAAGTTTTATTTTTTTACGATTATTTTGATAAAATATATCTAAATATTAAGTCTGTGGCCCCCTTAACAACCACTGATATACATCAAGTAGTGTTGTACTACACTGCAAGCCTGCTCGGTTATAGCAAAAAAAACATAATTACAAATATTTTGGTCAATATTGTAATCACAATTATTTAACACGATTAGGAGAGTCTGATATGACCAACATGTATCAAGTATACTTTGCTGGAAATAAGGTTGCTGTGATATAAACATTGTAGAAACCAGTGAAATTATCGATTCCATTTTTGATATCACGGCAGAAACTAATATTAGGCTAACCAATGTAAGTAAAAAAAAAATTCCTTACATTGAACTAAAATTCCAACAAAAATTTACGGATGTGGTTTTCAGAACTTTACCATAAAAAAACTGTAGCAACATTTTATTTTTTATGGATTGAGCTTAAATTTACAGTAAAATAAATTCAAATGGGGGGGATACTAATAAGGTGCATGAAGTCATCCACACAAATACAAAACACCTTTATGGTAACACACAACACTCCTATACCAAACACTCAACACTCTAAGAAACATAGTTACTTCATGAAATGTCATTGCGTAATGCCCCATTAGATTTATCAGTTTTTCACCATACTGTATATAGGTAGGGGATCTATACCATTAACAGGTTTTTTACTGTAGCATTTTGCTCATTATTTACAGTGAGACATATGTATCCATAAGAAAGCCTTTCTAAATATTGATGTTCATGTACACAAAGATTTTTATTGACATCAGTCAACTTCTTAGATATTTACACAATATGCAGGAAGTGACCTCTAGTTGCTTGCGTTCAGTGTTCGTCCTAGTGAACTGAAATACCCTTTAAAACTATCATCAGGTGCAGGGTCTCGCACAAACTGTTGCATGATGGGAGTAACCTTTTTTGCTCTGACCTAATCTGTTTGAAGGTCTTTGTCTTGGTGAGAAAAAAGTGAGGAAGAAAGATATCATCCCTTCAGCCCCTCAGTGATTCATCATGAAGGAAAGCTTTAAGCTTGAATTAAATATGACTTTGTGACACAGTGAAGTTTAAGGGAGGCAGGCATCCACTGAGAGAAATGGGTTTTTCTTATTGTCTGCTGACCTGGGCTCATGACTGATGAGGGCTCGGTTATCCCTCTGAATTTTGTGTTCTATTCCCAGAAAGTAGCAAGATCACACTCCACTTTGCCCGTGGATGAAGGATAGGTTGTGTGTTCAGCTCAAATACCCTGTACAAAACCGTTTATTGTCATCAAACTAAAAGACTCTGAAATGGACCAAATTGTAACACAAAGCAGATTAATTGCTTTCCGAGGCTCATATGTTTTTAAAATCACAATAGGTTCTAAAATGATCATGTCAGCACCATAATGTGTTTATGAACTAATGCATTTTAAATAAATAAATAAATAATTGAACGAATAAATAGAAATAAAAACTGCAATGCTAACAATATGGAAATATGAGGAGTAGCCTACATGCTGCTAATTAGTATGATCTCCACAATGCTGAAAGGAATGAGCTGTAAAGTCCCTCGAGTTTTCTTATTGATTACACAGGATGCAAATGTAATTTCTTCCTTTTAATGACTCTGTCCAAAAGCAAAAATTTCTCTGTTTAGGACAAAACCAAGTGCACAAAGCAAGTCCTAAGGGATGAATGCAAATACAAGCATAAAATTACTGTAATAAAGCATAGAGTTCTTGCTAATAGTACATCTTAATGATTGAAATCTACCTCATCAGATAAGCCCGTTCACATTACCTAACCAGAGCACTAAACAAAGACGTTGTTAATGTAGTGCTATACGAAATGCGCATGAGTTCTTTCTGTTTCCCCTAGTTGCTTTAGTAATTAATCTAAATATACGGAATTAAATTACCTTCTAATAAACAAAGATTTGTGATTGTTTGAACTAATAATTTGCAAAACTTCTAATGAACTAAGATCAGAAGTGTTTTTTTAAAGTTCTTTAGTTAGTATTCTTAGCCCCTATTTACACCTGGTACTAAGATGCATTTTCTTTAAATCACAAGTGGACGACACTAAATACAGGTGTAAACT
The DNA here is from genome assembly GCF_965113295.1 of Leuciscus leuciscus. Classification (NCBI taxonomy): domain Eukaryota; kingdom Metazoa; phylum Chordata; class Actinopteri; order Cypriniformes; family Leuciscidae; genus Leuciscus; species Leuciscus leuciscus. The sequence continues at coordinate 38,188,407 of NC_138734.1, read as the reverse complement.
GGGTCTGATTTTGAGCTTGAGGATTGTTTTCGTTCGAACAGCCACAAAAGACGCCTACAGACCTAATGCCTGAACATTGTGGGAAGAGCTCTAGCCAGACGGGATTTAAACTTTTTCGGCTGAAGCCCCAAGTTTAGTTTGAAGACAAATAATATTCTCTCACCATTCCTGATTTCTAACACACACTCACAGTGTTCGGTGTGGTCTTGCGGCTACCAGAGCAGATACGGAAACTGCTGTTCTCTGTATGTTTTTACGGCGTCGTCTTTTGCATTCATATGCAAATTGCATGAGCTTATTTAGCTGAAAAAGTCCATATATTTACCTGCACATAGACTTTCCCCTCAAACAATGAGGACAAAAGTGGTTGAAAATGGACAAAAGAGACAGATTAAAATGCTAGGTGTGAACTGGACATACTTGAGATCCGATCATCCAAAATGCATCTTAATACCAGGTGTAAACAGGGCCTAAAGTGAGTCAATTTTGGCTGCTTAAAGAACAATATAAGCGTGTGTGTTTTTTTTTTTTTCTACACAATTTTCAAAAGAAAAGAAATTGCTTGTACATTTCACAAATTGTACATTTACTTGCAGCATTTAAAACCATTGATATTAGTTTGTATTGTTTTTTTATTTTTTATTTATTTCGACAAAATAGTTTAGAAGTTTAATATTGGTTATTTATTGGTTAACATAAAAATAATATCTGCCAGTTAAAAAGTAGTACTCTTTGGTTCTAGATAGGATAGCTGTGTGTAGCACCGTCTGTGTTGCTTGTGTTTTTAATTGCTGGACTCAGAATGTCAAAGTCTTGATCCCTTAGCGCAACAGCCTCTTTATCATTCATTAACCTCTAGCTGTAGCGTTTTCTCCTCTCTCTCATCCCATCATATCCCCATACAGTTGAGGCCATGAAAAACGTCCCCTAACCAACCCAAGCTCTGACACACTAATGTATTGCTAGTTTGGTGCCCAACTAAAGGTGACATCATATTTTTTTCCTCTCTTTCTCTCTTGCCAACCTTCCATCTAATTGCCCTGTGCCAATAAGAATTAATTAGTCTGCTTATTTTTCTTGGGTTTTGGAGAGCTTCCCCATCTGGTGGGAAGGCGGTCCTCTGTGAGTCTGATTAATGGTGCTGAAAGACAGTTGCTGGAGTGCCTCCGCTCGAGCTGACGGCTTGTGTTCTGGTCCGGGTCAGAACCCACAGCAAGCTGCGCGGTGCCACCCCATTATACCGCCACAAATTTCCCAGACTCAACCTAGAGCGAGTCCAAAGACCTCTTCCAAAAACAGTAACGTTGACAACAAAGGAAGTGATGACCGGGACAATTACACACCTGCTAATTCTTTCAAGGGCTATCAATCACCTGATTGGATGGTCAAGGATTTCACCTCAATCTGACATTGATATAAACAAAGTCAAAAGCAAACAAAATCGCTGAATGATAAGTTGACAGTGTGCGATAGGACAGCCGTCAATGCGTGGAAGAAAAACAAAACAAAAACGGAGATTAAAAATGCACAGTAGACGTCAAGCGGGCCTCAAGATCACTTAACATTACACAGCCAACCTCAATCAAAAAGTGAAGATCTGCGTGGTGACAACTGACACAAAGACAGGCTCCGTTTCTCTCTTCAGGTAGATGACAAATTCAAAATAAATTTAAGTGGGGACCAAAAGTCTGAAAAAAGTCATGCTTTCTAATTAGAATTTTTTTATTTAATAGTTTTTTTTTCATATATATATTTTTCATTACAAATTATATTAGCAGCAAAACAATTTGAGTAATAAGTTTACATGAATTTTTGGTACATTGGCCTTTTGCTTCAATGAGAGCAGCACTCAAGCTGGCATGGATTAATAGTGCAGAATTTAAGATTTGTATTTATTTTTTTATACACTATACCTTTCATGTAGGTCTGTTGTTTTATTTTAAGACATTGACACTTTTATTCAGCAAGGACCCATTCAATTGATCAAAAGTGACAGTAAAGACATTTATAATTTCTATTTAAAAAATGCTGTTCTTTTTAACTTTCTCTTAATCAAAGAATGCTGAACAATATTATCATGGTTTACACAAATATTAAGCAGCATAACTATTTTTAACATTGATAATAATCAGAAATGTTTCTTTAGCATCAAATCAGCATATTCAAGATTATAGAATAGTTTAATGAAAGTTATTTTAAATTGTAATACAATTGTATAATATTACTGTGTTTACTGTATTATATCAAATAAATACAGCCTTGGTGAGCATCAATGACTTATCAAAACACCAAAAAAACTTCATTTATTAATTTTATAAATGTGTATGCATTTTCCTCCCTCAAATATATTTGCTAATGTGAACAGTTCTCACATTGCTCTCTACAAAATGTGCCACAGGCAGATGACCGACCTCTCTCACCTGTCTGCATGTTGAGACGCATTCACCATGAGGTAATGCAACGCCCTCCGGTCAGCGGCTGATCCTGGGCCTGTGGAGCTCTTTCTCCAGCTCTGATAACTTTAAGCTTCCAGCCAAGGAGAAGAAGAGGGCTGATAGATCTCCCAGGCCACTGGAGCTTGGACTCATTTGTCAGCCACATGTCAAAGGGAAGATGACATTTACAGCCCTGTGAAGTGACTGCCTCCAGCTCGCCGGGCAGCCCTGAAGTAATAAATGTTTACCTTAAAGGAAGAGTGCTGCCAAACCGACCTCTCTCCGACGACAGAAAGAGGGCCTTTCTGCTCTTGGGGTCCTTATTTCCACCACCCCTCACTCACGCTGTCAAAAAGAAACAGATTAATGACACAATTTGCCCGACAAATCATATTAGTGGAAGCAGACACAACGGTGAAAAACTTTTGCAGTACCTTTTCAAGGTGCGATATCAGTTCAAATAAAATGTATTCCTGTCTGACATTTATAAAGGTGGGTGGTGAGAGGGAGAGGAATATAATGATCCTCAGAGACGGGGAGATGACCAGCTTTGAACAACGGTGAAAAAACGTGCTGGAGAAAAAGGCGAGTCTATTCATAGTGGCCTCAATGAAAAAATTATTTGGCTGTTTACAGGGAACTGATATATAGGGATATGCACCGATACCACTTTTTCCAGAACCAGTCTGATACCAATACGGTCATTTTTGGTACTTGCCGATACCGTAACCGATACCTGTATTTTCACTGTATTTGTCATTTTTATATATTATTGAGAGTATCGAGAAACCAAAATAATATAAATCATATTAGTTGGCTTAACTTATTCATCAAATATATATTTCCTTATGTTATTTTCATGCTTAATTAAGCCTGCTATAATGCATTGTATGAGCTTGTTACTTTCACTGTTTGTTCATTCACATCATATTTTATCTTTTATTTAATAGTACAGCACATATTTAGAGATGCTCCAGAAGGGCTCATTGCTGAGGATTGGGTCAGTGGTACAAATGTTTAGACACAAGTGAAATATCAATTATTCAAATTTTGATACTACAACAAAAACTACAGTAATCAATCAAATGTGAAAAACACTGCATATTCATTACAATTCAATTCAGTATTTGCACGCTGAGACGCTAGTTTTTGGGGGGCACGCTTTGGATGTTTGCGTTAATGAAACTTCTTGACTTGAAAACATCTTGTAATAATGTAGGCAACCACTCGTTATACATAAATCAGGTAACAGTTCATGTTTTACTTGCATATATGATTTAGTTTTAATCCAAATATGATCAGCAATCAAGAGCATTCAACAGAAGTTGAATCCGTCCTTCAGATGAGACGTTAAACCGAGGTCCTGACTCTCTGTGGTCATTAAAAATCCCAGGATGTCCTTCGAAAAAGAGTAGGGGTGTAACCCCGGCATCCTGGCCCAATCTGCCCCTTGGCCTCTGTCCATCATGGCCTCCTAATCATCCCCATATATACTGATTGGCTTCATCACTGTCTCCTCTCCACCAACAAGCTGGTGTGTGGTGGGCGTTCTGGCGCAATATGGCTGCAGTCGCATCATCCAGGTGGATGCTGCACATTGGTGGTGGTTGAGGAGATTCCCCCCTTCCATGTAAAGCGCTTTGAGTACCCAGAAAAAGCACTATATAAATGTAACAAATTATTATTATTTATTATAGAAGTGCTCTCTCTCTCTCGTTCAATCCACTGCATGATTTTCTCTTATCAGCTCGCGCACCACAGCTATAGGTGTTCCTGTATTTCATTTAATATTCCACTAATAAGATACATTTACTTCATAGACAGCCTTCTTTTTTTATCCCCATTATACTCTTTGTTATCAGTGTTTCTTTGTCTGGACACAAACACTGTACACACGCTGCCTGGCCTGCCTGCCTCGGTTGTTGGTATCGGGGCATTTTTACGAGTACGAGTACATGAGCTATACACAGTACCCTACTGATATACACAGAGTGCACTCAAAAACTCTCATTGGAAACATTCAGAATACTGTAGACCATATCCAATCAGCGAATCTTTTATAGCGAGAAACAAGCACCGCACATCATCGGGAAAGGAGCGCATTCATTGTTACAGTTTGCAACTGTGTAGAATGAATAGACAGAAGATATAATTTTTTTTTCTACATAGCTCTTACAGACATTTTTCTCCTGTTTAAGTGCCTCTGTTCATATGATAGCTATTTATATTTGTATTTTGTTCCTATTCATCCTCATAAAAAGCCTGCAGGATTCACCTCGAGGAGTGAAGTCCTTGAAGAATCCCTCTTGATAAATCTTTGAATGCTCAAATAACCTTAATATTGAAAGGGATAAAAAGAAATGTCCGTAGAGATGCTTTAAAAAAGTCTTTGAGTATGTGAATGGGGGGTCCTCAGAGGCCACTTTTCACGGACAGTACGGCAATCCGATTAGTTTGGAATAGAGCCATACAGGACAGGCTGTGGAGGTGATTCAGTAGCTCCAGGGGGAGTATGTATAGTCTCTTCTAATCATTGGTCTCGCACTCCACAGAAAGACATAGAGATGTCGAACCAAAAGACTCTGTGTGGAAGGTGTGTAGATCTGTCACGGACATAACACCCTATAATCCAGCCCTCACTGTGAGAGAGGCACATGTGACTTGAAGCAGAAATGGAAAAATGAGAATCATTCCTTCTCTGGATTTGATTGAAATCTTTATTCAGAATAAAAACTGAAATTGTGTGTGTGTTTATGTGCGTATATACAAAAGACAACTTTGTTGTAATATTACAACAATATAACAAAATTGTAATATTACAATTTCAGTTATCATTCAGGGCTCGACCAGTCAAGAGCAGTGAGTGATTTTCTCGTTGTCTTTTGTTGTTAGATTAAACATTGAGGATAAAGACAGCAGTAGGTTTATTAGGCTGCTGTCACTTTAAGAGCTACATACTGTTACACTTGTGGTTTCTTTTCAACTGTTTACATTTACTTAAGACATAACCAATGATGCCTCACAAGGATACTTGCCTATATGGACTTTTTGACATACTTTTGTTTGATTTTGTCCGTTCAAGCTCAAGAAGACTGGCTATTCGCATGCTGTCTGAAAGGCAGCTTTCTGGGCGCGTGCTTCAGATGTTTGCTCACAGAAAACTTCTTGAAAACATCAGCATTTTAATGAGTACAAGTACACGAGTGCAGTGTACTTGGTGCATCCCTAGTTTTTATAGTCATTTTCACATTTTTGGATGCTATCACAAACTTGGTGTTGTTTCAAAATAACTTTGCTACCTAAACAATATTTAGGTCTATTATAATATCATAATTTACAGGAACATTTTCAACTGCTGATTCCAAGAATTTATTTTTCTTAATTAGACATTCCTTATTAAGAAAGTAATAAATACATAAATGTAGTAGTAGTAGAAGTAAGTAGTAAGTAGTAGTAGTAGTAGTAGTAGTAAAACATGGGTTTGGTTTGGATTTCATTCCATTTTCCTTTTGCACTTTCCTCCGTGTGGTGATAATGTGTGACAATGTGCTTCCCTTCACAAAACCCAGCAAGCAAAAGCTCATTAAAAGCTTATGGAGCATGCCATCCAAAAATCAATGTTTCAACAGTATGTGTGGGCAAAATGACAGAGAGACTAAACTGTGAGGTTACAATGACCCCTGCATGGACTACTGGAGGGGGGGCGTTACTTTGACATGGGCCTACAGTAGAAAGACAATTGAGATAGCTGGAGCGCAAGAAAAAAGAAGCGCACGGAAAGATAGAGAAAGAGCCTGTGAAGGTCACAAAAAGGTAGAGAGAGACACAGAACACACAGATTGGAGAGAAACACAGAGAGAGAGAACTGGGCCGCCCAGTGGCGGCATGTCAGAGGTGGGAGCAGTACTGTTATCTGCTGATCCCAGAACTTCCCGGAGGAGTGGTGGAGTCCACCCGTCTCACGTAGTGCAGTGTGCATAGGGACAACTCTGCCGGCTGACAGGAAAGCTCGATTAGCGTGCCACAAAGAGGCCGCCGCACAGGAACACTTCCCTCGGCCACAGGGGCTGCGTCCGCAAAGCACACACTCCAGGTCTCCTTCCTGCGGGGGTGACAAATCACACACGGCAGTTCACCAAAGAGACAACGCCAGAGAAGCATAAAAGAGGTGTGAGAGGTCACACACACAAACATGTACACTTGTAATGATATGCGACAGGTTAAAGAGTAGCTTTTGAGTATGACAAGGAAAACTGTATTTCGGTGCATCCGTTAATTTCACTTTGAAATGAGCGACACTAGTCTGGCAAACTTTTAAGATAATTGCAAAACCATAAGTGCAAAAAACAGCCAATGCATAGACATCAAATGCCTTTAAAGGTGCAGTCACATTTAACATTGCTCGGCAAAATTTTGCGGGCACATAGTTTTCTCTCATGTTCAAGTTGGTCATGTGAATTTGCCAAGGTGACCAAAGGAAAGCTGCTTTGAAAGTGACTTCTATGTGAGCTTTGTCATCTTACATCTCTACACTATTGTCAATTGAGCTTTTTCCCTGAAATTTTCTAATGTTACCGCACCTTAATGAACCTTTGTGCCCCCTTCCTTGGAGTCAGCACACACAAGATTGTATACCTGAATCAACTAGTTCGGCTTTACACAATATCTTTATAATTTATCCAGAATGTCACATACTTCACCTCTAGGAGAGTCCGTTGGCAATGCTCCAGAGAGTGAATTGAATATGTTTGGGCTAGCCTCGGCCCTGCGCGTGCTGCCTGGGATCACACAATGGATCCCGGCTAGGGAAGTGGGCCTGGGCCAGATGGGGAGAGAAAGATAGCAGAGGCGGGATGGGAGTTGGAGACCCGGTAAGCGGGGATCTGGCAGCCCGTTAGGGGACTCTGTCCTGGAAGCCCATTGTTCGGGAAAGGAAAAACACAACAACAACAACAATATAAAAAGCAGTGACACTTCCCGAATCTTTTTATATGATCACGCGAAGAACAATCGGCCAGGCGGAGCGCGTTGTTGCGGGGATATTGGAGGAAGCCTCCCCTCTGAGGCACTAAATGATCTTTTCACACCTCTTTCGAAAAACCGTGCAGGAAGAGGGGTGAAAACAATGCAATTTGCTGACTAAGAGCAAGTGTGTTCTGCTCATTTGCGAGATTACAATGGCCTTTGGCCCAGTTCAGACATGAACAATATTAAAGTGAAAAATGGGGAATCCCAGATTAATGGAATGCAGTCATACCGAAACAAATATTATGCTTGATTTAAGCACACGGCCTAAAAAGGCGTAGTCTTCGGTTTGTTTGGATGTTAGCTCTCACATCAGAAGACACTTGAGCGTCCACATCCTTGGTTACAAATTTGTGGCGAGGAGATATTTAAGACCTCGAGACCACACAAGTTGCATAAAATACTAAAGTTTCTCAGATAGGTCTTGAAATAAGATCATCCTCTTTAGATGACAGAGATTAGGATGTGCGTGCTTGTGTGTGTGATGGAGAGAGAGAGGGTCTTTGTCTCTCTGTCTCTCCCTCACTCGTTCTCTTTCTTCTAACTGAGAATGCTTATCCTGCTCGGTTGTAGATTTCAGTAACCCCGAGGGCGAGCGCTTGGTATACCTCCGAGTCACGATGTTAGCTGGAGTGTAAAATCCTCTCGGGGGAGGGACGGATGTATGAGGAGATAAGTGTCCTGTGGTGTGATGTAGTAATATTTGGCCTCAGAGCTCTAGATGAGACGTGGACATTTCCACCGTGCACCTCTTACGAATCTCGGTTCCTCTCTCTGGTCCAGATGTGAAAACCATGGGTTGATTAAAGAGACTCTGTCTGAACTAGATGCCAAGGGAAAACACAATATTTATGAAGGATCTGTTCACTATCTTTGGGCTAATGTGATAGCTTGTGCTAATGCTTCGCCAGATGGAATGGGGTTAAATGGGCTCAAAGTTTGGCACTGTGGCAAAAAGGAAGACATCTGTGAGAAAGATAAGGGTTAGTGAGGTGAAAATCAGCAAAATGATGCTGCAGAATTAGAATCTGATTCTGCACAATTTTAGACAAGGGTTTGGACAAATTCTATAAAACAACAAAAATGTGATAATATTAAGAAATCAGCATATAATATAGTAATACTACACTATTTATATAGCATTTTAAAAGCTACATAGCACAAAGTGCTTTACAAAAGGTAAAAGAACATGAAGAGCTTAACAAAATATCAGGCAGACGTAATAAAACAAACAAAATACATAAAAAAAAATGAAAACACACAAAAAGACTTTATAAAGTAATAAAAGCAAGTTTATACAAATATATTTTAAGTGAGACTTTTATATCACATCTAATCACCTGTCACCTTTTGTTCTATATATAGATCTTGGAACAGCCAACAATCCATAACAAGAAGATTTGAGACATCAAACTGTTTAATAAGGACTTGAAAGTTCCGCTAACCATGTAGTGCTTTATGTCAATAATAATATCTTCAAATCAATCCTAAAATGAATAGGTAGGTAATGAATTAGAATGATTATTAGAATTATTTCTGAAGTGTCATATGACATTGAAGACTGGAGTAATGACAGGTGAAAATTCAGCTTTGCCAACGGAATAATTAATTACATTTTAAAATATATTAAAATAGAAAAACGTTATTTTATATTGTAATATTTCACATGCCGAGTTCACACTGCACGATTTTTTCAAAGTAGTCGGGTCACTGTTCTTTTCATTCAGTTGCTGCTGTGTTCACACTGCACGATGGATCGGCGACAGTGCGATTCACACTGCATGACTTTACAAAAGAAAGAATCGCCGACAACTTCTGTCTGGTCCGCAAACTACGTTTCACAACCAAACACACGCGAGAAGTGATTTAGGAAATAACACAAGATTATAAGTGCGTGAGACCGGAGTTCTCACGCGAGACTGAAATTTGTATTAAAAATGATAGACTGCAAGAAGATTCGTGATCCAAATTGTCTGTGCGCTGATTTTCTGCGAAAAGGAGAGAAAAAAAACAGACTATGCAGGAGGAAATGGTTGGAGAGACTAGGGAATCGAGGATTGTGTGTTCTGCAAAGAGAGTTGGGGGTAAATTAATCATTTTGCAATGTGCTGCTGTTGCTGCTGGTCAAGCAAATGTTTGTGCTTTGTTTCTGTGTAATATAATTGTAAATATATCTATTAAAATACTGATATTCTGGTCTATAACTCCTCCCCGAACATGCCGCTGTCCTGTTTCTTGCTCTCTCATTGGCTGTAGGTAATCGCCGATGTAGTTTTCAGTCAGAACACATTCACACAGCAGGATTTTGAATCAGCGACAGGTCCAGATATTTAGCATGCCAAATATCTCACGGGCGTCAGCGACTCGTCGGCGATTCTCTCAGATCGCATCTTTGATAATTCACACTGTGTGATGTCACTCGCGTGAATGAGCACCGATTTGCCTATGATTTCAGGCATTTGTCGCCGATCTCACAAAACCTGTCGGCGAGCGAAAATTCGGGGCTAAAACTGTTCATTGTGAACTTTGTATTTTTTATTAAAAAAGTCATTGCATCAGAGACTTCTTTCAAAAACATAAAAATTTGAAATAGGTGCTAAATTTTTTTTAATGTTTTGTCATATATTCGGAGATTGTAGTTGAGAATAACGTTTGAATAATACATAACTAGCAGAGCAACTGGTTGTAGCACTTCCAATTCAATTTAATTATTTAGCAAGAAAAAGATGCTCTGTTGCTGCCTGGGCATGACCCGGAGTGTCCCTTCAATCATAACTCATTTAACTAAATGAAATCAGTCAGACAAGAGCTGCCAAGTATTTTTAGCCTGTTTGCATGTTCTCTTAAATATTCCGTTGAAATGTGCAGACCCTTGTCCTCCTGTGCCCTTGTTGATGAAATGTACTATTTAAGTTCACAGCCATTGCATTTTTATGAAAGGTATAATAAAGAAATATGCATTTGAGACTTGTAATATCTGACATGCTTTTGTTTGTGCGAATGCATTTAGTTTTTCCCCTGGAGTGCACTAAAAAAATGCTTTGACACATTCTGGCAGGTCACTGTGATCTCTCTTTTTACCAGGCGAAAGCATGACGTAATGGCTTGGCAGCACACTCTAATCCCTCAATTGGAGATCAGTTGGATTTCTCCCAGTCGGAAAGCCCTATGTATGAAAGCTAGCAAGAGCCAAGCACAAAGCATGCGGCCCAGCAGGTGAGGTGAGAAAGGTAGCGAACACAGTGGCAGGTGTCATATGACAGTTCGTAATACACTCCGACAACAGTCTTCCGGAGCTCGCTGTCTCTCGTTCTCTCGCTCTCATCTCTCTCTCAGGTTCATGGGGTGATCTGTGTTTTTACATGGGGAAAGAAAGAGAGGGCTTTTTTGTTGTCTGGGTGAACTTTGGGATTTTGGCTCAGGCAGAGTTCAGCTGGGTGTTAGGTCAAGCCGCTTTCACTGCGTCTCGGTTTTGAAAGGCAGGTTCATATAACGCCAACTCATGGCTGGGTTGCGGAAATGCTAGATTAATGAAGTCGATTGTGGAGGACCCTTTGGCCTTGCAAAGCTGGTGGCCCTCTGAAATCTCAATGAGCCTACTGACACCCAAAACAAGACCCTTTTTTTGTGTGTGGGCATCAGGGGGGAGCAGAGTCATGCGGAGATTGATTCAGAACATTTTTATGTTACGAGCAGCTAAAGAAAAAAAACAAGAAAAAAAACGAAGAGAGCCGATGAATAGAGATACTTTTTCATGCGATGAAGTCACTGAACTGAATCTAACCCTCAAAACCCCGGCTGTCTGAAGGACATTATCTGCTTCCTTTGATTCAAGAGGTTTTCAGTCCTGCCTGTTAGCAGCACTTTGTAACAAACAGCATTATTTACTCAGCTCCTGCCAGTGCTATTTGAAATGGGATGAATAACCTGCGTGCACTCTCCCATCCAGTATGCTTCCCTCCCAGGAACTCCAGCTAATCCTGTGAAACGGATTTAGTGCTGTTTTCTCACTGCCTGCCATTACACTACAATCACACTAAAACAAAAACAAAGGCTCGAGAAAAAGCGGTCATGAAAAACAGTGTGGCCACACTGAATATGAACAGCAAATGGCAAAGCTATTAGTTTAACTGCATTTCTCAGTGGTAAGCTGTTCACTAGTTTTAAAATGCTAGTTTTTAGTTGCAACACTATCACACTGATAAAAATAATTCTGTGGTGAAGTAAATACTACTTAAAAAAAAACAATTTCTACATAAGTTAGTTCAGGCAAGAATTTCAAAAACGATGTTAGATATTAGTACTACTACTAAATTAAAGCTTGTAGATATTAAAGCGTAAATATCAACGTTATACAATTAAGCAAAACCTACTCAATTTTCTGACACTGGTGTTCTCATCATGCACTGGGGCATGAATAATTAATAAGGTTGCGTTGTTCACTGTTTTACAGCTGTATTTAGACTGTTTTATCAATGTTTTTGTTGTTAGGATTAGTAACTTGCTGTTTTGTGACATCTGGTTCATTTTCTACTCAAAATGACAAGTTCATACTCAAAAATTAGCCATTGAATGTTACTGTTATTGTGTATTGTGTACCAAGTATTGCGATCTCTGTGTTCGGGTGGGTATCTCATTACTTCTGTTATGTAGATATGTTATATCTACACAATATCTACTGTATTATTTAATTAAAGTAAAGCATACATACTAAAAGCATGGCTTAATTCAGTGTTATGTTTTTTGAGTAAAATGCACTTGAAACAGAGTAGAGTGTGTGTGCAATGTCAATGTTCAAGCAAACAAACTTTAAGGGCAAAGTTAAAGTTTCTTAATTTCTTTGTTAATTTTACTTAGTTAAGTAGAATTTACTCAATTCCATATGTGATATTTACTGCGTGCAAAAACTTAAAATTTAAGGATTTTATTTATAGTTTTTTTCAGTGTAGTTTTATTGCATCTCTCTGTATTATTGCAAGGTTTAGTGTAGCTATGTTTCTTAAATCAACTGTATTTCTTCTGATATGCCTATTTTCTGTCGTCTGTTTAGAATCAGAACTAGTAGAAACTATTTTTTTTTATTAATTTGTTTTATAAAGCAGCTACCTGCTTACCTGTAACTGACATACAAGTGGAGCAGACCATGTAAAATGAAGCCCAGTTCTGGGTCTGGACTGGATTGATTATGTCTAGGCCGAATTGGATGCATGTTATTGCAGTGGCCATATGCTTTCCTGGCTACTTGCATGGTACTGTAAATGTGGATTTGTCAGCCTAAGAGGAGGGTTATTATTTGTTTTAATTTCATTTCATTATTTGTGACATGGAAAAGCACCCCAGTGCATTCATTAAAGACCCACACAGGTACACGCATGCTTATGCTTGCCACGCACACACACACAAAGAAGAGAGGGCATGATAACAGCTGTCTTTTATTCTGTGCCGAACAGGATCTAACACCACAGGAGTGAATCTGGGTCAGAATACTTGGGAGACATGAATATCAAATGGAGTTCTGAAACTGGTGAATTAATATGTCTTTCACTGGTGACATTTTCTGCTGGCATATGGCAGCAAGCTCATGGGAGAGCAGGGGCTTTTTGATGAATATTTTTGAGTCCAAAACTAAAGGACGGTTCTGGGCATATGTCGCCGTCTGTTTTTGCCTTGTGAAATGATAATGCAGCAGTCGCGCTTCATCTGGATGGAGCGATGCTGAGGAAATGGTCCAACCAGTCATTAACCCTTGTTGTGCAAAAGAGATGGAGCCATAGCCACATTTTGACAGTCTCTGTCTATTTTGTTTATTTTTTATATATAAAGATCTCACTTGGATATTTCTAGTCTCACATTGCCAGACCTTTACTAAACAGCATGAGGTCTGTTCCACAAGAACCGCCCACTTAGACAGGAAGAGACCATCTGACATATAAAGGGACCAACCAGGTTTTTTTTTTGCTTTTATGTGTCCGGTTTATCTGAAATGCACTACCGTTCAAAAGTTTTGCGTTAGTAAGTTATTAATAGGCAAGGCAAGGCAAGGCAAGTTTATTTATATAGCACATTTCATACACAATGGCAATTCAAAGTGCTTTACATAGAAGAAATTAAAATAATGAAAAGAAATAAGAATAATTAAAACAGTTTAGAAAAATAAAATAAAATACAGTACTTTTAAAAAATAAAAAAGAATATTTATTATAGATCTTTCTTTCAAAGGATTCCCTTAAGACTTAAATCTTTCAACCTTCTTTTAACCTTCAATATTCTTACGACTTCCATCTATCAACTTTCCTTTAACTTTCTTTTCTCCCTCATTTACTCACACGTTCTTTTCACTTTCTTTAGCACTTTAGCACTGCGTTCACATTCTTTCTCAGACGAAAACTTTAATATCGTCATTTAAATACTGTTCTACTTTCAAACCCACATTAATCACTTTCACATTATCACCTTCTGAGTGGGCATTTACAGTTTCGGGCTAAATGCCCTGCTGACATAGGAGAAATTAAAATAATTAAAAGAAATAAGAATAATTAAAACAGTTTAGAAAAATAGAGTGTAAAATACAGTACAGTACAAACAGTCGGACGAACAGCGGCACAGTGCTCATTCAGTAAATGCACAGCTAAACAGAAGTGTTTTGAGTCTGGATTTGAATGTGACCACTGTAGGAGCACATCTGATCTCTTCTGGAAGCTGGTTCCAGCTGTGGCTGGCATAATAGCTAAAAGCAGACTCACCATGCTTAGAGTGAACCCTTGGTATTTCTAGCTGATATGATCCTAATGATCTGAGTGATCTGTTGGGTTTATATTCAGTGAGCATATCTGCAATGTATTGAGGTCCTAGGCCATTGAATGATTTATATACCAGTAATAATACTTTGAAATCAATCCTAAATCTAACTGGGAGCCAGTGTAAAGACCTGAGGACTGGTGTGATATGTTCATATTTTCTGGTTCTGCTCAGAATCCTAGCGGCAGCGTTCTGTATGAGCTGCAACTGTCTTATGGTCTTTTTGGGAAGGCCAGTGAGGAGTCCATTACAATAATCCACCCTGCTGGTGATGAAAGCATGCACAAGTTTCTCTAAGTCTTGTCTGGAAACAAAGCATCTAATTCTTGCAATATTTTTCAGATGATAGTATGCTGATTTAGTTATTGCTTTGACATGACTACTGAAACTAAGGTCTGACTCTAGTGTCACACCAAGATTCCTGACTTGATGTTTAGTTGTTTTACCCCTAGAGTGAAGGTATGTGTTCACTTTGAGAACTTCATCTTTGTTTCCAAACGCAATAACTTCAGTTTTGTCTTTGTTTAATTGAAGAAAGTTTTGACACATCCAACTGTTGACTTCGTCAATGCATCGGCACAGGGAGTCAATGGGGCTGTAATCGTTAGGCGATAGGGCTAAGTACAGCTGTGTGTCGTCTGCATAGCTGTGGTAAGCAATTTGGTTATTTCTCATTATTTGGCTCATTGGGAGCATATACAGGTTGAACAGGAGTGGCGCAAGAATTGAGCCTTGAGGGACTCCGCATGTCATGGATGTCCACTCAGACTTATGGTCTCCTATACTCACATAATAACCTCTCCCATCTAAGTATGACCTGAACCATTTTAGGACTATCCCAGAAAGCCCCACCCAGTTTTCCAGCCTGTCAAGAAGTATGTTGTGATCGACAGTGTCAAATGCAGCACTGAGGTCGAGTAGTACCAGCACTGATAATTTGCCTGAATCAGTATTTAAGCGAATATCGTTTATTATCTTTATGAGCGCTGTCTCTGTGCTGTGATGCGGTCGGAAACCAGATTGAAAATTATCAAAGTATCCATTCGAGCTTAAGAATTTGTTCAGCTGATTGAAGACAACTTTTTCAATGATCTTGCCTATGAAAGGAAGATTTGAGATCGGTCTATAGTTGCTTAATATGGTCTTATCCAGATTGCTCTTTTTCAGGAGGGGCTTGACAACTGCAGTTTTCAGGGAGTTTGGAAAACTCCCAGAGAGAAGTGAGGCATTTACCACTTCTAGAAGATCTGCTTCTAAACTGTTTAGCACAATTTTGAAGAAAGATGTGGGAAGTGTGTCAAGGGCGCATGTTGATGTTTTAAGGTGTTGTACGGTTTCTTCCAAAATTTTGCCATCAATTTCTTTGAAGTCAGACATAGTAACTACTTTCTCAGGTGGTCTGATCTGTCTGACCTCAGTGCAACTCAAGGATGTGCTGATCACCTGTCTGATATTATTGATTTTCTCAGAGAAGAAAGAAGCAAACTCACTGCACTTGCTGTTTGAGAGCATTTCACTAGGAATCTGGCTTGGGGGGTTTGTCAGTCTCTCTACAGTAGCAAAAAGAGTGCGTGTGTTGTTTAAATTGCTGTTTATAATATTTGAGAAGAAAGTCTGTCTAGCTTTGCCTAGTTCCATATTGAAAGCATGCAGGCTGTCTTTGTAGATGTTATAATGGACTACAAGTTTTGTCTTCCGCCACATGCGCTCTGCTTTTCTGCATTGTCTTTTCATATGTTGCACTGCTGTTGAGTTTCTCCAAGGTGCTTTTTGTCTGCCACTCTTCTTCCTGACTTTAACAGGAGCAATATCATCAATTATATTTTTAACTTTTGAGTTAAAAGAATCAAGGAGAAAATCAACAGAGTCAGCAGATATGCTTGGTGTTAAGGATATAGCCTTCATAAATAGTACACTAGTGTTCTCATTTAAGCATCTCTTCTTCTAATACTGCAAGATACATTAAATTGGTCAAAAGTGACAGTAAAGTAACAAAAAATTTGATCTCAAATAAATGCTGTTCTTTTGAACTCAAGGAATCCTGAAATGAAATGCATCATGGCGATTACAAAAATATGACTATTTTCATCTGTGATAATAGGAAATGTTTCTTGAACATCAAATCTGCATATTAGATTGATTTCTGAAGGATACAGGAATAAATCATATTTTAAAATATAATAAAATAGAAAACAGTTCATTTAAATTGTAATATTATTTCACCATTTTACTGTTTTTACTCTATTTATGATCAAATAAAAGCAGCCTAGTTTGGTTACTGATTTGGTTACGCCTCACAGGAAGCTAAATTGGACTTTGACATTTGTCTATCTTTAAAGCCTGTAAAACCTTCTTAAACATTTGTGTAAAATGACATTTCAAAAGGTTTTGTATTTGGGTCATCATTTAAATTTTGTCTCGACTAACCATCCTTTTTAGTTATAAATTACACTTGAAGTATTACAGTTAAAAAAATTATTTGAATTTCAGTTAATTTTAATTCTACTTTCTCAAATTTAAATTTGCTGTTCGCTGCCTCAGTTTATTCAATTCATATTCAAAATGAATAAAAATGTATCAGTTTAATTCTGAATAGTGTACAACCCTTTTAGACGAACAGATATTTTGATTAAAAATGTCCTTGAAATTAATTGCTAGTTCTTGAGTGTTTATTAAATGATTTGTGAATCCAGAAAAGGATTTATTATATATTTTTTTCCTGACTGACTGATGAAAATGATGCATGCCCTCACTGACGGAAGTTGCAACCAATAGTTTTAGTGTTTGCCAGACCGAGAAAGTGTTTTCCAGTTTTGTGAGCAAAATGCGAGTGTAGACTCACCGTAGTGGAATCGTTTGAGGCTGAGACTAATAGTTAAGTTGATGACCACAAACCCCTTGGTGCTTTGCGGTCAGTTGCACTGCAAGGCTGATACCTGACATTTCGAGCGTCATCTCAAAGTAATGTAATTTGTTTATCAGACTTGGATCGAAGAGGTCGGGGCAAACTCTCAAGCACCTTTAGCTGAGGCGGACTGATATTGCTATAGACAGTACAACAGTGTGGTATTCAGCAATCTGCATGAGAATCAAAATAAAAAAAAGGCTAAAGTCAAAAATTAATTATCCATCTGAAACCAATGTAGTGGAAAATGTAATTTATAGCACAATTATGGAAATAACGTGCTTAAATGAAGTATATAACACGCACATACACATTGTGATTAAGTCAATATATTAGCACTCATCTAACAAATGTTTTTCAGCTATTGAATGTAGTAGCACTTATGCGGCTTGTACCGTTTTCAATTAAATCAGAATTTCATAAAGCAGTGTTTTTTTACACTCGTAAAAGGTGGCGGTCTCTGAAATTTCAAGTTGTTATTGGTTTTTAGCTGTTTGAATGACTCAACCTTAACTTTCTATGAGATATACATGGCCGTTTTTTAAAGTCTTGACAAGTGCTTGCGTCTTTGTGCACAAGTGTCTGCGTCTGCTGAAGACAGCGGAGTAAAGCTCCAGCAGAACACACACACACACACACCTTTTCTCTTTCTGCTACCCCCCACCCCCGCTCTCAGAAGCCCTACAGCACACAGAAGTGCTTTATACCAAACTCAAGTCACCCTTCTCCCTGCTCTCGCTCCATTGGGAACACTTCTCTCTTAGCACACTCATTGGCATGCTAAAGAACTCTGATATTTTTGTCTGACATATTAAAGAAGGAATTAAGCAGAGCTATTGAAGGGCTTATGTCCTAAGCATTTTACTTTTTCATGGCTCTTATTTGAAAGCCAGCCAAGTAGATGAGTAGAAAAGATGGGGAGGGAAGCGAACAGAGAGGGAGCTTATTGACAGCACTGTGGCCAGTCTCTCTGAGGGACAGGCCGAAACAATGCGCTGACTGTTAGCCGAGACCCCGCGATACTGTAGTGCGCCGAGAAATAAGTGTCCTTTCTGTGCTTGTTTTTTCTCTCTCTCTCCCAAGAAAGCTGTTACAATGAAACCAAGTCTAAAGCAGCAATTTGTAAGTCAAGAGCCTGGCAAAGTGGATTGTAATGGGGGGGAGGAGGGAGGCTGAAGGAGATTGGCTCCTGGAACTGCCACCACTTGTTCCAGGGGCTTTGTTCAACAGAAGGGGAAACTAGTGCCCTACTGTCCTTCACAAGACCGCTAGTGTTCTCCCTGTTACCTCACTGGATATTTCTCACTTTATCAGACAATATGTGAAAGTCCACTCAAACATGAAGATTCGGTCATCATTTACTTACCCTCATGTCTGCATGGCAACCTGTATGACTTTCTATCTTCTGTGGAGTACAAAAACAAGTTTTTAAAACAACTTTTTTTGTCCATGTAATGAAAGACCATTGGACCCCATTGACTTTCATTGAATGGACAAAACTACACTTTTGTGTTCCACAAAAGAAAGTAAGTCATATAGCAAACAAGTATCATTTTTATGTAAATTATGGATTATTATTTTTAAAAAGTCAGCTGTCATTCGTCTGGCGCAATTAACTTAATTAACTTAATTCATCAAATGATGGAGAAGAGCATTATAAGCTGTTGGGTCACTTTTACCTTTTTTATAGAGAGGATTCAGGTGGGTCAGTAGTGCTAAATAAGTATAAATTGATTAAATAAAAATTAACAATTGAGTAAAAGAGAAATTATTTGAGTTATTCGTGCCCCTCACACCTTTTATGGGTCAGATAGAAAGGAGCTGGGATCAATTTAAAAGTTAAAGGGACACTTCACACATTTGCATTAAGCTTTGTATCGTTAGAAACCCAGTAATATTTTTGAATGGTCGTGCATTATTCCCTCATTTTCCAATGAGACGGGCCTGTGCTCTCACTGTGCGCCTACGGACACAGAGATAGAGTCCGTCTGCTGCAAAGAATTTCAACGATGTCAATTTCTCCTGGACGAAATCTCTGAATTAGACGAGGACACGGACGTTTGTGTTGTGAAAATTAGTGGGAGTGGCTTGCGGAGCTGTGCAATGTGGTGCATTGTGGGAGTTGTTGTCTTCCATATAAATGCGTCCTAAAGTTACTTTCTGTCTTTCCTCGGTCAAGAAGGCACCAAATTCAAAATTGATGTTACATTTCGACTACATATATGACCCACTTTCAATAAAGATTAATGTTCCCACGGGTGAAATGCTCCTTTAAGAACAATATAAATACATACAAAATAAAGTATCACTGTCCCCAAATTTTATTTATTTTATTTTACTACATTTTATTTTACCACATTTATTTATTTATATATATATATATATATATACACATACAAACATACTCATTAAAGTACATCCCTTGTAGTTACAGAATTTGTTTGTGTATATATACTGTACATTCATACATACATACATTCATTCTCATTAAAGTACATCCTTTGTTGTTACAGAATTTTGTTTATACACACACACACACACACACACACACACACACACACACACACACACACACACACACACACACACACACACACACACACACACACACACACACACACACACACACACACACACACACACACACACACACACACACACACACACACACACACACATATACATATACACATATACACACACACACACACACACACATACATACATACATACATACATACATATTATATGTATATATATATATGTGTGTGTGTGTATGTATTATTATTTTATTTTTTTCACATTACAGTAGATCCTGTGTAGTTACAGAATGTGTTGTTTTTATGGGGTGTCCTGGTTGAGTAATAAACCCTTGGCCTGAAATTTTGCTCTAAATACATAAAAAGCATTTATCTCCATTGATGGCCATTTAAAATACATTTTTGCAAGCAGTTATATTGCATTATATCATAGTAAAAAAAAAATCCAGTGCTTGATGATTATTATTATTATTATTATTAAAAAAAAAATTGGCTTTGAAGGGATGAACAATTTCTAAGCACCATAACATGAGGATCTGTTCCTATTACAAGCAGGCTGTACTGGTGTGTAAGCAGTGCAGACTCCCAGTAGCAGGGTGATAAATCCAGTGGACTGTTCAGCAGCCAGGGAACATTACAGCGTTCAAGAGATGGCTTGCCCTGCTCTTTAGGCGGCCGTTTATGACAGAGTCCCCAACCACAATTATAGGAGCCTTGGGCTGCTACCGGAAACAAACCCACTGACACGTTGACAAAAATCCCTGCCCCGTGTTTATATGCCGTTTTGCAAAGAAATCGGAAAAGCTAATCATGTATGGAGGCTGGGGTTAAAAAGCAATGTAACAGTCTATTAACTTTAATATAGATATGTGGAATAAGCATATGCTGAGGCCCATTAGCATAAATCTTGGTTACACACGAGCGGGCCGCCACAGCGCGGCACGGGCACACTTTCTCTCAGTGGAGAGGTCTAATGACAAACACTCGGATGAAGTGAGCCAGCTCGCCGACTCCTCACTTGAGCTCTCAATTAGAGGCCCCACTGTTTAGCTCGCCCTACCATGCATACCGCTCGCTCCCTCTCAGAGACACTTCTGAGCAGTAAGGAACAAATCGCAGAGTAAAAAAAACATTGTGATAATGTTGTTATTTATAAATAATGCTGTGGTCGGCAAGTTATTAGAAGGGTAGAGTACACTACAAGCAAACATAATAAAATATGATTACTAGGGAAAGATTATGCTGTAACACTTTTCAAAAGGTTAAATTCATTATCATTATTTACTGAATTAGATTTTTAGAACTGTGCTTTTACTGCATTATTAATCTAGGTTGAGGTTAATTTCCGCATGTCTGACGATTTTTTAACATTTTCAAGTTGCATGAAGAACAACAACTATTATTATTGTTGTTTTGAAACTTTTTGTAAAGTGCTGCAGAAAACTCAGTATAAACTCATTTTCCTCTTTGCCTTCTTTATCATAATCTGTTGTTTCGCTTGATTTGTTATAAATCACAGACATTTTCGGGAAGGTCTGACAGCACACATGGAATTTTATGAGGAAAAACAGACAATAGCTAACAAGTAATTGAGACAAAAAGGTTTGTCAGAGGAAAGAAGGCTTGGGTGTAGGAAAAAGGAACACTTTCCATTTTGTTTGATTCATCATCAAAGAGGACTGAAAGGATGCTGAAACAAGAGAGATATTCCTGACTCGACTTTTTGTAGTCCCTCACTACAAAACTCAGTTCTTAGTGTTTGATGTTTTACTGAGAGAGACTTTCAAAAGAACAGATGTGCTTAGAACTTCCAGGAAAAAAAGGAAATAGGGAGAGAGGGAGGACACAGGAAAGAAGATTAATCATGTTGTGTGTATGCCTTTTTTTTTCATTGTTTACATTCAAAAACAATAGTTTGTTTTCTTCTTGTCTTATTGTTGTCATAGTTTGCTATTGTCATCATTGCTTCAACTTTTATTGTTCGGTTAGGGTTATGGTTAGGCTGTAGTGTTGTTTTTCAAAACATTTATGTTTGTTTTTATTAAAACTGAAGTGTGTAATATTTTCAATCTCAAAATGCTTTTTCATATCCCAGTTTGCTTGCCGGCATGCACAAATTTATAAATAAATTAAAAATAAAATACAAAAAAGTAAAATATATAGTTTTAAATTCTACAAGTGAATTTAGGCATCACAACATTATAATATATAGTAAGAAAATTTATGTTTTTAAAATCACATTTAACATGGTTATTGAATTATTGTTTTTAAAGATTAATGTTAAGTGAATGTTAGGAGACCGCATATATAATTTAGATGTGAAATAGGGGAAAGAAACATGCACAATTAAATATCCTTTATCAAGTAATACTGATTCATGTTAAAAATACTAATATCAGTCGATAACCGATATGGATCCGATGTATTATGCATCCCTAGAAAATAAAATAAAGCATTATTAAATATAGCTGCAAGCAGCAAATAAGGGGCCAATCACCAAAAAGGCATAATGAGCCATGCGAGCATGGCTGGGAGCTTCAGAGAAACTGTAACAATGAGTAATTAAAGACATTTTAGATTAATGTAGGCAAAATGACTGAAAAATCACAAATAATAACAATAATCACTTGTAATATGATTACATTTCTTATGACCTTTGACTAATAGGTGGCGCTCTTACCAAATTGTTGATGTGTGGTCAGAGTGAGGAGACATTTTCTAAGAAATTCAAAATGCTGGACAATACGTTCGACTGAATTTGAGAAATTTTATTATAAATTTTGACCAGAAGGTGATGCTGTTCAGAAAATTTTAGTACCTCCAGGTCATGATGATACACACCAAGTTTCATAACATAAGCTTATGTGTGCATAAAATAAGTTATAAGCAAAATTTTCCGTTTTTAATATCTCCTGACCAGTAGGTGGTGCTGTGCTGAAACACTGCATGTAGCCTCAGGTCATGCTTGTGATGATGTGTACCATAATTTGTCTCAATATGCTAAAGCGTTGCAGAGATATAGCCTTGCATCCAATTTGGAGTGCTCCGCTTCAAAATAGTTCTCACGTAATTCAAAAATGGTTGGGTTTATCAAAAAGCATTTAATAACTTTATGCCAGCATGTTCTGAAGCTGATCTGAGCTCATTTTGGTGAAAATCGGACAAACAGTCTAGGAAATTTTGAAAAAGTAGTTTTTTTGGGAAAATTGAAAATGGCAGAAAATTGTGACAGAAAATTACGTTACTGTTCAAAAATGATCAGCATAAACGTAAGTGCAAATTGGTGGAGCTTGAGGTATTGAGTTAGAGACTCCAAAATTGGTTAATATTCACTGTCCTCATTTCATAATTTTCCCGCAAACGGTTCTATGGGCTTCCATAGACATCAAGAGCGGAAGAAGAAAAACGAACGGATACAATAGGTACTTTCTAGTTGTGTTGTCGAGTAGAGCTTGACTTTCTTTGCCCTTGACATAGGCTCACTTAATAACACCACTGCTTCCTCTCATTGTTGTCTGCTGTCACCCTCATATCCTGTCAGATGTCACAGGGTCTGAACTTAAAAAGCCCTCCTGTGTATCTCTCATTCTGCTCTCTCTTTTCTCTTAAAGACTAACCAGCAGACATTTGCATGCTGCCACATTATAGCATCCTATCTGTCTGTTCCCGCAGCAGTCCGCATGTCTGTGAAATTACTACGCTGCGGATCTGTCGCATAAGCATCGTACACGGATCACATCGCCATAGAAATAACAGCATTGTAAAAGTCATAAATCACATGATGGAATAGCCAAAACTCAATTGAGTCGGAAACCATTGTGGCGTCTTCGGGGGCTAATTGGATTGGTGTTTAGCAAGACCCCGGGAGGAGGCTGGCCTAGCGTTCATGCATAAAATTGTCTTTGTTTCTCTCCGTCGGCCGCACTTTTACTTCTCCCTCATTGCATCTCAGCCACCTCCGCCAATACTACACTGCACTGGGAGGCGTATTAGCACACCTTTGTGCCAACGCGGGAGGAGAGGGCGGGGGGACGGCAAAGAAAAAACAGAAATGATCTGGTATTAAATTTCAATAACACATTTCCCCCATCCCTCCAGAGTACAAGCAATCAAGGGTTAAATTGGATCTGTAACGTATGCTTGGTGACCCACAAATCGCTTCCCCATCAAACAGACTCATTACGAGCCGGCAAGCAGATGAGTGTTTGTGCGCCCCTGCCTCTGAGCGGCAGGGATTGTGTGTATTACTACTAACACGGCCGAGGTATTTAAATTTTGATTTTTTCGTAATGGGTTTTGACATGTTTCATTTCCTCCGGGGGAAGCGCCAGAGACCGCTGAAAGTAAATGTTGCTAAAAAGTCATCAAGGCAGAATATTAAAATGCCATCAAATAAGAATTTCGCTAATGTGATGGGGCCGGGGCCGCTGCAGGTACGTCACGCCGGGGTCAAAGGGGTCCTGGTTCTGGGAGAAACACTATTTGTTCCCCTTGGCTGCCTTTTTTCTGGCCTCTTAAATAAATTATTAAAGGACTTATATCTCTCGCCCTCAGCCTGCCACTTGGGCCTCTCAAAGTTCAGCCACACCATTTGAAATGAAAAACAGGCGAAAAAGGCTGAGTGATCTGATGGACACACTGCTGTAGATCCGCAGCCTATTTCCTTTCATGAACCAGGGGAGTATTGCGTTTAAAAACGGACTCAAAAACGCCTAGGTGCTGTCTCCACATGTCGCGTGCTTGTTTTGTTCTACCGAGGGGTAATTTACCTGAACATAAACGCAAGCAAGTGGATCTCTCTTTAAACGCGCCATATTCACTCCCAACTCCCACACAACTCTGTTTGGAATGAATACCGTAGCATAAGGCATCTTATACATGATCATTTTGAGCTGATAATTACACATTTTGGGAGTCTGGCAGGATTGGACATTCACGTCTGGGTGTTGTGACAGCATGATTATTGGAAACACTTTCTGCCTCAGTGACTAAATTAAAACATTTGTCTGCTATGGATCCCCTAGTGCAGAAGACAAAACATTTAAAGGCAGCACAATATACGTTGTGTGCGTTTTGAATATAATCCGTTTCTTAAATAGTCCCGTTTCTCTTTCTCGCCATGTTCCCTCTATTGTTTTCTGTATTCCTCGGGTATTCCTTTTGAGCCCATTACCAGCCTGACAACCCACCAGCTGTCACTAATTGCCCACTAATGGGCTGCGGTGGTGTGATGGTTTCTCTGCGAGGGGCGTTCCAATTCTGTACTGGAGGTCCTTCTGGCTTGCCAAATCAAAGGGGACGTACTTAAAAGGCATGTCATGCTCTTCCCCTTAAAATCCAAATAAATCGTCAAACAGAAAGATGCATCTCCACACTTGTGTATTCATTTGTTTCGGTGTATTTCTTTAATTTTCTTTTTTTAAACCACTTCGGGTGTTGCTGCTTAGCTGCGCTACACTGTAAAAAAAAGTTTTTCAAAATTGTCAATAAAACAATAAAATACTACTTCAGTCTTTCTACTTCAAAATTTCAGGTTTTAATTCAATGTTACTTGCCGTTTCTTTGTAATTAATTGTGGAGTTTACTAACAATTTCTGAATGAAAATTTTCTCCAGTGTACCTTTCCTCTCAACGCTTATGCTGATATGTGGAATCACGCGTGGTATTTGTAATCTTTGCGGTTGAGATTTTAGCAGGAGACAAGCGGGGCACGTGTCTGCCCTCTGCGTCAGCCAGCCTGCTAATAGATGTGAGAAGGTCATCTGGCATTAGCGGCAGAAGTACGTTAGCATTTGCGCCGAGCGTCTCTCGCCAGACTCTGTGCATGTTTGAAGGCGCTTGGACAAGCAGGCCCTTTCACAGTGATGAATGGCTTTTTTCAAGCGTTCTGCTCCCTAGTTATGAGAAGGGTGACCTGGTCATTGGACGACTTTATGAAGCTATAAAAAATGTATGTCAGTCTCCAGTCTCTAATGCCATCCCCAAACAGAGGAGGAGGAGGGAGCGGAGAGGGGGAGCCGGAATGGTAAAAAGGCCATTTACCGGCGCTCTAAATAGCTCTCTGACTGCCCTTCTCCACTTATCTGACAATGTCCTTGTCGTCAAGACAATTTCTTATTCTGTTTTTTCTTCCCCCTCTCTCTGTTTTTACTCTTTTATAGGACATATTTGAATCGATGGCAGACTGGCCCTCTAAACCCACTCCAACTTCCGTCTTTCTCTCAGCACACTTGGGATCCGCAGCCTAATACACCCCAGACTAAATCTGCTGATATTCTTGCAGTATTTGAAGCATGGGTGGAATACTTACTGGCTGTATAATGAGCAGGTGAGAGCGTCTTTATTTACAGGAATCGCTGGAGACGCCACATAGTGTGAATGCATTAACTGTTTTTACCTGCATAGTGATTTATGATATACAGGGGTGTAACAATACACTCATGTCATGATTCGGTTCGATACACGGTACTGATCTCACAATACGATACTCTTATGATACTTTAATCAAAACCAAAATAAAGAGTTAAGATGGTACGTTTTTTAATATGATCACTTCTAATTCATATGATAAACGGTTAACAAAAAGTGTTGTTTATTAAAATGCTAAATTTGCTATTACATTAGGGGTGGACTTGAATAGGTTTGGACTTTGTCCTTCTCCCCCATGCACAGGGCAATGGTGGCACCAGAATAGAAATATTAAAGATTCTGCTTAGCTAAAAATACAGACATACTGTATGCTTGCACACTGTCCCTGACTACATACATTTTAAATGTTTTATTAAATAATGTATTTTTTTTTTATAATAATTAATTAACATGAAAGGTAAAATAAGGATTTACTTTTTTTGTTGTGACATTATCATATTTGATGCTTTCATTTTGGGTTAACTATACACAATACATAGTGTCGCTATTCACGATACATGTTGCATTGTGCACAATATATTGTTACACCCCTTTTTATATTGTTCTGAAAGGCCAGTTGAATTAGTAAGGCATCAGCGTTGACTAAACACTCATTTTATGAATGTAGAAGAGATATAGCTTACTGAAACCTTAAGAGCAACACAGGGCCACATCTGAAAGCCAAGATCAGGGATTTACTCACCAACAGTTTTCACCTCATTTCCATGTAGCATAGCAAAATCCCATTAATCACAAATGTCTTCTTTTTAATAAATATGCAAATTTATATTAGCCGATTGGTGTTACTCCTAATGTGTCATTAATAAAACATGAGCCTCTCTGCTCTCAGCCTGCCAATGTTTTGGAGAACAAACATTCAGGGATGGGGAGAAGATCCTGGAATGCTAATAGTCTGACTTGGATGCTGGAAAATCTATATATCCAAGAGGAGTCCTTTTTCATTTTTGGAGATGTTAAACACTATAACTAATACAAACCTCCTGATGATTTTCGCTTTAATTCAGTCTCGGTTCCCAGCACAGCATGCAACTTTAAATTGAAAAGTATGATCATTTATTTATGAAAGTAATTGGGTCATGATGTCTGACAAGTGCCTCCTTGCCTTTTTGAGACCTCTTAGGCCAAGAAGTGGATTACAGTCATGTTTTATTCACCGGGCTTGAGTCACATTATTGTAGTGGCTTATTATAGCTTCTTAACCTGCCGTGTGACCTGCACAGTCCCTGTACTAGACCACAGGCCTTGGGCTTGGTGGTCTTGTTAGCACACTTAAGGGTGGATTATTGCAGTTTTTAACAGTCAGGAAGGATGTTGGTCTTTGATAGACTCTGACCTCAAGGGTTTTTTAGCCAATTCAGAGGAATTAATCAATCATAAATTACTATTATGGATTTCACTTTATATGTCAGTCTGTGACTGTGATGACTCAAGGATAGGCTTAACAGTACATGTGTAACCATAGAGCATGTATTACATGATGGCAATATATTGAAGTATTTGAAACTAGAAGGTTTTTGTTTTCATTTAAGAAATAATGATCACAGATTGCCCTTCCATTATTAGTTATTGCATATTCCCTTTTGACATTGATTACGTCATAAGTTATGATTGCATCATTTTAGAAGTCGACAAAGAGATTAGGAGAAAGTGACAGCCAGTGTGACGTCAAACTTTGTTGATGTTTAGATTCAAAGAAAATCTATGTGATGTATGATTTGACATGATTGCTTGTTACATTCAAGCTTTTTCTTAGTCTTAAAGAAAGGGTAGGTCATTTCGGAGAGGCTAGCAATAGCAAGCTAGCTTTGAAAGCATAAGATCCCACCCTCCCTTCAGAGCGCTGTCCAAAGCCACGCCTCCTTCAAAACACATGAACATACACAGCCAGAGTCTCAACCTCATGTCTCAAAGAACATAACATTACAATAATAATGAATGTAAACAACTCATAGAGTTCTGACTTGTACCACCTGACTGCTGCAGATTCATTTCGGCTTTGCTAGTGTTTACATATAAACACAAAAATCCGAGCCTGAGGACGCGAACAGCTCCGAATGCCACGGGTTGTCATCTCGTAATCATGGTTATGACATGGCGTGAACGCAACATAAGCTTGTTGTTTTGGTTCAAGAGGAACTGTAAAAGGGGTCTGCTGTTTGTTTACGGCGCTCTGTGACTGTCTGTCTACAACTCTGCATAGCTTGACGTGTGATGTCTACTTGAACAGGATGCGCGGAGGTATGGAAATGCATGTATCGGACCGAATGCAATGATTGGGCGAATTTTTTTTTGGTCTTGAGACTTCCACAGAAGAAATATGTAAACACATATGTACAGTATATTTAGACCACTTTTATTTTTATTTTTATTTCTATCAGCATGTGAAGAGTTTCAACCACAAAAACTGTTTATACTGTATATGATTAGTGTTTTATATATGTTTTTATATATATATATATATATATATATATATATACCCTACCTTTAATATCTTAACTTATATTAACACAAGATATCCTTGATCTGATTAGTATATAGTATATTTCTTCAACTTTGGGCTCTTTTATGACACTCTTATAGTTTCATAAATCTTTTTATCTTAAAATATAAAAATGAATGATCCTAAACCATTTCAATATTTATTGTGTACTGCCCCTTTTGTAAAAATCTAATTTCCACCACAGAATGCTTTTAAACATCATTTGAGATGTAGAAATGTTCATGACTTTTTATAAAAAAAGATACAGATCTGCCATGTTGCATGTAGGTACACTGTTGGACATTGATACTATATGACAAAATTGACACTATTGAGAGTGTAAAAGGTGTGTTTAAGATAATATGCTGTATTTGTAAAATGTTGACTAGGCCAAAAATGCCCATAGAAACACCCTACTATGATATGTTGATGTTCATTATAATGTCTTTTATATGGCTTATCAAAAACAACACAAGGCTATTTTTCTTCAATAGTAGCGCACTTGTTGCCGTCAGACTGTTTTAGACTCGCAGCCCTCCGTATTGTGCATTTCCCCAAACGGATAAACGAAAGAGATTATTTCAGTATCAGCGGAGTTAAAAGCAAGTGAGATGCTGGGGCCAAATTGCCCGCCTCTGTCTCTTCATGTGCAATCAATCATGGAGCTCTCCTCGGCCACGCTGTTTTAAAAACAGCTGTAATCTGTGGTCATTGTCGCCAGAGTAGATTGTTTGGCAAACTATTACCATAACTGTCAGGCCAAATCAGAAAAATAATCTCATCACTCCGGACAGATGCAGTTCCCCTGCATTATTGATACGGTCATCTCAGAGAGAGAGAGAATTATAAAACATAGTTCTATTTACAAAGGGAGATTGGCTGGGTCCTTGAGAGTGAGTGAGAGGGACAGGTACTTCCAGGAAGTGAGATATAGGCAGTCCAGAAGGGAGCAGGAAGGGAAGGAAAAACAAATTTCTTGGCTTCTTGGGGTCACCTCACCCCATGGGCTTGCTTCCTCCGTGAAAATGAATCACCCGGATACACCGGCTGAATACTCAAAGTGCTTTCCCTGCCTCTGAGGCCTTGACACTTAATATTAGATTTTACCCCCTTTTTTATTGCAAAATGGGGTGGCTGGGGTTGATCTCAATAGCAAGGTAATCACTGCATTTACTCTTGAAAGCAAAAAGCATGTTAGCATTCTTTTTCTGCAACTTTGTGTTCGTGGAAGTTTTTTCACTTGAGAGTGTAAAGTGATTTGTCGACCAAGAATAACACTAAATGCACTTTGCAAACCCATTGCATACAGTTACATATTAAAACTTAAAACTTATTTTCTAGGTGTCTTTCGTGTACGTTCTTTAAATCTCACCTGCTGACCCGTGCAGCCATGCTGAACCTTGGAAAGCCCTAAATTGCAGGTCTGCCGTTTGACCGGTTGCCAAACTTTGTGTTGTAAAAACATGTGTCCTTTGCTGGCACGGGACAAAATTTGGCAGGATAGCATACAGCGGCTTACAAGATCTAGCATATGGAAGGACAAATAGTCTCTCACCCAATGCATCAGGTCTGTGCCATCTTCCCTCGCAAAAAAAAGAACATGATGGATGTTGGAAGATGAAGGCTGGGAATGATCCAAGCAATACTTTCAGCCAATGGTTAGTAACAGCCGGGTTAGAGTTACAGCACCCTTGGCTTGGGAAGGGCTTGCCAGGAATATTCGTTGTCAATGTGTCTTGGTGTTTTTACAAAGGTATCCCAATGGCGTATTCTCAATTCTCAATGGCTGACAATTAGCATGTTATGTGGTCGGAGATTGATCAAAACTTTGATTTAGCCCTGACTGATTCAGCTGTGTTTTAGCCTGAGGCTTGCTTTGGAAAGGACTATTTAGATATTAAAGCCAATGTTAATGATTCAATAAACCAGTGATTCACACTAAAATGAATAGAGAGCCACTTGCTTCTAAAATTAAACATTTTTAGTTGGAAAATTACAAAATGCCTCAATAAAGATTTGTATTGTTCCGCTCTAAAATCTCACTCTATTTTTTAAGATTATTTTTGCCTGCCCTAAAACAAAAAATAATTTTTGTTACAACAAAATTGGTTGTGAATATTTATAATAATGGTTCTGAATTCTGAATCTGAAATTACCACAAAATGACCCATGATCGTGAATAATTCAATGACTGTGTGAATCTGATTCGATCGATAACTTACGAGTGAGTTCATGACTATTTTTTGTATTTGACCAACTCATTAAAAAAAACCTCTTATGGTTCGTAGGAGTTGTTCGTAAATATTGCTTGTAGAAAACATTGGCGCACACTCTAAAAATGTTATTAACTACACCCTAGTCGCATGTATTTATGTCTGCTTTGTAATTTTAGTGTGTGTGTGTAAAGCAGGGGTTGTTTTTCTCCGTTATTGACTCTAGTACAAATTTTCTAATATTAAAATCTTACATTTTGAAATGCCTTCAAGCACAAAAAGCAATATAAAGTATGCTTTCCTTTTTTTGAAAATAAATGACATCTTTTCATTTTCCTCTGTCCTGTACCTGTGATTAATCCCATGAATTGCATCCTTATTTTAACATGATTAAGGCATTCACGTTAAAAACAAGAAAGAAAACATATTAGCAGTCTGTATTTTTCCCCTGACAAAGAGCCATGCACAAAGAATGAAAGTAAATGCGCTGTGTCACAATTGATCATCCTTTAGGGGAAAAATAATGTCTGAATCAATTGAGGCTAAGATTGAGAAACATTTGCTCAGGACGCTGGGCAGACCTGGCAGTGGGACTTCAGGACCTGAGTGTGATAAATTTGTCCTTATTATCCCTATTGATGTTTAAATTTCTTCGGGGCTGTAAGTACACAGGCACCAGGCAGTGACAGAGGTATGGCGACCTCCTTCGATCCATAATTTACACCTGTTAGTGGACTCCCCTATCGTTTGTGAGTACACTCAGGCTTAAAGGTTAACAAAAGAGATGCTGGACCGGCTCTGCTGCCGAGGCAACGGATCAATGTCAAGTAAATAACCTTTTCTACCTTATTTCCCGAGCAGTATTGATCCGTTTTCCCCCCTCCCCGTTTTTCCTCTCCATTCAGCATTTTGTCTTGTCTCCAGCCTACACGGGACACGCAACAGCAGTTTCCCGTTGGACGTGCAAAGTGTCATCTCATGACAGTCCTATTTTGAATGATCTCTCTGTTATGGCATGTAAAGACGATCGTTTCTTGGATAGACAGTTCATGAATTATTCAGTTTTAGAGATGAATAAACTGTTGAATTCCTATGTGGAAAAATTAAATGTAGAATAATTAACAGTACACGACACAACTAATGGACACACTTTAGTGTTTTTGGTACAATAAAACATTTACTCAGCAAGAAATTAGTTATGAACAACATGCAATTTGTAGTTATATTGTAGAAATGTTTGTAACTAAACATTGATCATTGTTAGTTTTATATTTAAGTGGGCATATATAAGTGCATATATAGTGTTTTGATATAAATTTTGCCCATAAAACTGGTTACAAAACACTCTTACACTCTAGAGACTGAGTAATTTGACCAGATTTATATTTAGACTTACTTGCTTACAAGGACAGAAATGCAATAGCAGCATTAAACAAAATAAGATTCTGTAGACTCGGTTGAATAATCATAAGACGGAGAACCCGAGAGGCTGCAATTGGTGCAATTGGCCAGTGTTTTGTTTGCCTCCGTTTTTCCCCACTAAAAGCACAGAGCCATAGCAAGAAAAGATGAAAGTTATTTTCTTCAAGTGAGAGCCAAAACCGAATGAGGTCAACCACAACTTAGAATGGAGAGACCCTCTCCACCTTTCCCCATTGCTGTAGTTAAGCATGTACTGCTCAGAGAGATTTGTAATCGTACAGTCCACTTGAGTCACGGCTCTCTTTCAAGACAAGAATTCTGAATGACCAAAACTAAGTCTTTTCCTGGGGGAAAAAAAGATTGATGGTTCTTTTAAAAATGTTTGAAAAGGCAGACCTAAAATGAATTCTTGAATTCAGGTGAATGTGGCCAAGTGGAAAAAAATGTTATTCCAGATTGTCACTTGAAAAAGATTTTGTGTGTGTGTGTTAAATGGATGATTAAATATGTAAGATCTATGAGTTTTAAAACATAGACAAAATAAATTAATCTGATCTTTATTTGGACAATTTCCAAGAGCATCGGTATCTCGGTTATTGGGAGTGTTTGCTTTGCATTCAGTAACATAACATTTAAAAAGAGATTTCCCACAGCTGCATGTCAATTTCAAATTAACCTTAACAAACAAACTCCAGGATTATGTTGGGATTAACAACACCATTCTGCTATTGAGTGTGTGTAATGCTTTTCATTTCAGTTTGGATCTATTTAGTTTAGTGGCCAGAGTTCATTATTCAGGCTATAGTATTGGATTGAATAACTGCGAGGCCTTGGTTGTCTCAACCTGTTCCCTAGGTCAGTGGTAGGTGCACTAGGGTTAGAGGCTAGGGCTAGATTTGAATACGAGGAAGAATTAAAAAAGTGTCTATCAGTTTCATTCATTAATTAATGAATTCAGGCACGTTTGCATGACTTTTATTTAATAAGGTAATATTTTGTCTTTTTTTTTTCTATTTTGTTATTTAATTTTTAAATTAGCTTTATTTTATATTTTATTTTAATTAGAAATAAGTTGTAAAAACAATTATACAATAATATTATAAATGACTGTTTTAACGTGTGACCTTGTGATCAACGGTAATTGAGCAGTCAGTTTCCCAATATTTAGTCGATCAAGACCCTTACAAGTGCCCGAATTCTAGTGTTCACAATATACTGATTGACGTCAGGAGTGGAATGAGACACACCCTCTGGATTGTTTTGTCTAGCTGCTGTCCACTGAACTACTATTGATTTCCCCTGGCCTGTGCAGATCCCACTCCAACATGAGTGATTATCAAGCCTTTTCCTTGTGATGACACTGCACTTAGGTTCCATCAGCTCAGCTTCTCTTTGATGAATGTGCCCTACGCTGCGACTCCCTCCCCCTGTGACATACACACTGGGCTGCGAGTGCTTGTTAGTCTGCGAGCTCTTGCTCTATGCGGTTACAATTCCACATCAAAGTGGTGGGTATACAGTCTGTACTCGTGTATGCCCACCGCTAACCATGGATATACGTCCTGTGCAATTATTCATGAATGCTGATGTCGGCCATGCCGGTGTTTAGAAAGGAGCATGCAAATACCAAAGGGTCAGACTCTATTTCGTGGCTACATAGACTTTGTAGTGTGGATGCGAAGCTCGTCTATAAGAGGTGTAAATAAATGGAAGTGACATGGATGGAGAGGGAGGAAAGAATAATTTTGGTTTCCAAATGCCATAAAATTCTCATTTCCTACTCTCTGAGTGAGCAAATCACTCACATGCTCTCTGTGCAGTTGTCACATAGGAAATAATATGGCAGCGGACAAATCCTCTGTGGCTGCTTGTCCTCAGCTGAACTTGTACACACAGTTGTGTACATCTGTGCCCCAGACACAGTTAGATCCTGAACTTCTATTGATTTTTAGGGGCCACTATGGGTGAGAGAAATAGCACTGAAACACAAGGTGAATGGGAGTCTATGTTCTTGCCCTTGTGCTACAAGAACACCTAGTTTTGCGTGTGTCTGTTGGAACAAGAGCTCTCCAAGGAGAACAGCAAACCAACAAAACAAATTAAATCACAGGGCAAACCAGGAGCAGCAGGAGAGAGAGAAAAAAAGGTATTGAAAAAACTTGAACTTTGGTTCAAGTAAAATATAGTAAATACTTTAACATTTTTGCTTTCATCTGCCACACTGTCTCTGAATTATCATCATTTGAGGGCTTTTTCTCAATTTTTTTAATTAAAAGTTATTGATATGATAGGCTACATGCAATTATGTGCAGTTAGAATTATTTTATAATTTTTTTGTTAATAATTTGAAAGCCCTACTTAATATATAACTATATTTTGTGACATTTCTTTTAGTAAATACAGTACCATAAATAAATTGAGAATGCTTTAACCCCACCCCCCACCCCACACCCCACACCCCCCACCCCACACACACACAAATAATTTGGACACTGTGATTTTAATTGTGAGTTTTACAGAAAATACTCAAAATGCAGAATGAGAACAGGAACATTGTGGCAGTGCTGTAACATTTCTCCATTTGAATCGGTGTGTCTACTAAAACTCTTTGCAGATGGTATTTAAGTGCAACATGTTCACACAAATGTCACTGATGTCTGCCATTCAAAGCATTCATTAGAAATGAATCCCATGTATCTCTGTGACCTGTAAGGAATAAGTCTGAAAGAGTTTTTTTTTTTTTTTTGACAGATGTACAGCTTGGAATGCCTTTCTCATATTACAGAATAGGATTTCCTCTTAGCTTAGGTTTATCAAAGAGTCATTAGAGAGAATAAAAACACAGTTGAATGTGCGTTTGAGTGCGTTCCTCTTTGGGGACTTAAAATGAATATTCCACAGAGCCATATTTCATAGTGAACTTTTGACACGTGAGAACAAAAATGGCATTGAGCCGAGGCTATACAGTGTGAAACAAAAGAGGAGGCACTGAAGGACAAGCGATGGGGCCCTTCGGCTGCTATTCTGGAGTCTGGGAGCATGTGCCGCAGGTTCAATGACAAAGAGCACCTGCTGGTGTCACAGAGCTCGGGGGGAAGCTGGAATATGGTTGGGTGGTGGGGGGCTGGGGGTGGAGTTGTTGTCTGAGGGAGAACTTTATGAGAGACATGGATGCAGGGGTTATTTTCAGTAATGTGAATTGATCGCAGCGACTCCGGGTGTTTTGAAGAGGACCACCAGCAGGTCTGTCTTTGTGAGCTGAGACCTTTACTTGTCATTCACTTTTTAAGCAGGTGAAAAATGGCAAATGGTGCCCCAGTTCCTCAAAAGGTGTAGGGCCTGCTGACACAGACTAATGGGCTCAAGTTCATGAGGTTAGTGTACACCACATGTGTGTTAGTGGAAATGTAGGTTCTATTCGGTTACATTTAAAAATATATCTGTCTTCCGAATGCATACTGGATAGTTCACACAAAAAACATAATTTTGTCATTATTAACTTAACCATGCCATTTCAAACCTTTTCCGTAGTTTTATGTGACCAAAATGAACCATTGATGATCTGTTAACTGTTGCGACCACATCATTGAGTCAGTGAGTTGAACTGAAGAATCGGATTGGACGGTCAACTAGGTTTGTTAACTGAATAAAACATTTTATACGTTTTTCTCAGAAACCTATTGTTTGAAGGACCAATTTTATGGTCTTTTTGGCTATTTTCATATATTGAAAAAATAATTACATGAAGGTGAGTAAATGACAATTTATTTAAAAAAAAAGAAGAAAATTAGTAAAAATAGGTGTGCTTAATTGTATGTCACAATTGTATGCAATCACACTTTGTGTTTAATTATAGTACAATTAAAGTACTTGAGGTTCATTTTAACGGTAGCATGTTATTTTATATTGCATTAACATTTAATGTTTTAAATGTACTACATTGCAAATTCATCATTTCAAATGTGTAATTACAAATATATTTAAACACATGACTTATAAGTTTCAATATAAATTACATTAAAGTATATGTTAGTTTACCATAAGTTCAAAGACAACAGAAGTAATAAAATTACATACAAAGATGTACTTAAGTCCTACTTAAGTGTATACCTACTATAAACCTAATTTTATAGAAATATTAAACTATAATACAGTTTCATTTACCTGTAAATAACATGCAGTTAAGTGTCAAAAAAAGTCCAGAATCAAGTATACTTTAATATATTTCCATAATAAATACCCTTTCAAAAGCATGTTAAAGTGTAGTTATTTTTTCACAAGGGTATCCCTTTTAGTTATGCTTTCTGTGGTGTAATGAAGATTTCAGCATCAGATCTACACTGTGCAGAGGAGGGCAGAACTTCTAATTATGAGTTTAGATTACGGCAATAAGAGATTGTTGTGGAGAAAAAAGGCTTAAGTTTAACCAAGCCTCATTGTATAAATATTCCTACACTCCAGGCTGAGGTTTGTACTGTGGTTTTGGCAGTGTATCAGATGCGTTCATGCTTAAATCAATCTGTGGTTTAAAAAGAAAGAAAGAAAAAAGACACACATGAAAAGTGACAGCTCAATCTCTGAATACTGTCTGGAGGCGTTGTAAGGGAAGACCGTGTCACTTTCTGCTTCTCTGTTAAATGGTAACCTTAGGTAGCATAGCTGGTGGCTAATGTTAACATATCATTTGAGCTTGTCACCTAGAGGTTAGAGTTACATCCCTGTTTAGATCTCAGCAATTAATAGTATATTAGTGGCACTGAGTCAACCACATACTAAGGCGTTTTACTAATATAGTTAGTATAGCTTTGCATGCCATGTACCTTTTTTGTCATTTTGTTTTGTTGTTATACACTTACACAGTATGAAAGGCATTTTACGTGGTGCATAATAGCCTGCAAGCCTGCTTAGAGTTGTCTAGACACAAGAGATTGTTGAACGTGTCAGTGCAAATGCAGTGATGCTAATGAGCGGAAACATGTTACAAAACAGTAAGTATTTCGGCTTGCATATAAGTTCATATACAGTATGTCTAATAAAACGGACAAAATTAAAGTCACCATGAAATCAAAATGGACTCTTCTTATTTTTTAATATTGCAGTATTTCTTGTAAATGTTTTAACTGTGCAAATAATTTACTTCATGTGCCCTCATTTTCTTTAATCAAAATAACTTCCCTCCCCCGTTGCAACGACATCTCTTTTCTTCTCTGATGACAAGTTTAGTGGCACTTGCATGAAATCACAGAAATAGCAAACAACGATCCAATCAATTCCTGATGGATGAAATCATATCTCGCCCTACATTTTGTCATGTTTTAGAGGCTGAGGCTGTTTCTCTAGAATACCACAATAGGAAAGTAAAGACTATCACAACTTCTGTTTCATATCAACTCTATAAATACATGTTTGATTGGTGTGTACATTTAGCTCTGTGTAAAATCACTCACAAGTTCTCGTTTCCCTTTATAGTAAATGCAGTATAGAGAGAATACGGAGTGATTTTGGACAGTTTTTCTTAAGGAAGCCAAATGCTACTTGATTGGTTGTGATTGCCACGTCAATGACAAATCAGAAATGCACATGGGATTAGGTATGTGAATACAAAAAAAAATTGAGGTCATGATCCGAGCATGCTAAGTGGTCGTAAAAAAAATAGTCACACTCGTGGTCTTCGGTCAAAAATGACAGACCCATAGGAAATGAATGGGAAATTTACAAAAACACAAAAATTCTCTGAATTTTTGTCTGTACAATCTACAAATCAGCCACGATTCTAAAAAAAAGTACACCGCAGTAAAGGGGTGACACTCTACAACATCAAGAGTGCAAAAAATTCACACACACCCACACACACACACATACAAACACACTTTTATACACATACACACCAATAAATTCAGATGACAAAAATCTGTTTTTAATATTTAAAAATCACAGCTTCATCGGAATATTACGAAACTTTGTGACTTTTCTGGCATTAGGTATGTGAACACACAAAAAAATTTAGTTCATGATCCGAGCATGCTAAGTGGTCGTAAAAAAATTTGTCACGATTTTGGTCTTCGGTCAAAAATGACCCCCATAGGAAATTAATGGGAAATTGACAAAAACACAAAAATTCACCACATTTTTTTTTCACACATTTTTTTAAGTGCACAGCAGTAAAGGGCTGACACTCTAAACCATCAAGAGTGTGATATTGACCAAAAAATAAAAAATAAACAGCTGGGGAATAAACAGCTGGGGAATTCACATGCCTCTCCATAGAGAGCTGTACATGGCATCTAGTGGTTACACCATGGTGCTACGCTTTTTCTCTATACTGTAACCAGATGGTGCTAATTTTCTTCAAAAAAATATTTTTTCTGAAGGCCTAGACTCTATATTAAACTAAAATACTGCATTAATAATTTTTTTTAAATGAAAAAATATAAAAAAATATATATTTTTTTTCAATGGCAAAAATAGACCATAAATATTGCATAAATATTAATAAATTCAATCAAATTGTCTCAAAATACTAAATTAGAAAGAATAAATATTATAGAACAAAAATAAATTGCATTGGTTTTTACTGGGATGGAGGAAGTTTCATTTTTAGGTGTCCGGTCACTTTTGACCGGGAAGGCCCCCAGTGTGACTGCTAAACGAAGACCATCAGAGGGTTAAATATTTTATTAATTTTAGTTTTTGGGAGGGTGCTGGCAGTGGTCGTCAGGGTGGTTCAAAACAGCAGTGGAAGCATTGGCTGCAAAATGAAGTCAGGCCTCCAGGTTTTTCAAAAAAAAAAAAAAAAGAAGAAAAAAAAAAAGTTCTCCATGGTCCAAGGTCAATGACCTACTCTGTAGCACTCTCCAGTCCACCTCGGGGCACCTGCTAATGCCAGGCCTCTTTTAGATTCCCCAAATCGCGGCTCACCACTGGTTATTTTCAGCAGTGCTAAATGATCCCAGTGACCCTGGAGGTCTGACATGCTGCGTTTTTTTTTTTCTTTACCAGAAGTCAAATGCCATAGCATTGCCCCGGGATCAAAGCCTTCAAAGTCAAACTCTGCTTAGGCAGCCATTGAAATCAGACCCCTGAGTCCAGCCAAGGATGCGGATGGAGTCGGATCATGGCCTAGCTGTAACTCAGATGGTAGCCAAGTGGTAGGGGCAAATGCATTCTCTCCCCTCTGTGAAATAGCTCTTTTATTGGGGTCAAAGTATAGCTAACTGTCGTGGCTCAGAAGGCTCATTAAGTTGCACCTAATGGACAGAGTGTTGAATATTTCTGTAAAACTGTGAACACTATGTTTGCGTTTGTTTTCCATGGCCTCACGGCACATGTGGCTCTATTTAGGGAAATGTTTTTCGGGAAGTCTTGACAGTTTTTGGATTACTTTTCCACACTAACATGTGATGACATGCAGTCCTTGAACTTGCGTGTGCCAACTCATGGAAAATTAATAAATAGACAAAAATGTTATGAAAAGTATGTGTCAGACCACAAATTATGGTTGCACACAAATGAGGGTGGCAAACAAACATGCATCATTTTATAGCTATCTATTTATTCATACTACAAAATGAATTTTCTTCCTTAGATGAAAGAGAAGATTAAAGAAAAAAAACAAAAAAACAACTGGATCTCACAATTATAACATTATTTCTAATAATTGCAACATTGTATCTCTTAGTCTTACTATTTTATATATTTTTTGTAAATTGTAACTTTTTTTGTACATGTCACTTTTTCCTCTCAATTGTGAATTTATATCTCACAAAGATATCCTTTTTTCCTTCCTAATTGCAACATTATATCTCCTAATATCACAATTGCTGATTTCCCCCCATATTTGCGACTTTTTCTTACAATGTGTCGTCTTGTCTTTCAATATTTCTACCAGTTATAACATTACATTACATCATTATATCTCCTAATATGACAATTGAAATGTTTTTTGTATTTGTGACTTTTCTCATAAACTTGACTATATATCTCAATGTGATTTCATATCACACAATATGATTTTGTCTCGTTATTGCAAATTTGTTTCTCAAAATTGTGCCTTATTTAAAATTTATCTCACAACTACTATGAAGTGGAAATTAGCTTTCATATACATTTTTAATAATGGAATGGTATTCTAAAACTTTGGCCATGTTCCTGCCAACTTCAGTCTCTACATGCAGTCTGACCTCAGTATAAATTGGGTGCTTACAAACAGGCCATTAAACCTGCTTGCATTGTTCATAGACTCGAGCGAAACAAAATTACCCGTCTTTTGGAGCCAATCTTTTGATATAAAATCCTGGGTCAAGAATCTACACACAGTCTCTCTGTTCGTCCCTCCCTGGATGTCAGTCTGTGTGTTCTTTCCCTTTCCTGTCCCCTACCCACCCCTTCCAATATGCAGGAAATGGCGTCTGGCCTCTTGACAGATAATGTGACACACACGTGTGCGGACGGAAACTGGGGCTGTGAGCCACAAAGGGCCACAGTGGGTCCTGGCCCCTGATAACATCAGGGAAGGAGAAGAGAAGAGAGGTGTCTACGGGAAGTTGCCAGGTTTGGGAAGGCCTGGAGAATCCCGGTTATCTCCCAAAGGAGTCAGGAGTTGGAGTGTGGCCCTCTCCGGCAGCAGGCCATGCTATGGAGTGTTGGGACCTTTGTTTGTCATCACCATTTCCCCTTCATCCTGTGTCATGACCTTACAGAGTTCATTTCAAACCGAGAAGTTATTGACTGCTTCTTAAACCTTCAGAATATGGAAGAAGTTGATCATTATATGAATAGACTTGACTGCTTGTTATCAAGGAATTTATGAAGGAAAAAGGTGTGTTTGTGCAAAAGTTGTGGAATGTAAAGCAAGGACCACATAGACTGAGACAACAAATATTTACTCTACAACTTTACTTTCCAACAACAACTTTTTCGTGGGGTTGGGGTCGTGGATTCTGGTCCAGTTTGAACTTATTTGAATTAATTCAATTGATTGCGAAACCAATTTGAGTTACACTTTTGAATGTTGCAAATTGTCAAAATCTTTACAAAATGTTTTCTAATGTACACAGTTAATAGAATATGATATCATGCAACTAATATGAAGTCTGAGATCGATATTATATCTGTGATGCTTTACAATAAGAATCAATTATAGGCCCTATTTACACCTGGGATTAGGATGCATTTTGGTCGATCGGATCTACCAAAGTGGACGACACTAAATACAGGTGTAACCGGGTCTAAAATGTTTTGAGCTTGTCCACTTAAGACCACGTCCAGAGGTTGTCGAAAGCGTATTTGACCGGATTGCTTTAGATGTGTAAACGCTCATGTGGTCAAATGCATTTAAACAGCCACAAAAACTGCCTACTGTCCACCTTATACATAAACATTATGGGAAGCGCGCTAGCCAGACGGGATTTAAACTTTGTCAGCTGAAGACCCAAGTTTGGTTTGAAGATGAAAACCGTACAAAGCACAATATTCTCTCACCATTCCTGATTTCTAACGTCACTCACAGCGTTTGGCGTGATCTTGCGGCTATCAGAACTGAAACGAAAGATGCTGCTCCGGGCGCATTCATAAATGTAAATTATGTGAGCTTATTTCGTCCATTAGATCGAAAGATCTGAAATAACGTATACCTTTACCCGCCTATAGACCCTCCCCTTAGAAGAAAACAGGACAGAAGTGGTCGAAAGGCAGATTAAATTACCAGGTTTAATGTGTCTCCCCAAAACGCATCTTAATACCAGGTGTAAACAGGGCCCCATATCTAATACAAACAGGCCTATATGTGGATTCATGAATATGCAAATTAGCCCCGCCTCCACAGAATCACACAAGCTCAGAATACCTGATCAACTCAGTCAACTTTACTGTAGGAAACGCTGCACAATGTGTAAATATTGGTTTAATTCAGCCATATGTTTGAACCAGAAACTGATTCAGAAGAAGTGGAAGAATGAATATGAAGAGTTCAGATGCAAAAGCCTCTAAGTGCCATCTGAAATTTTAATTAATTAATTAAATTAATAGGTCATTTTCATTGCCATTCAAGTGAAATTACTGAACTTAAATATACGAGCTTGATAAAAATGATCATTCTAGAAGAAAATTTCAGCTGGCACTTAAAGGCTTTTGCATCTGAACTCTTCATATATAGGCTTGTATACAAGTCAATGTATTAGAATGGTAATGCAATTTATGTATCTCTTTCTACAACGTCAGACACATAACGGTACTTAATATGATTAGCCTTTTGCTTGACTACGTAATCAAACAGCTAATTATGTGTTGATAATGTTGCACAAACCATGTTCCCGTTCACCATCTCAGAGTCAAACAGCTGCCTTCTAAAAACCAGTATCCTTGGAAATGCTTTGAACAACTTAGAACATCAGTGGAGAAATGCATATAGTTCATCGTAACATATACATATGTAATATACATAATTCACCAACTATAGCGCTAAATGTACCCAATTTTTCATATCAATAGAAAAAATATACCAGAATAACCCGCCTTTTTTTGAGACTCCCCTGCTTCTCAGCATAGGTTAGCATGATATGCTAAATCCCACCCCGCCCTGCATTTATGAGACTGCAGTTTTAAAGGTGCACTGTGTAATATTTAGGAGGTTCTGTTGACAGATATGCAATATCATTTACATAACTATGTTTTCAGTGGTGTTTAAAGACCTTACATTTTAACCGAGCCATTTCTAACTGCATACACCACGGGTCCCCTTACATTGAAGTAGCCATTTTGCGCCGACATGTTTCTACAGTGGCCCTAAACGGACAAATGCGTTTCGTCACTATGTTGTTGTTCGTGTAAAGAAGCTAGCTAAAGTCAGCGAATAAAACACTGACACAGTGATGTAACAATAATATTCGCAATAACATATTGTTTTACTGAATAATCAAGTAAACCTAAATTCTTCCTAATTTAAAACCTCATTGCTTAACTGGCTACTCTTTGCTGTCTCAGACGACAATATATTTTCCTTTTTGCCACCGTGACTTCTGTTGGTTGTAATTCGTAACCTCACCACTAGATGCCTCTAAAAATTACACAGTGCACCTTTAAGGAGAAAATACTAAACAATGGTGTTGACTTATGAATTTGCACATGCTTTGTCTTAAAGAAATATTAAAAACACCACATAGACTAAAATAACATTAAAAACTTTAAGTCTTTTAAACTGCTTTCTCTCTGTCCTGTGAACATATCAAAGCAAATCTTGGCTTTGAGGTTAGCAGTA
Organism: Leuciscus leuciscus; assembly: GCF_965113295.1. Taxonomy (NCBI): domain Eukaryota; kingdom Metazoa; phylum Chordata; class Actinopteri; order Cypriniformes; family Leuciscidae; genus Leuciscus; species Leuciscus leuciscus. Next base: position 38,144,907 of record NC_138734.1, on the reverse strand, counting down.
CAACATCTGCATCAGTTACATCTGCAAAATTGATGACTTCAGGATGCTTGGGTCCACTGCAGAAACTAAACTTCAGGAAACTTTGCCAAAATCGTTTGTTCTGAGTGTGGAAATGTATTTTCATCTTGTTATTGTTACAGATAAAAACTTTGTACATCCCTTCCATGCTGCTAGCCTTTCATTTTAAAGAGACAGCTCCCCTGCGCACCACCACTCGAATTTAGAGAAAGCTGTTTGCTGGAAGACACCCAGGTTCTCACTCTTTACTGGATCAGACTAATGTCCTCAAGAGCTTTTCTGAGAGTGAAAGAATTTGATTAAGGGCTGTTTGCTGAATGATGCCTTACCTGTCATAATCTTTTGATATCTGTCTATCAAGATTAATACAGTATTAAACTTGGCTGTAAATCAATGTCTTTTCCCCTCTTTCCCTTATCAGCTTATGGTTATCACTAAACAGGTCTTTATTGTGGGCAACTTGTGACTGGCCACCTGGTGAGGGAACTAACTATAGCATAAGAGAAGTAAATCATGCCTGTGTTTTAGACACAGGCTATAAAGTAAATCTACTGACATTTCCCAACTAGTCCGTTTACATTCCTGCTTCCTTAATTCTGTCACTCCCCTAGTTTTTCTAATGTGCTAGTAAATCTTTGAGGCAATGAAAAAAGCTAAGAGACTGATTCATGAGCCATGCAAGGTGTTGTGCCTCATCAATGTTTCTCTTAAAAATCTGGTTCCACTTGTAAATTTTAGCTAGCACAATCATTAGCGGTCTGTGAGGCATGGCAGCCGCAAGGCTATCCTTTTCAGAGGAGTTAAAGAACTTTAGAGCCGCCAAGTCAGTAAATTCAACTGACGTTTCTTAGGTTTCTGTAGTTGTTTTTGTCATTCTGCCTGTCCTCCACTCTTCCACTTTTAAGAAATCTTGCCCAAAGCAACAAGAGCTTGAGATCTTTTTCAATAAAGTCCAATGCTATAAGAACCACCTTTTTCAGAAGAGCTTGATCTCATTAGGAGACAATCCCCATGTCCACACCACTCAGAGTTTGTCAGGAAGGGTTTGGGAGGGGGAATATGATTCCGTCCCCTCCGGTCGTACATAACCGCAGTGGATGGGGCTGGAAATAAAGGTGGAGGTTAAAAAGTACAGCTGGTCTTTAAACCGCAGTATACCTCTACCTTAAGGATGGCTTGATTTATGGAGGTCTCTAATGGTATCTCTGTCCTGATCTGTGCTGCCTTTCACCCTTCTCTCATCCCCAGCTTTAAACTCATCAGGTTCTTTCAGGGCCCCTCGTTAATCCTGGTGCCTACAAAGGAAGGTACGGCTGCAGAGAATTAGGGATTTGGGTTCTCCACCCTCTGCTTTCCCCCGCTAAATGATGAATGATAAACTGATGAGCAGGCCTAATCCAGAGAAACCCACTCCCGCTGGCTGCCTTTACATCCCCCATACAGATGTACTTCTGGGTGGAAATTTGCCATGAAATTGGGACCTGGTTTGTGCAGAATTCCTTATGACGCTTTAGTGAATGAATAGGTACAGTTGACCTTCAGTCCCGAGTAGTGGTGCAACGGATCATCATTGATCCGTGATCCGTTCGGATCAATATCTTCGGTTCGGCACTCACGTGATCCGCGGATTGATTGATGAAAAAAAAGTTGTGCGCATGTTCAGTCCACACACAGCGTGGTCATGGCGAGCGTTATGAACCGCAGAGAGCATGACGCCTCATTCGCGCCGCAAAACCTCCAGACGTGCGTAAACGCGTCTTTACATTGACTTCACATTGAAATCACTCGCGCCAGACGCTCTATTCGCGTTTGGTGTGAACGCAGCATGGGTGACGGCGAGAGAGAGAGAGAGAAAGAGTGCCTGCGAGTGCGAGCGAGCAAGGTAATACGTTGTCAAATAAGTTTAAACTTAAATGAACTACATATACAAGTAGTTATGTCTCTTTGTATTAATTTGTCCTGTTATTGACATAGGCCTAATGCGCGTCATTGACAAAATGCGCAACCAGATGTTCGAATAATTCGAATATGTGTTTTTTAGAGGGAATATTCGAACGTCATTTTTGAGCAATTTTGACAGCCCTATATGACAGTGGAAACACAAAGCATTGGTCCATGTTTAAAGGAAGGAGATGCCTTTTTATGTTGCACTTTAAGTTGTTTTTCATTAATTATGTTAAAAAGAAGATATGCCTTGTGCACTTTAAGTTGATTTTATATATTTTAATTTAATAATTTAAAAGTGTTAATAAAAAAATTAAATAAAATTTTGCTGATCCGAAAAATGATCCGATCCGTGACTCTGATCCGAGAAATGATCCGAACCGTGAGTTTTTTGATCCGTTGCACCCCTAGTCCCGAGGCTTTGGAGTAACATTCCCTCGATATGCTTCGCTGCAATAGTGGGTGGGCCATTTTTCTGTCACTTCCAATGAAAGAGATTGTGTATATTTTTATGAGACAGCTCAGTCTCTTCTGAATGTCTTTTCTCAAATTCTTTTCATTTTGCTTTTCTTTCACACTAAAGGTACACAGATGAAATCATTTAAATTTTGAAAATTACACAAATTATTATAATTTTTTTAATTTTTTTAATTTTTTTAATTGTCATAATTTAGTTAATTTCAATTAACTTTTTTTCAATTAAGAGTCTTTTATGTAACTTTTTCCTCACTATTTACGGTAAGTTTAAAACTAACAGCTACTCTCAACCTACATCTATGGTAAAGCCCCCTTATTTTATCTGTAGGTAATAATATAGTAAAGTTATAAAGTGTTATGTAATATGGTAATTTGAAGCTTTAGGAGAAACTTGGGGCACGGTTTGAGCCAATGAGAGTCCTCTTTATAGTATTACCTGAGGCTTACCTCACACACTATGGCAGGTTTATAATTCTAATTGCATGTAATTATCATCTTGTCTTTGTAAATTAGATGATAATAACATGGTTGGGCAGTAAAAGTGACAAACCTATCCCCACTGTGTGGAGGGTCTTTTGTTAGACGATATGCTAAGTAGCAGTGATGGAAGCCTTGATGACAGCTCTGCATATTGAGTGATGTAAAGCCATGGCAATTTGCTGTCATCCCTAGATAAGCAGACAGGTACAAAGTAAAAGGGGGAACGAACCGTTGAACAGACTGATAGACTAGGTGACTTCGCTCCTCAGAGGACCCCTCCGGCTTTGCCTTCAGGGAATGTTTTCTAATGGCATCTGAACTGGTGGTTTCCGTCATCTAGCAAAAGAAGAAAGCCCCCTATACGTCGATTTAAGAAGACACAGTCACTTTCGACGGCCGACTCTCTCCCTTTGTCTGCGTAGGGGGATATGAGAGCCAGACTGTGAGAGAGTTTGAACATATGTGGGAGATCAAAGGAGTGACCATCATTATTTTTTCCTGTCAACATCCCGGCATCCTGTTTAGCTCGTACTGATAGAAAACAACCCCTCCCCGCTCACATCAAACATATGGAGAGACAAGGACATCAGATATCCTGCGTCAAAACGTGTCCTACGGCAGATTATGCTCACATACTAAAGCCTTCCGTGATTGTATGTCGGAATACACCTCAGCGATGGGTTTTAGTCTGATGATAATGTGGTGCGGTGGCTTTTCTGCCTCTTGCAGACTATAGGCAGCTGTGGCGGACAGACCAAGCGGTCGTGTTCCAGCCATAAAGGGCTTATGCTTAATCCTCTGTTGTTGCTGTTCAACGCCGCCTCTATTCTGTAAACCGTTTCGGAGCAAATGATGGCTGCCGCAGAGTAGAAGCAGCCTCCGTTCATCTCGAGTTCTCCTCGCTAGTGTGTTCTTCAGCTTCTGGCTGTGTGATCTCTATGACAAGATCTGCTCCCCAGGGGGTCTGTAGAAGAACACACACATGGTGACACACATATGTGCATGCACACACATACACCAACCCCCCATCTTTTTCTCTTTCCTCCACCTATCTTCCTTGTTCTCTCTCTCCATCTCCCTCTCGAATACAACAATCCTTCCCCCCCCCCCTCTCCCTCCTTCTCCCTCTTGATGTAACCTCTCTGGCTAGACACAAAGAAAGCGAGAGAAGGGCCCTTTAAGTTGCAGATTGAGATCTCAAGTGCTGACACAAGAGGAGGACCGATGGGGCTCTGGAGTGATATCTTTGTATTATGCTCATGGTCTCATGGTGCTCATGGCTGCTAGATTACACTCTGATCTAATGCTGACAAAAAATAATAACCAGAACTAGCTGCACAGGAAACGTCTCAGTTGTGGCCTGATTTTTTGGTAGCTGCATGTCAGTGGATAAGGAAGGCTACATAGTTAGTCATAGTCATCATAACCTATACCACATGGTCCAACCCATATGTGCTTGTAGTAGTCATCTCAGTCAATCAGCGTGAATCCCTTCTGCTCTGACCGCTTGTACTTTTCTAGGAAGACTTTCTGCTAAATGTTGGCACATAGATGTGGAAATTTGCTTCCAATCAGACACAAGCATCAATGAGGCATTCCAGTTCAACCCAAAGGTTTTGTGCAGGCCAGTCAAGTTCTTCTTCTTCTTTTTTGGTCTTTTTTATAAATCAATTGCTTTGTGCACAGGGGCTTTGTGATGCTGGCTTAGAAAATGACCCTGCATAAACTTGTGCAGCAAATATGGAAGCACACAATTATGTAGATTATCAAGAATGTCATTCTATTGTGTTTCTTTTTTAATATATTACAATGTAAAATATTCTTGTGTTGGCAAAGCTGAATTTTCACCATCATTACTACAGTTTTCAATGATCCTTCAGAAATCATTCTAATATGCAGATTTTCTGCTCAAAATAACATTTCTTATTATTATCAATGTTGGAAACAGTGGATACTGTGATATGTTTTTTCTTTAATGAATATAAAGTTTTAAAGAACAGCATTTATTTTAAATAACATTATAAATGTCTTTAGTACTGTAATACTATATATATACATACATACACACACACACACACACACACACACACACACACACACACACACACACACACACACACACACACACACACACACACACACACACACACACACACACACACACACACACACATACACACATACATACACACATACATACATACGTACAGTACATGCATACATTAACACACGCACACACATTGACTCATATTTGTATGAGAGACGGTATTTTAACATTGAAAAAGTTACACACATCACCTTTATATTAGCAGGTACTGCTATCTGGATCACACAAGAAATTTAAAAGTTATTTCTCAGAAGAAGCTTTAAAAGACCTGTTCGAAATGGACCGGCTCTGTTGGCTAGCTTATGCGAAAGACCATGTCCTCCGTCAGGCACTATAACTAATTTGAAATGACTTCACAAATGCCTTTGTCAAAGCAGACAATCTTAAATAAACTTGATGATGATCTCATGGGTGTAGGCACCCTTCTCTGTTCTGAAACATGATTATCCATCGGAGACTACAAAAGTGATTTTTGTGGAACTCGCATGCATGGAATGATTGAAGCTGGCGTCAGGCATATAATGTCATACTCTGTCCATACTGTCACAACCCATTACTTCTAAATGGACTTCCATCTTCTTGAGTGAAACCTAACGAAAACAGTTGGGACAGCGAGCAAATGTGCCGTCCCCATATTTTTAGTAATGCACTGTACATTCAATTTTAAGGCTGTGAGTTAGTTTCCAGCCAAACCACAGAAGACTGCTGTTTGAGTCTGCGGCGAAAGCTGATTTGACAGAGATATCTGACAGCTATGATTGTTGGCTACTCAGCCATCAGATCAGCACTGCGAAATCGAGTTGAGAAAGATAGAACATAATACGATGAGAAACAAGTCGATCGCTTTAGAACTCCGTCGGGCAGGAACGGCACGAACAAACATTTAACAGTCATGTCCTCTTCCAGTCCCGTCACTCACGGATGTCTATACTGGTCAAGTATTTTGTTGACTTTTGAGAGAAAAGTTAAAGGGGATAGCAGTGCAGGAGTATTTGGAGTTCACGTTTCCTTTTCTGGCACGGTCAAAGAGGATAGCCTGAGGCGTGCTAACCAAAGGCTGGACGCAGGTATAATAATTACCTTAGCGTGGAGCGTATTATCCACACACACCTCTCACGGCCTGATGAGGGCCTCTAAAGTCTTATCACTGTTTTAATGTAAGCACTCAGCAGAGAGAGCAGCACCGCAGGCACAGACATGAAAGAGGCTCAGCTCCAGTACTCCACTCCTCCATGTCTACATTAAGCACCAGGCTAAGAGAGCAGACTGCAGGGCCTGTTTCACACACACATACAAACTCTTGCACTTTTCACTGGTTTAGTTTTTTTTTTTTTTTTTTGCTCAGAGGTAGATGATTATGTCAGTGCACACTGTCAAACAATTTACTTTCAGCAGTGTAAAAATCTAAGTTGACCTACTAGATGCTCTGATGTACAATTTCTTTTACATGTACAATATTCTTCTAATTATAGTATAAGAATAAGTGTAATATGGGAAGAATGTATGAATTATATATAGTATAATTATGTTAGAGGTGTGACGCAGATATCTGCATTCGGATATTACACAAGAAACCTGTTTTAAAAGTAATTCTGTTCCTTTCATCGTGTTCATTTAACATTGTATAGATCATAAAATATATATTTTTAATTATAAGTATAGCATATTACGTGTGTGTGTGTATATATATATATATATATATATATATATATATATATATATATATATATATAATTTTAAATAATATAATTATATGTTACATAAATATTTAAATTAATAAATTAATAAATTAAAAATAAATAAATAAATATATATATATATATATATATATATATATATATATATATATATATATATATACACACACACACACACACACACACACACACACACACACACACACACTGTATATATATATATATATATATATATATATATAATTTTAAATAATATTTATTTATTTATTTATTTATTTATTTTCCAGAGGAACTTTATGGACAATCATCCACAACCTCAAATAAGAATACTCTGTTAAAAAAAATGTTGATTAAATGTAAAAAAAAAAATGCTGATTAAATAACACGGAAGTTGAAAGAAAATATTCAGTGATCGTATTCAGAAAATATTCAGAAAATTACTTAAACAACTTTTACTATGCATATGCAAATCTGAAAAAAAATTGAAGTATAGGCTACATAAATGCTTGCTGTATCTGGCAGAGAGTGAGGCAAACACATTTCATACCGTACAAGCTTTGAACCATTTAATTAAGCATAAATCATTCAATTTAATTAAACATAAACATAATAGAAAATGTGTATTGTAGTATCAATGCTTATCAAAGTATTGTGTATTGTAGATGTAGTGTCTTAGTTGATATCACTCTTGTGAAAGCTCTGATTTCTGAGAGACGCACAATGGAAACGTGGCTATTTGATTTGAGATCACGCTGTCCTTATTTCCTAACTCTATATATTTTTTTATTTATTTATTTTTACATTTAAATAGCCATATTATGTAGTAGAAAATATGTATGATGTAGGCTAGTTGTTCAGTTGATATCTATAGATCTAGACAATTATGCAGTTAGTTTGATATCGTAGGCTCTCACAAAAAAATCCACATGCCCACAACCTTTTAAAAGACATATTATTCTAGTAGAAGCCTGCGCCTTATGTTCCTGGGTTTTGGACTGAACACATCTCTTCAGATGGTTATGTTCCATCTGTTAAAGACATATCTTACCATTAGGGATCACGATGATAATGCCACCTCTGTTACTGAGCTGCTAACTGCTAACCTTATTATATTTCTTTCAGATACATGACATGTGTGAGCCACTCCTCTCATTAGCTATTTGATGTATGGATGTCATGGCCTGGGTTAGGACTATATAATGTCCTATTAGAGATATAATAAATAAAATCATCTTTCTGATCGACGACTGTAATGTTGAGTTATTAGTCGGTGAACATAGAGCAAGTGCGAGCACAGAAGAATGCATAAATCCTGCCTGTAAACACAAATATGCAACTATACTATTATACTACTTCAGTTTATGCTATTGAATTCTGTAATCTCTTATTTCCAAGGATGTAACCAATTATTCAAGATATGAGGGTACCAAAAGTGAAAACCTTGTTTTGATTGAGCACTTTTCTGAATGTTGGCATTTATGGCATTGCTTCTTTTCTCTCTATTGCATTGTCACCTTTTAACTCCTCCCACAACTCCCTCATTCTCTCTCTCTTTTTTGTGTGTGTGTGTGTGTATGTAATTCTCCTCACATATTTTGATGTCATCCTACTGATGTTTTTGTCAGGTCTGGCCTTGGGGGTAGCAGAGGAGCAAGTTTGTCCTGTGCGTTTCATTTTTTTTTCTTTTCCATCTTGCAGTTTTTCATTATTATTGTTATCCGCCTTTGTATTTCAGGCAGGCAGAGAGGGCTTGTGCAGAGAGGAGACCAGAGAGGCAGTAAAAGTCAGCAGTGGTAACCTTGTCCGCCCATGGTCACGGGTCATTTGGCAGGCGCGCTACGGAATTCATTTCACTAAGAAGGAGAGAATGCGAGGGAAGAGCGAATGAGAGGAAATAGGAGGGGATTGAGAGGGACATTGATGGAGCAAGAAGGAGATGATGAATTTGAATAGCAACAATTGTACGGTTACAACAGCCTGATGTCTCTTTTAACTTTTTTAATCAATATACATGGCAGCATTTGGCTGCTAAATGAACATTTTTAGCTAGTTCTGATGGATTATCTTAGTAAAGTTCTCTGATCATGCTTTCAGCCACTTTTGCACTCTGCCAAAAGTCAATTTCAGTGTGTTAATAATTGTTCGGCCAAATTTCCCCCAATGTGCACTTAATTATTTTTCTAGTTCAAGGTGTGTGTGTGTGTGTGTGTGTGTGGGGGGACATTTGTTGGTCCCTGTGAGGAAAATGGCTTATAAATCATACTAAGTGATGTTTTTTGAAAATGTAAAAATGCAGAAAGTTTTCTGTGATGGGAAGGTTTAGGGTTTGGGGATAGAATAACAGAATTAGAATATAATTAGGATTTGTATTCAACAATTATACATTAGCTGGTACTTTTTTGTAGCTATTTCTATTATTTTAGTAAATATCATTGGTCGCACTTTTGCACTCAATAATATACTTAAATAATTTTCAGTATCTTAATTGTTTGGCAAAAAAATGTCCCTGTGTGCAATTTATTGTTTGTCATTTAAAAAGTATTTGAAATATGCCATAATCTTTGATAAACAAAAAATAGCCTAGATCTGCATTTGGCGATAACAGATTGAGTTATCGTAACTATTATGACTGTGTTGCCACAGTTTTCCCAAAACTAGAAACAAAATAATCTTATTTGTTTATAACCCATGTCCGGTTCTGTCTAAAACTTGCCTTCCAAGCCTTTGTGTGAGGTTATTGTTGAGACTACGCTAAACTTTGACACGTACACCTCTGACAGCAGAAAGCAATATTAGTAGACATTCCTTGAGAAATCAGAGAACACTACTCAAGTTGGGATATTGAGTATTTTATTGGCATACGTGCACACATTCCTCTTCCCTCGCTCTCCGTGGCATAATTGAGACCAATAGGCCGAGACCCAGGTGTGTAATGAATATTACAGACAAGATAGTTACACAACATCTCAGGCTAGCATTGTGGCCTCCCTCCCTAAAGAAAGACAATGGCTTTTTGTATTTACTCCCATTTCCTTCCCTAATGAAGTCACAGATTAAAGTGAAGCGACACAAAGGATTGTCTGTTTGTAAGGAGAAGCACCTATCCAAACACCGTGAACGGGGGGCAAGCCTCTGCAATTAACCCTCCGTAGCTGGAGAGGGCCGGGCAGATTAGCTCGCGGGATGTTATATCATGACACCGGCGTCATCCGCAAAAGGCGCCGGTATCACAGAGCAAAGAGCAAAGTGTGTCTGTATTGTACTTGCAGTACGTACACACAGCAATCTAGCACCTTTGAGGGCTCTGCCACCTCAAAACAGACCAAAACATTTACACATTAGTGTTGGATTTTAATGCTTTTTGTAGTTGCTGTCCTCTGATTGAGCTGCAGTGGCAATGTTTTGGCTTAATCCAAATTAGCGTTTTGATCTCGTTCATATTACTGGACTGATTCTCTGGACAAGTGTGGTTTGTGCTTAGAATTGTCAAGTAAACTTTATTTATATAGCACTTTACACAATACAGATGGTTTCAAAGCAGCTTTATAGTGATAAACAGGAAAATAACGATTCAATGATGCAAAGTCAGTTAGTCATTTAGAGTCTTGAGCTCTTTCATAATGTTTATGGTGCTTTCAAGGTGGGATCTGATGTACAAAAGCTCACATTTTCAGGTTGCCAATCTAGAGCAGTGGTTCTCAACCTTTTTGACTCCAAGGCCCCTCTTTGTCCAAGATGAAGACCCTCCTATCTAAGCTGAAATGTACCTCTGGAATTTGTTGAAATAAACAGCAAAATACGGTCAATTTAATCGTGCACATCTTTATTTTTATATTTCTTTATTTCTTTATTTTTTGCATTTTAATTAAGATTGTTAATGTAACTAAATATAAATATAGTCTAGTAAATTAATATTTATTATAATATATAAAGTATATATTTTTTTAATTTTTTTTTTTTAACAATTTTATAATTAAATTTTTTAATATATATTTTATTATTAGCAGTTGAGTTAAAATAAATAATTTCCTAACAAGTTTAAAGGGGTGGGATAATGCCCTTTTCACAAGATGTAAAATAAATCTCTGATGTCCCCAGAGTGTGTATGTGAAGTTTTAGCTCAAAATACCCCACTGATAGTTTTATATAGCATGTTAAAGTTGTCACTTTTTTGAGGGTGAGCAAAAAATATTAGAAAATTAAGGAAAAAAAATGGGTGGTTGCTTGTTTTGGGGGGGACTAAAATCATTTTTAATTAAATTAACATAATCTCAATCACCATATTTGTAATTTATTTATTTTTCAACAGAAATTTCAGAGGTACATTTCAGCTTATATTGGTCTTCGTCTTTGGTATATATATTATTTATTTAGTTATTTTATTTATAAGACATGTCCACTAAGGATAGATTTCTGCAAGCTGATATTTTCGGGGCTGATGGCGGTTGTCCTTGCTGTGTTAATTATCTGTCTTATATCTGTGACCTGCAGTATTTCAGTGTTTTGAGAGTCACCATACACTACTCCTCATGTAGAGCAGGACGCTTAATTAAATTGCTGCAGTTGGTTTAATGTGTTATGATCCAGTATGATACTGGCCTCCCTCCCCCCTGAACCTCCACTTCTAAATAAGATGTAGTGTTAGATATACTGTAAGTCATCACATTCTGTTTTGAGCGGCTCTCTCCCATTAGCACCTAACACTTAAGAGATCTCTGGGTAAATGATCGACTCTTGCGACAGTTATGGGTCTCCGGCTGCAGATGACAGAGCGTTTTAAAGACGCAGTAAATTATTTTGAAAGTAAAAGCAAAGTCTTGGCTTTTTTTTTTTTTTTTTTTTTGAATGTGTAATACTGGGATTTAATTTATTCGCCGTCCGACTTTATGGACGTATATTCGTGACCTTTGGAGATTTTCGGTGCACTTGTGCAAAAGAAGCATTTAATGTGCAGTTACGTTAGAGTTTAAGTTCACAGAGCTCACGCCTGGTGTTTTGAAATGGCTGGAATACATTTAATTGGAGCAGTATGGGGTTTTATGGAGGAGCTGTCTTTAGTTGCATGCTTTCCCAACCTCTTGACCCGAAGGCATACACCTGGTATGGGGTCAGGTTACAGCGTGGCTTCCAGGCTTGCAGGTCAAGACCTGGAGCTTCACACAGTCTAATCCCTTGCATGGCAACATACTTGACTGAAGGGACTGGTCCAAGCACTTCCAGTCATCCTTGAAAAATTACAGCGCACACACACACTAAACCTCTCTCCTTCTCCATTCCTCTGTTCCTTCCCCAAAGTGATGATTTAACTCTTTAAGGATGTTGAGGGTCTTTTGTGGGGCATTAGCCTGCTGAGAATTATGGGCTTAAATGAATTATGATGAGTGCATCTGTATGCACAGCCAGCCTGGTGTGATTTCAGGATGGCAGGGTGTGTGTACATGAGCATGTGCGTTTGAAAGAGACCGAGAGAGGGAGAGCGCACATGTGCATTTAACCCTTTAGGGAATGAGCAGCTCGACATATTTAAGTCTCCTCCCTGCAGTCCCTGAATGGGGTTTAAAGCATAAGGCACGCTAATGACTCATAATGGCAGTCTTATGTGATTCACCGCCTTTGCTGTTCATGTATGCTGTGTACGTAACTGATAGGTTTCATATAGGATTTGATAAGTGGAATGCAAATTTGCACTGATATAGGATTTATTTATTTATTTATTTTACATAAAATAATAACACAAATAAAAACATCATATACATATGAGAACTGAAATATAAAATCCTAAATATATTATATATTCACGTTCCTGGGGGGTTGCATTTGTTAGTGCTTGGAAAATGAATAAATATTGAAATAAATATGATGCACATGCATTATAGAGATTAAAACAACAAAGAATTTGCACCATTGTCATATTTTTAGACAGATATTTCGCAAAAATGACAGCGCACGAACAATAACAAATCATTTTGGCACGTCCAGTGTGAAACCATGGGATAATGGAAGAGCAGACACATATTCCTCCAAATGGGTGAGACACTCTAATTGGATTCATTGTGCAGAATTAGTGTCTCCCAGCTTTCACCCAGCCATCTTAGAGCCAGCTGGGTTCACAGACTCCCCTCTGTGAACTGTGGCCCCGTCCGACTGCTGCTATTAATGCACACCAGGGGGAGCAGTTATACTGCAGTTCCAGTGTCCATGTTCACAGCACAGCAACTCATTGTTTCCTGCTGTGAAAGCGGCTGCAAGCCATGAAGCACAGATTTTGTGTATAGTTTGAATAATAAATACTGCTATGTTGGATGTGCATCAAACTGCTCCTTGGTGACATGTATCAAGAGTTCTCAGAGGCACGCTATAGTTTGAGAGCAAAAGGAGATGGATGTTAGATGTTGAACGCACACCGTCTGGACTGAGATTTGCTGGTGTCTCCCTCATTGTTCACCTTGTTGAGCATTTTCACTTGACACTTTAACCACAGAGGTTTTTTTATTTTATTTTTCATTTTAATTTATTTAAATTTTTTTGTCTCTTTTTTTTATTTATTTAAAAGTGCATTCATAATTTAATTGTTAAAATTTTCATATTTTTTTAAATGGTACGATTCATTGAATAATATTTATTTATTTATTTTATCTTATTTATTTTTTTATTATTATTTATTTTTTTAAATTAAGTGGTAGAGTTTGGACCAGATAGTGAAGGATAAAGTTGGTTGAGAGAATAAGCAGAGAATAATAAATTTTTGCTGTACTGGCGTTTTTATTTTATTCTATTAATTTACAGTTTTGTTTACCTATTATTATTATTATTATTATTATTATTAATGATGATAATAATAATAATAATAATAAATATTTTTTTAAATTCCAGGGAAATAATTATGACAAAGAAATAACACTCTGAGCTCCCCTTCTAAGAGCAAATAAATCCAGAGCAAATCACAACAACCAAAGTCTTTGTTAATATCATCACTCGGGTAAAGTCCCTATTGCTCGCTGTCAATCATGCAGGCTGTCATTTGATTGGTCGCTCAGTCTAGCAGTGAGTGGCAGCTGCAGAGAGATGACATAAGTGGCCGGTTTAGAATGTTCTCTCTCTTTTGTACATGTCCTATTGTGGTGTGATATTGGTGCCTGTCTGCTTTTAATGCAGCAGGATTACTCAGCGCTTTCACCCTGTCGCTCAGTCTGCTCAGAGACGCCCTGCTGAACTATGCTCTCCAACCATCATCTCCACCATGATTACCTGTTTCAACAGCACTGCGCTCATCTACTCGGGCCTGATGACAGCATCGGGGCTTCTGTTAGCAAATGAGTCTGTGAGAGGAATGTTCTCAGGGAGGTGACGGAGCTACACGTTGCAAACGCATGTATTAGAGCTGCTGACTTTTGAGGGGCTTCTTGGAACAGGACCGTCAACAATGTTTCGAGCGCAAACAGAAATTGCACAAGAATTGATTCGTGCCGCTAGCGAGTCGCGTGCATCCTTTGTCCTGTAGCCCATTAGCGGTGTGAATTTTAATCAGGGGCTGACTTAGCACCACTATATTTCCTGGCACTTCTTCACTGGCTTCCTGTCTTGTCTCATCTCATGGGAAACACGAAAAACAAGGAAACGTGGCAAGACTGCGTGTCTCCGTCTGCGTCTCATGCTGTCTTTCTTCATCTGTCTCTCTCCCTCCCTCACTTATAACACATCACACCTTTCTGTCTCCTGATCGTTTTTTGAATTCGGTGGCCAGGTATATAAATTAGGTGGGGGAAACGTACGCAACAAAATAATGGAGGCTTCATTACTAAATAAAATGTGAGATTTTTCGCCTTTGCCATTTGTCAGGATCCGGTGAATGGCTCTATTACTTCACTTCTTAAAACCTGTTATAGCGCCATATAACTGACATATGGCATTGCTTCCATTTTGATCCTGGACATTTATGGGGCCGTAGTGAGCGTGAGGAATATCTCTGGTGCCCTTGGTTTAATAGAAAGGGTGTCATACTTCTCTGATATACAGTGACTACAAAAGAATAAAATCCAAACTCTTGTGAAGTCTGCAGATATTTAGTATGCGTTTATCTAAGGGTGTCCCATACAGCATTTCTGATCAATTGTGGCGTGACAGCATAGACTTGAATTTCATTTTATTATTTTATTTTATTTATTTTCATTTTATTTATTTATTTTATTTTACAGACTCCTTTAGCCAAAGCAACTTTTTGCTTTTTTGTTTTTTGTTTTTGTTTTTGTTTTTGTTTTGTTTTGTTTTGTTTTGTTTTGTTTTGTTTTGTTTTGTTTTGTTTTGTTTTGTTTTGTTTTTTGTTTTTGTTTTTGTTTGGTTTGTTTTTGTTTGGCAGACTCCTTTATCCTAAGCGACCTACAAATTATCGGAAAAAATACAAATAAGGACTAACACATTTTATTACTAACACACTTTTGATGACATGGTGACCATTTTTACTCATTTTATTTAATTATTGTGTCGACTACACCAGGACAACATAAGATGACACAATTGTCAATAGATAACGATTAAGATAGTCATGTTGTTATTAGTAATTGCAGACATTGTGACCTTTTTTTTTTTTTTTTGGGTGCTGGTGATCACTGAACCTCGGCTTTCATGATCTCTCTTCCTCACCCCTCACTTCCTGTCCTCACTTTCCAAAGCTAAAGGGAACGCTGCGGCCGTTCACCCCCTCCGTCTTCCCTCTCTCCCATTCTTTTCTCCTCTCCTGCCAGGAAAAGCTCTCGCTTGTGTCACATTTGACTGATTGCTTGTTAAGGCTTCATGCTCTGCTGTCTCTATGTAGACTATGGCCTCTAAGGATCTGCTATTCAACATCCTCTCTAAGTCTCTCTGATAGATGACATGAAATACTGTAGGAGTATTAAGAGGTTTTAGACTGGAATGCTGTCTCCCATCTCTCTGCATATATTACACACTGTGATTATTAACACATATTTTAAGGACAGCCTTGTAATTGACCTGACGGTTTCCAAAATATAAATCAATTTAATGCCTTGAACTTTGCTTTCCCCCTTTTTATGAATTCAGTTTGAGTGGGAGTCTGAGGACTTTTTTCCTTCTTCTCGGACTGTCTTTTTTTTTTTTTTTTTTTTTTTTTACAGGGTAAAATGGATTACAAATATAAATAGATGAAAAATATTTTAATATGAGCTCTTTCTGTAATGGTCTCATTCAGCAGGTCAAGTCATTACAAATATGTGTTTAAATTAGTAGTAAATGAATGCGGACTAAATGATTTTAAAACACAAACCATTCTGAAGGAAAAACATTGCAAAATTCCTATGTTTTTAATGGTCGTAGATTGATAATGTTTGAGCAAGATATCAAACTCGCGGAAATTCATCAATCTTTTGGAGTTTCCTTTTTTTTAAGCTCAGATGTAATGTTTCCAAAATGTTAAACAAATAAAAGAGGTCTTTCATCAGATGGTACATGGCAAATTCTATTACAAACAAAGTTATGTTGAAAGTTGACAGATTTAGAAGTGTGCAATAAAAGGTTTCTTTTATTTTTCAAAGACACATTTGAACTTTTGACCAGTAAAATCAAACCAGAAAGTGCGATCTCTGATGTTTGCTGATGACAAACTGTTTTACTGATAAACAGATTGTTCAAGGAAAGTGCAGGATGAATGGTTTATTGTCAGAAAATATTTGTTCTTTAGTTTCATTGCAGGCTTAAAGCCTGGGGAGTTACATTTGGAGTTTATGTTTTACACATTTAAAATGCATTCTTTTATTAAACATTATTTGAAAACGGGGGAAAAGGTGCAGTTAATAAAAGGAATATACAAAAACATGTAATCTGCATTTCATTGAAGAACAAAAACCGAAAAATACATTTAGTGTTTCTTTTCTGTAATTTTTGCAATAGAGTTGAAAATATTTTGTTACATATTAAAAGTGCAATTTTTTACATTTTAATTATTAAATCAAATGTTTTTTTTAATTATCTTAAAGAAACTTTGTTTATAATTGATCTCTATCTATCATCTATCTATCTATCTATCTATCTATCTATCTATCTATCTATCTATCTATCTATCTATCTATCTATCTATCTATCTATCTATCTATCTATCTATCTATATATATCTCTCTCTATATATATATATGTGTGTCTGTGTGTATATATATATATATATATATTCTATATATAGTTCTATATATAGAGATAAAGAGCATGTTTGAGAGAGATGCATATTTATCTAAGATATCTAATCATTCATATAAAATATGCATATTAATCTAATAAAACAAATGAAATATAATTGTAGTAACGCTTTTTTTTCTTTTTTTTTTTAAACAATCACTCACATCTTAGGCATGGTAAGGCCATTTGGCTCTGTCCGTGCAATATTCCCACACCATAAAGCCTGAGTAGAGGTATGTCTGTGATCATTTGACTGTGACTGCTGGAAAAAAAGGCCCAGTTTATCTTGGACTTAGACCCATTCCTCGTCATTGCCGGTGAGAGTTTGTCTTGGGCTTGAGGTGGGGGGTGGGAGCCATTTACACTTCTTATTTAGCCTTTTTCTGAAGTCTGAAATCCTAATGGTTAGTCTCCATTTTCTGCTCTTTGGCGGTACCCCCACCAGAGTCCCGTTCAGCAGCTCCACTGAGCCGTTTGTGTGTAAAAGGCCTTCCCTTTTCTTCGGCTCTTAACCACACAGGCTCGACTTCACAGGCCGGGCGACGGCCCGTGGACAGCACATGAAAAACTACGCCGGCATATCCTGCGCCTGCTAAGTCCTCGACTAATTAGCAAAAATGGTCTCTATTCTATTCTTTTTCCCTCCCCCTTTTAAGCATTTAGTCTCGGGGGGTAGTGAGAGAATATAAGGGAGTGAGAGCAGAGAGGCAGAAGGAGAGAGAGAGAGAGAGAGAGAGAGAGAGGGAGGAGAGGCATATGAGCTCTCAGCTGGGCTGTTTTGAAAACACACTTTTGAAATCCTCTCCCTTAATTCATGCCTTTTGTTTTTGCTCCTTTTGTATTTGCCAGTTTGACCATATAACATCATACATCTGGTCTATAGCTTGTTTGGGGCTTTCTCACCCAGAGACCTATTGCCTCCTCCTGAGCTCAAATTCAAGTGATCGTGTAACATAAAAGAGTCTAAAGTGTGGGCTGAGAGAGCGAACAGGGCTAGACAGAGAATGTGTACAAAACTTAAAAGCATTCCTCCACTTGTTTTCTCTCTCTCTTTCTCGTGTATGTTTCTCTCTTCCACAGTGCCATCTTTTTCTCCTTCTATTTCGAGGTTAAAGGGAGAGTTGACCTACGAATGAAAATTCAGTCTCTCGTTCATGTCGTTCCAAACCGGTTTGACTTTCTTGAAATTTTGAATAATGTACAAGTGGATGATTTCAATGCAGTCACAATGAATAGGGACTGGAACTTTCAAGCTTTATATATATAAATTCGACTAATAAGCTATATTTCTGTCTGGTTCAGTCTGGTTTCGGACCGGTATTGTGAACCTGACCAACTAAGTCATTGAATGGATACGATTCAAAATAATCGTCTTATTTTAAGGCTTCCGAAGACTTATACAACACAACTTTTATGAACATTTTACAGTGCAGAACTTTTAGTGTGAATTCACTTTAAAAGTGGCCAGTGCATAATTCAGTATATCTTCTTTTGTGTTCAATGGAGGTTTGAAACAACATGAGGGTGAGTAAATAATAGCTACATTTAAATTTTTATGTGAACTGTCTTAAAAATCTTTCCAACTATGACTGGCCATGTAACCACATTCATATTTATTTTATTACTCGATTTATTTGTTTTGCCCAAACTTAATGAAGTCAAACAGTTTGAGCTTACAAGTCTTAACTTATACAAACATATAACTATAAATTAAATCTCAATTTGTCAGCATTATTTTCCTTGCGGGTGAAGAGGGTCAAGTCCCAAAATGCAAAATCAGGTCTTTCTTATCAATTGCAGGAAACTTCATGCGCAGCAAGAAAGCAGCTCAAGGGCTCTCAGAGGAAAAAGCATTTGTTTGCTTAGCTTTGGCTGTTCACAAAGCAAGTGAAAGGATACTTTTGAAAGATCACCAGTTGTTGTTTTTTTACTTTGAAATACAAGTCCCAGAAAAGTGGTACGGAAATGTAATTATGAATGATTACATCCAAATGGGGTTAAGACTTCATGTTACCACGTTGTAAATAAAAAAAAAATAAAATAATAAAATACACCATGAAAGTCTAGTTGAGCTTTGTCGGCGTCATGTGTGTATGAGTCTCTGGGGATATGTGGGAGACAGGGCAGGCCCCTACATGATGCTTTATATTTTGACTTTGCATATTTCAAGCTCTGTTTCCTGAATCATCAGTGCTGTGTGTGGGATTGAAGTGTCTCAAGCTCTCATTTTATTTAGTGAATAAAATGCAAAGAGTATGTTTGTTTGTTAGTGTGTGTTGGAGGGGATATCTTATGAGCAGGAGTTATATTCTGTCTCCATTTTGTCTGGAAGCTGGTTTCCGCCACAGAATAAAAAAGGTAAGGTAAAGGTAAAACTTTCTTTCTCGCGTTGGTGAGTTTACATCTTGCAATTCTGACTTTTTTTTAACTCACGATTGTAAGTTATAAAGTAAGAAAAATTGTAATTGCGAGTAAAATGTCAGAATTGCGAGGGGAAAAAAGGGTCAGAATTGGGAGATAAAAAGCCACAATTACCTTTTTTTTTTTTTTTTTTTTTGTGGTGGAAACAAGCTTCCATAATTTTGCAAATGTTCTTGATGAAAAATAACTTTGAAGTTACATTAAGCTTGGTTATGCTAAATAATAATAATAATAATAATTAACATTATTACTATATTTACTCATCTGCCACAATGATGCCTTTTTTCTCTTTTCACTTTATTTGAATTATAAGCAATTCATATGTAATTAACTTGATCACATTTTTATCCATTGCAAACAAACAAAAAGCTTTTAAGAGTGTCTACATAGCCATATGTGCATTTATGCCCTGACATTAAAGTCTGCTATAAGGAGCTAATCGTACTGGGTGGGAACCAGCTCATTTTGAAGGGGATTTTACCAATCGCCCTATTGGCGGCTTTACTCCAATGAGAAAAGAGGAAAGAAAGAAACAGAAAAGAAATGGACTTAGGAGGTTTCTCTCACAGTTAGCTGTCACCCACCGCACATAAAGGCCCCCATGATGGGCTGAGTTAAGCACCCCAATATTCACTCATTTGAAGGGTTTAGGCCACAATGGCAGGGCCTAAAACACCCATCACAGGCCTTTGGGACAGAAACTTTTTTTTTAACACCCTTTCTTTTTTGTGTCCATCTCCCCCAGTGCATGAATAGCTTGCCAGCAGAGTAGAACAGCCCACCTTTTCTCATTAGTCTTAGTGGAGGGAATACCCTGTCTCCTCAAAAGGAGAGCTGCTGGTTAAAATATCATTAGCCTACATCAGGATTCAAAAACGCATTGCCCAAGCTCAATTAGTGGACTGAGCAGGGGAAGGTGCCACAAAGCACCCACAGCCTATTATATCAGGCACAACTATATAAATCCTCTACGCTCATGGAGAAGTCTAAAAACATCATCTTTTTATGTGATGTTCTTTATTGCTTACAAGCGATACAAAGGAATGAATGGACTAGAAATGAAGCGTAGATCTCAAAATAAGGTCTATTCGACTATTTGCTGAACCTGAACTATTGGGGTGCAGCACACTTTTCTTCTTTTTTTTTTTTCTCCCACATCACTTTATGAAAACCTTTTATTTTATTTTATTTTTTTTATTTAATTTAATTTTGAATTTAATTAATTAATTAATTTGTATTTATTTATTTTATTATATTTTATAGTCAAGGCTCATCCCGTTTTCCCTGTGATCTCTTACACCACACATAAAGAAGAGAAAAACATTTCTAAAATACGTAATTAACAACTAGTTTGGATACGTACACAATTTTTGTACATGCAGTTGTCGCTACCTTGTTGTTGTAGTTAATTCGGTTGTAATGCGGTTGTCAGAGAGCTCATCCGCTCTAGAGTTGTCAATCATATCATGTGATCATAACTCCTGCCCTTCCTAATGATGACGTTGTGTTAATTTCCTCATTCTAAGTTCCTCACGGATCCGCACATAAACATCCGAGAGAAACGTTTCTACGACGAAACATGAAGCCAAATAACCACGTGATTACAACGATATACAGTTTGTTCTGTATGTGTTTTATAACTACAAAGAATGAGAAATGCTTGCATGAGAAATGCTAACCAGGTGTTAGCATTCAGTTTATTATAAAACACTACAAATAATGCACGTCTGCCCATTATTGAATCAAAATCCACTCTAGATCACAGTCGGACACACACTCGATGATGATTTCTGTGTAGTACCAAACTTTAATTATCTTGATTTACTGTTGTATGTCGTGCAGCGGATGAGGTTAAAGCCAAATGGGAAAACCTACGAGATGCATACATGAGGAAGAATGTATTCTCGGTCAGCGCCACCTATCGTGCCGGCGTGAATTAGCTGAAGGCAATCAATCGTTTTGCATTCCGTTCGTGAAAGGGCCTTTAGATGCTACGCTATTTTGTGTTGTTTGTGGTTTGCCACCTGATAAAGAATCACTGCTCTAAACCATATGTTATTATTTTGTCACTAACTCTAAGCATTGAATGCAGCGCACTTCAGATTGGAGCGCTTTCATTCTGCACTGTGGTGTTATCTGGAGATCAGCTCATGTGCAGGTCCGACTGATCTGTGAACATTTGAGAAGGGATTCAGATGCTGGGGCCTGAGGCCTATAAAACCCTGAGCCTACACATGAAGAGATCCCCATAAATCAATAGAGGAGAACAGCAGGCCCCCCTTCAGAGAGACAGAACCTGAAAAACCGCCCAAAACACACACACACACACGCAAGCAGATACGTATAGAAAGACTGATACATATATCCGTGGAATGCAAACTCCACGTCTCCCCTCCATACACAAATGTACACACGCTCTCAACCTCAAAAAGGATCCCCCCAGACAAGGGAGAAAAAATACTCTCCACCCCGACAGAGGGGTTATAAATTAGGAGGTGTCAGTATTACAATGTATATTAATAGTCACACCTCTTTTTAATGAGTTTGGCATTGAGAGCTGAGAGGAAATACAAGTCATCATGGTGCTGCTCATGCACACCCCGATGAAAGAAGCTATAATAAATCTTGTGAGAGCAGGGCTCACCATAAATATGTATCGCATAAGGCATCTGTTTTACATTCTGCATATAAATCAGCAAGAGTGCTGAATAGCAATGAATCAGGCGGCCGACGCTTGATTTGATAACAAATTGACTCTGAACTTGGGAGGGGAGAATTTAAAGCTCCCCCCTTCCTAACTGAGGAAGTACAGGTAGAAACCCCAGAGCCCGTTCCCATCCCTCTCCCGAACATGGGATAGAAGGGAAGCCCCCGTGGAGGTTATGGGGAGAGCTGTGACCCTGCAGGCTGGCACACCTCGCTGTTGTTCCTCATCCTGCAGGTTCCAGGGCAGGGTAATGCCTCAGATGTATACAGCTAAAAATGACACCGCCTTTATCTCAAACAAAACAAAACATGGTTTGTGGCACCCTTTTTTCGAGATATCACATTGATTTATGCATACTTCATAATCGAAAACAGAGAAGACCATGACCTTTTTTGTTATTTTTGAAGAGTATAAAAATTGTTTACACAGATCACTTTGTTACTTTAAACATAAAAAAAAAAAAAATACTATTAGATACTAAAATACTATATACTAAAGATAAACTAGATGAAAACTACACTAACTTTTGTCTACGTACAGTGAACTTAAAGTAATATTTGAGTAAAAGGAACTTGTTACATCTAGTCAAATTGATTACATCTGAGTAAATGTTGTTAGGTTTTACAGTGTATATTTCACAATTTCTGCAGCTAAAACTTTTTCAATATTGATAATAATAAGAACCATTATTAATAATTGAGCACCAATTGTTATTGATAGTAAGTGAGCACCAAATAAACATATTAGAGCAATTTCTGAAGGATCATGTGACACTGAAGACTGAAGTAATGGCTACCAAAAAATATGTACATGCGTAGGATATATAATCCTTTTTTATTTTATTAATATACTGTATACGTGAACTGGTGAACAGATTGAATTTTGATTGGATTGTGAACAGATTGGTGCCTATAGTGCAGGTTCGACATCAATTTAATGAAATCTCATGACATCCCATATTATATTTGATAGCTAACGGGTTTGGAATGATATGAAAGCGAGTAAACAATGCCAATATTTATTTTTGGTGTAATTATTCCTTTAAATAGCATATACTGTAGACAGTGCTAGCAAAAAGTCTGCTAATTTGAACTTGATCTGCTACATCTGAGTAAAAAAAAATCACCACCCCTTCTTTTTGAATAATAATAATAATAATAATAATTTGTTACATTTATATAGTGATTTTCTCAGCACTCAAAGTACTATACATGGAAAAGGGAATCTCCTCCTCTTATGTATGTGTAGAGTAGGTGAACACAAATTTCTTGAATGACTGGCTTGCAAGCTGCTGCAAGCACCCTCTCATTTTTGAATGCCGTCTTATCGTATTACTTTGAATTACTTCATATTTCATTTTTTGTTGATCTGAAACTTGACATAGTCATTATCTTGCAGTACATTCACATACACCGTCATTGCAGTGGTTATCTGGGTTAGAGCACAGATTATCCTGAATGTGAACCCATGAGATTTAGTTCAAAGATGTAGTATGACTTGCTCTCCAGATTCCCTGTCTTTCATCAAACAGAGTAGACATATTGAAACAGAGGTCTCTCTTGGATAGACGTGTTAAATCCTTCTGACATGAGCACAATACATGTAAAATCAGGATGATTAGAAGGTATAACATCCTACACAGAACTCAAAAGACTGGAATTATCTCACTACTACTGTAGATGTTTATATATGAGCTCAAATTGAATCAAAAGAGCGCTGCACTTCCAGCCAGACTCTTCCCTGAGACAACTTACAAGACAATGAATGTATTGTGCAAGAGTCAATTATAATCAAGTAGCTAAAGGTAGTAATAAGTCAAATACTAATCTTCAGTGGCAACATTGAAAATGTTACAAAAGATTTATATATCAAATAAATGCTTGTGTGTGTGTGGTAGGTACAGGTATACCCTACGTTATGGGGACAAACTATCCCCACAAAGACCTTTTTTGGTCTCCATTAGAAAAACAGCTATAAATCATACAAAGTGATTTTTTTTTTTTTTTTTTTTTTTGAAAATGTAAAAATGCAGAAAGTTTTCTGTGATGGGCAGATTTAGGGGTAGGGGGTAGTTTGTACAGTATAAAAATCATTATGTCAATGAAAAGTCCATAAAAACCCAATGTGTGTGCGTGTGCGTGTGCGTGTGTGTGTGTGCGCGTGCATGCACAAAGAATTAATGTGGATGATCATTGAAGAATGAAGATGTGTGTATAGATATTAAATTTAGATATTTTATTTTAGCAATACATTCTATTTTACTGTGGCAATCCAGTTCTGTGATTTACAATAACCTTTTTTATTTTTTTTTTATTTTTTATTATATTTTATTTGTTTACTGTATCATTAAAACATATCGACCCTTACACTAACACTAAATCACCCTTCTAAGGTTCTCTTTTGCAATACTAATATCAGCCGAGGTGTAAAGCTTTAGAGATACCAAGCATGTACATGCATGGAAGATAATAGGACATCCTGAGCTCACTGCTGCAGGGTGGGCCTGAAGTACAGTGAAGCCATTGTTGTTTTCACAGATTGTGTGCGTTTGCGTTAGTGTCTCTCTCTCTCACTGCGTGTGTATGTGCATGCGAAGAGATGAGAAAGAGGAAAACACACAGCAATGGAGCTGTAGGAAGATTATTGTGAGAAGAAGGGGGGAAATAATCATCAGAGGAAACCCAAATGGGATCCCGCTCCTCAAACATACAAATGATCTTGTGTTAACAGCTGGGCTCCAACATCTGTCTGCAGAGTCACATGCCCGGAGAGCAGATGCTTCTGCTGCCTGAGCTGTTTGTTATTGTGCTTTGTGTTGCCCTTGGGCTGGGCGAAAGGAAGGTGGGCCTTTTTGTTACATGTTGTATGGCTGCAGGGCTCAGACTGTACATGTGAGACAGACACAGCAATCAAGTTACAATCAAACATTCTTTGAATCGCGGGCTTTAGCGTTCTGCAGTGATTTTGTCTTTGTGCTTTGCTGTTTCCTGCTATTTTATCTCTATAGAGAGATTGAGTTATTGGATTCCCCACATTTCTTTATTGGTCTTGTTTCTTTTCAACAGCCAAAATGACTAATTCAGGGCTGAGTCAGTACTTGCATTTTGTCTATTTTGATCATTGTTGACACAGTCAAGAACGGAAAACGGAAGTCCTCTAATGAAAAAGATGCATGTAGGTGGACGATATCGGTCGGCGACAGCTGTAAGACGATTCGGCAAGCGTCTGGGTGTGAATTTCACATCCTACCTTCTAACATGTCACGGTAGGGTGTAATGATATGAAGTGGGCAGCGAAATGCCTCCCCTGATAGATGGAGAGGCTAAAAGTTGACACGCATAAAGCTGCCCTATAATCAGATAATAAACATCTTTCTCATCAAGCCAAGCAAAACAAAATCATTAGGCAGGGGACTGCAATTTACTTTCCCTGACCCCCGTATCGATTACGCAACGGCTTCTACACAAATATCAAAGTAATTATTGATTGCTGAAGGAGAGGAAAAACATAACAGCTGGATCTGAAATAGCTGAGTGTGGGAGAGAGCAAGAAAGTGTGGAAAGAAATACGATGCTGGTGCTGTGGTCAGGCCATCACAATAGGAGCAGCACAGGGACGTGATTAGGTGTATTAATTACCCATGCTGGCCCTAAAGTGTGTTTGGA
Organism: Leuciscus leuciscus; assembly: GCF_965113295.1. Taxonomy (NCBI): domain Eukaryota; kingdom Metazoa; phylum Chordata; class Actinopteri; order Cypriniformes; family Leuciscidae; genus Leuciscus; species Leuciscus leuciscus. The sequence goes on along the minus strand of NC_138734.1, from coordinate 38,119,209 downwards.
CACGAGGGCTCAGTGGGGAAAGAACCAGGAGGAAGTTTAGCGGCAAAAACATCAGACACTGTAGAATCCGTCGGGGGACTCTTCTCCCAGCTTCGTTCTCCTTCCTCTGGTTGTTTTCTTCAGACGCTCCACATGCTGAACAAGCCTCAGGGTTCTTGTCTGGATGCTGGAGAAAGTGGGTTTATTTCTATTGTTGATGAGGATCAGCTTCTTAGTTAAAAGGTGAATTAGAGGGTTCAATAACACAAGAGGACTTTGAATAAACACAAAGATCTTAACGTTGGCCGCGGTCGACGTGTCCGAAGAATTCAAAACGTCTGTTTGAATTGGAAACGATTGTGGAAAAGTACAGTACAGTGGCATTCTTGTAAATTAATATTGTGTCGCTCCTTTTTTAATCGCTCGTGGCATTGTCAACAAGTTATCAAATTGTAAAGAGAGATTTGTTTGAAAAAAAGAAGGAAGGATAATGTTTCACCCATCATTCATCTGTGTGAACACATTTTTATAGCTGACTACTATTGACGGTTTAGCCTCCACCTCATCATGTTCAGGCTAAAGCAACAAAGGATATAGATTTAGCGCCTCACTAAAAGGCTAAACGTTTAACTTGGAGTCATATTTCACCCAAAAATGATATCATTCTAAACCCATATTCGTCTTCTGTGGAACAAAAACTAGGCTATTCAACACATCAGTCCATACTATCCTCCTTAAAGGAATAGTCACTTCAAAATGAAAATTATGTCATCTTTTACTCACCCTCAAGTTGTTTCAAACCTGAATGAATTTCTGTCTTCTGCTGAACACAAAATAAGATATTTTGAAGAATCTCGGTAACCAAACCGATATTTTTTTTCCTACTATGGAAGTCAATGGGGTACGTCAACTGTTTGGTGACTGACATTCTTCAAAATATCTTCCTTTGTGTTCAGCAGAAGAAAGAAATTCATACAGGTTTGAAACAACTTGAGGGTGAGTAAATGATGACAGAATTTACTTTTATAACTATTACTTCTATTTTTATTATGAGAGTGGATATGGAAATTTTTAACTTGACTGTACGAGGTTCCGGTATCATCCACTTCCAGTTTGTTATGCTGCTTGATATTGCAAACTAGTATGTGCAACCATATTCATTTCATTTATTATCGTAATCATTAACATACTGGTTTGTAGTTAAAAATAGTTTTACAGTTTGCTGCACTTTTTATTCTTCTAGTTATTTCCCTATAATGGCTAATTAATCTTGAAGTCTCACTCATTCACAGAAAATCGCTTATTTCAGTGTTGCAAAAATAAGGTAGCCTAGATACAACAGCCGTATCACTGAACTGACTGAGATTTAAGTCATTATTTACTGACAATCTTCCTTCCAGTGAGCTGTGCTGTGACCTGGGGCCGGTTGCATAAACCTCTAAGACAAGTTAGACATCAATTTATTTTCTTTAAGACAGTTCAAAGCTTTTTTAAATCAGTTACATAAAAACGTAGATAAGCCTACTTTGATACCGAAAACTAAGACTGACTGCCCCTGACTAACTGCTAGTTGGTCATACTAGAACTTAAGACACTGTCTTAACATTATGGCTATGTTTATGCAACCGGCCGCAGATCATGGAGTCTGAGCAGATTTGTGAACAAATTATTTAATTTCATGTTTAGAGCATTATCAACTTCATTGATTCATTGATAAGATCTGATTCAAAAGAACTATTCATTAAATGTTTTGAGCCTAACACATCGTCGCTGTCGGGCGGAAACCTCATATCTCCATATTCCGTATATCTCCTCCCCGCCTCTATTGTAAATTAGATGTTTCATGCAGTTTTGGATCATCTCTGCTTGAATAAAATAACTGTTTTTTTGTTTTTTTGTTTTTTACAGCCTTTTCTTTACTCAAGAAACACTATACAGTATATATTGGCTAATGTTGTATGGATTTGAGGAATGGAGAAGAGGCTATGACTCGACAACAAATGCTAAACTAAGACAGTGTGTAGCACTTCGTCTTTTATAACATGAGATTTTGGCAAATGACAGAATAAACTGAGCGCCCACATTGCTACAGTAAACTTTACAACCTGTAATGCAATGAACTTGCTACCTCAGATGTGGCCGTTTTTACTTATGTCTGATATTCTCTGAAATTTGCTGGTCAGAAACCTCATAACTCCAGCTGAGCTTGATTTTGGTCAAATGTTAATATAATGACACACGCATGTGTCCGACATTATATAAAGGCATAACATCAACTTTGACAACGTGGTGTTTAATTAATAAAAAATAATATTTTTTTTTTATTTAAAGTAGCGATTTTTGGAGACATGAGATTTACGCCCGATAGAGTCAATAGTCTTTATGAACTGCCGCTTTATGGAAGGAGCAGTCTGAAAATTGTGGTCTTGTTTCGTGTTTCAAAAATGAATAGCATAACAACATGAGGTTAAGTAAACATCTACAAAATTGACATTTTATTTTTGCACGAACTACCACTTGAACTGCTCTTCTATGGGTCAATCCTGTTGAATCTTTGACCCCAAAATGTGTTCAGGAACACATTAAAGATGTACTATATACTCTTCAGTTTACATTGTTTTATCACTCCTTGTGAACAAAGTGGTACTATATTACAGTAAAAGGCCTATGAATATGCTTAATAATCCATGCATTTAATAAAATAATAATATGTAGCTGTGTACAGTACATTAACTTGGTAATGCTTTTGCTGGCATGAAAATAGCATGCTGTAAAGACTTAAAAGTGCATCAACGGTGCTGTCTTCCAGAGCAGAGCATGACTACATTTCAGGGTGAACACAAGCAGAGGTCATTCGCAGATTTAACTTTGCTGAAAGATGAGTAAAAGGATAGATAGGGAATCACAAAAAAGCAAGCAGTTTTTTCGAGCAACTTGCTTCACACCTGCACTGTCTCCGTGGCAGCACGTCGGACTGGGGTCGTCTGTTGCACGGCAGGAGGATTTGGGGATGATTAATTGCGCTGTCTGCTGAATGGAGCTCTCGAAACAGCGGGATCCTCTGCATATGTAAATACAAGCAGTCTCAGCACAGCACCGAGGAGCAGGATTAACAAAACGACTCTGCTCCCGGATTCCGACCAATTCACCAATCTTTTCTATTAGCACTGACAACCCACAGGCGTGTGAGAAATCCCACAGCCCTTTCATCTTCCCAAATAAAAAACACATTAAATATCAGGCAACCCTTGTCGTGCGCAGTCGAGTGGCCTGAGAAATGGAAATCCACAGCTTAGCGCACAATCATTTCTGCACAATCTTGAGACAATAACGTCAGTGACTGCAAAGCAAATGTACGAGAAGTAATAATAATAATAATAAGTTGTTGTTACTACTACTATTACCACTACTGCTACTACTACTAATAGTAGTTATTATTTAAATGATAACCTTCTGTTTGCGATTAGAAAATAAGACAGATACAGAATTCTGCTGGTAATACTGGCCATATTATTCTGTACTATTCACTGAATTTAAGGCACATTGGGGACATTTGTAAATTGTTTAACACCGTAATTTAAAAGTCATTATTGCACCTTTGTTTTAACTTGGATAGAGAGCCGACTATTATGGATTATTATTCACAACTTTAATTAGGACTGTAAGTTATGAATAGAGAATACTGTGGAGTTACAGTCAATAAATTAATCCTAACAGCTTCTGGTCTCCTCTTAACCTGCTCTTTGTTTACAGAAAATCCACCTCTTCCTTAAGTATGAATTAAGGGATTTCTATATTCCCTTAATAGCCTGTTCATTTCTTCTCTATTCATCCCCAGGGTGCACATCACCACAGAAATTATTCATTTTGACCAAATGTCACAAAAAAATCTTGTTAGTCTATGCAATACAAAGAGATTCATCCGAATGTTTCTTTTGCATTACTAAAAGTGTGTGTGTGTGTGGGTGTGTAAGAATATAGAGGGTGAGAGAAAAAAGGAGGAGGTTAGGAGGTTGAGAATCTCTTTAAATTACCAGTGCACATTTTACCTTTCATGATATTGATTGTACATGGAAGGGATCATTTAGATTTTGAAGTTTTTCTTTCTTCTCCCTTTCTTGTCACTGGATCCTGCGGATCTTATAAATTCTGGGCCACTTTCATCAGAGGAATATACTTTCCCCCCTCATGGTGACCTTTAGAAATCCCTCTGAAACGGCAGACACCCCCAGAAGTCAGAGATATCACATTATCACGTTTTCATTTTTTTTTTCTTTTATTCTTTTCCCTTTCCCCTTTTCTACTGGAATCTATACTTTTCCATGGCATTTGGAAAGGTCAGACATGTGTTGAACATCCAAGTTGCTAATGTTTGCAAAACTTCTCTTTTTCATTGACGGAGGGGAATGTAACTGGGTGGCTCCTTTACACACAGTCAGTCAGTTTGTTGTGAAGAGGGACGTGTAGAGTTACAGTCATTGTCCCATACTGTGGCAGGGCTGTAACCACCATAGACATTGAGAGAGACAAGTCCCCTCCAATAATAAAACATTTCCAAATTGTCCCCCTCCTATATTTGATATTGTCCATGTTGCTCTGCTGCACTCATTTATGCACAGATCTGGTTGATGTTAGGATGACAAAATGATTGAGATGGCCAATCAAATTAAAGGAGGCGGGCCTTACTGTTCACAGAAGACGAGTGTGGCATTCCAACACACCACTTTAATATTTGACAACTGTTTTATGATAGAAATGTTCAACAGCTGATAGTAATATTCACTGATGCAAACAAATACATTTTATACAATTTCACAATTTTGAATGGGAAATATGCTATCATTTACATGATTTTTGTAATTAATTACATTATTCCTTTGAATTAAATAATTTCAGTGTTCAAAACATGGTTATGGCCTTGCAATCTGGCACTTTTTCTATGCACTTTAATCATTTGATATGTGTAACATGTAACAATACAGTATTCAGATAATTTATTACTTTTTTTTAAAAGCTTTTTTTTTCTCTCAAAAACTTGGACTGTATAATTGTATGCAGTAAATGAAGGCGTATGTTAACTTGAAGTGGACATATTTGAACCTTATATCCCCTCATATCCTCCGGAAGCCCCAGCACAGTGACTCCCAGATGATCCCACGGCCGTCAGCGCTCTGAACAGCATTGCTTGCAATGAGAAGGCTATGAATTACTGTACACTGCGGATTTCATTTTCTTTATGGTAACAATTAACCTCTCCCCAAATTCACCCCTCACTCTCAAGGTCAACAACCCAGATGCACAGCCTTTGCTCCAGCCCTGCTGACCCGTCCTTTACATCACACACAGGTTTGTTGTACCTATAGCCAGTATGCATGAGAATATACTTTAGAAATTTATTAAATTTGTCCTAAAGCTCATTAGCTGAAAATCATATAACACTTTATATAGTTTTATATAAATTTAAATTTAAATAAAATGTTTATTTATTTATTTATTATTTAATTTATACATGAACAAACAGTTCTGCGTTTAAAAATTATGATCATGAGTTCTGTATGTTATAAAGTAAAATAAAATATATTAAACATAATTTATATAGAATGTAATCGAAAATATATTACATTATATCATATCTAGACTTTTCATTTAATGATGTTAATGATTATGTAATGTTTGTTAATGACTTTACTAAAATACTTTTTATTTAATCTGGTATTATTATAGTGTTGCTAACTATGTAGTTAATTCAAAGCCATCAACAATGACCAGAATTAGCTAATTCACAGTGTCGGTCTTTCCTGTTGCAATTTTTGTAAACATAAAATAATAATAAAAATGCAGCTTTACAAAATTAGGTCATCAAATGATCCTTATCCTAATACACGCTTTATAAAGGAAATATTGTGTTTAATATTTAAATCTAAGATGCCAGCACAATACAAACAGCAGGTACGTGTGTGGCATGCATGCTGGGAGCTTAATTAGTTTAGTTCGGCATTCATCTTGGAGAAAGCCACGGTTCCTTTTGATGCACCGAAAAAAGGCACACACACATATGCATGTGCGCGCACACACCACCTCTCGTGTTGTTAAATCACTGCTTCACCATAATTTGACAGTTTAGTATTAATTAGTGAAACACCCCATATAGTTTAACACACTATTATTGATGACCAACCTCACTTAACTCGCCCTCCCTGTGCAAACCCCAGTTAGTTAGCCGCTCTCTGGAGTATCTCCTGCTTTAGCAGACTGCCACTAAATGCATTATATTCTCACGGCTCCATCTCTCATACACCCGCCTCGCCCTGGGAGTCTGAACCAAATGCATAATTTAAAAAGTCCTTAATCTGCGATGGCATTCCCATTTGGTCGCCAGCAGACTGCACTTTATGATGTCAGCTTTCTTCCACAAAGGTCAATAGCAGTTTTCTCTAGCCCTTCACTCCCTCCCTCTCTTTCTCGCTCTCTTTCTTTCTCTGAGGTCTGGTGTAATACGCTTTATGGGCTCGAGTCCTGACACCTGGTGACATGATAACCTTCCCTCTGCTCCAGCCTCGGCTTTTTGCTGCTCTCTTGTCACTGTTCTTTCAGATGTTGAAGCTGGGTCATTGTACACCAAATACAAACCGAAAACCTTTTCTTTCTTTTTTTCTGTTTAATTGCAAAGCAGTAAATCTTGGGTGCGTTTTCTTATGTTTTATAAACTGCTGAGCTATTTATGATACACTTCATGCTGATTTGATCTAATTTAAATTCATTCTCCTATCTCAGCTTAGATTGGTTTTCCCGAAAAGTGTAAACTCTGTGTGGCCTTATCAAAACATTGTGCAAAATAGCATTGTTGACTGCAAGTCAGTTATTTATATATTTTGATGTAGTGTATCAGTAGGAAATATCAGTTTACATTTCCAAACATTAATTTTGCCATTAATTGTAGAAATCCAATGAGAATTTAGCAAGTACAATGAGTCTGACAACAGACAGTTATGATCCACACAGAGATCTGATCTCAACATCATCAAGTCCATCCGGGAATACATGAAGAAACAGAAAAAAAAAAACTGAGACAGACTAAATCTAGAAGAACTACGGCAACGTATCAGTTTGTTCTGTTTCTTCATGTAATCACAGACAGACTCGATGATGGTGAGAGCAGATCTCCGTGTGGAGCAGACAGGCTGTTGTCAGACTCCTTGTGCTTACATAAATATCACTGGATTATTACAATTAATGGCAGAAGAAATGTTTGGAAATGCAAACAGATATTTCCTACTGACACACTACAGCAAAAGATATAAATAACTGGCTTTAAAAACTGTTTTGTTTGTGTGTGTGAAAATACTAACGTGCCTAAGACTTTTGCACAGTACTGTGTATATATATAAAACTTATCAACTACATTTCAACTAACTCTCATTAGAGTATTTGTTAAATATTAAGCAGACAGTCTACTTAAATATTAAGTATTTGTAATATTAAGTATTTATTAATAATAACCATCAAAATAAAGTTTAATCGCTAATTCTCATTTTCAGAAGTCAAAAAAGTACCAAAGAAGTTCACTTCATACCTTACAATAGCTTTCAGGCAACCTTACCAAACACCTAGCCGTAAATCTGCTGAGAGTCAGGATCCTGAGAGAGCAGCACATTGGGCTCCACTGAAAGGACATCAGATGACACCAAACTTCATCACAGAGAGAATAAAAAAGACATCACCTCGCAACAAGCTGGTGATAAAGGGTGCCTGGGCATGGGCGAAAATTAAGACTCTGTAACAAGGTCCCGGGCTCCCGGCCTGACAACCATTTTCCCCTGTATTTATCATCCCTCCATGCCATTGGCTATTACATGTGAACCTGCTGTCTTGCGGTAGACCTGGAATTTATGGATGCTCCATTATTAGGGGATTGTGGGTAGAGGTGGAGGGAGGAAGGGGATGCAGCTCTATGGTTTTCTGAGGATGTTACGATTGCCTCTTAGATTATGCCACTTGACAGGTTTGTCATCCCTGTGCACTGATGTGCTCTGCAGAGTGCTCTGATATCATTAGCTTCATTGCTCTTAATGTGTCTGCTCCCCTCTATAGCAAGACAGGTCATATATTGTGCAAATAGGTGGACAGGAGCTGAGAGCCGGGGATTACGGAAGGGAAGAAACTGCCGGCTGGTTTATTTTCACTCACTTCTGTGAGACATTGAGTATTATTATGGATACTATTCTAAGGTCATGGGAAGTTATCACAGCGTCATTATTTGGTAGGTTTAACTGTATTTTTTCCATAATAAAATCAATAATTTAGGATGTGTTCACACTTGGTTTGTCCGGACAAAAAACAACAAACACATTTGGTCTTGGTCTGCTTAGCGTTCACATTGGCATTTTAACACCGAACCTAAAGATTCCGAACCTATAAGCATAGGGATATGTTCACAATCTGATTGGTCGGCTTTAATATGTATATTTCGTGACAGAACTTACCGAACATCCAAAACAATGCTGTGTTTTGGGATAAATGCGCTTGTTGTATGTGCGTAGCCTGATGGTATTTTGACCAGCTGAAAACTCGTGAAGAGCTTATAAAATGTGTAAAGGAATCAAAACAGCGGCAGGAATCCCTCCGTCACACACACAAACGAAGATCTGCTGCGAGGAGACATAGTTCTGATGCCTTCACTGAACTGTGATGGCCAATTTTCTCTGTTATGCTTGCACATTCTGTTCTTTTTAGGGTCGCATCTTGAGACATCATGTCCCGTTATTGTTTCGTTTACATTTCTTTGGTCATTGTTGCGTTCATATTTCATTCGAACCGCACCACAGCTCGACCGAGACCCATCCTTTCAACGGTCTCGGTCCGCTTGTTTGGTGCGCAACAGGGTTCGGATGGCAGAGTTCACACTTATTTAAATGAACCACACTAACAGAGCAATCTCACCAGGGTTCGTTTTAATCCAACCAAACATGCCAAGTGTGAACACACCCTCATATAGCATTTCAATAACCTCATATTTTAGCATCAAATTATGAGGAACACAAAATAATCCATGTTCTTTTGATTTTAATCTGTGTTTTTTTTAATGGATAACTGCCTTGACATTTTGCCACAACGCTGCCTGTATCTGTGAGGAGTGTCGGAGCAAGCGCTTGTCAAAACCAAGTCTGTGACCTTCAGATTCTTTATATTTTCACATTAGCATCAGGCTGTTTTTCCCAAACTGGCCTAGCAGCTGAGCTAAGTGCTAATGACTTATTACTGAGCCCATGTGAACACATCTGAACGCATGTGGACGCAACTGGGCAAGATAGCAATTAGACTAAATCAAATAACAGTTTAGTATTTTAAAAGATAAAAGAAAAAGAAAATAACAATTGGATCATTATTGAATCTATTGAATCATTATTGAATTTAAAATAATTGTTTTCTATTTGAATACATTTTGAAATAAAATTTATTATTATATGTTCACACTGTCAGTCCAAATCCAGTTATGTGTTTATCCGATTGAAATCTGATCTAAATGATTGACTGTCCACACTTTCTATTTCAACTGTTTGGATCTGATTTGTGTGTCCCATGGCGCTCTTTCGTTTTCTGGAATATCTGCATGATTTTTTATGGCAATGACGCCAAAAACAACAACAACAACAGCAGCAGCAGCAACGTGGAGGGGTTTGCAATACAGATGTTGTCTTATTTACAACATGACAATGTGTAGCCGCTGCGCTGGAACATAGAAACGTAGGAGGCTGGTATGAGCGGCTTTATCCCGTGCTGTCGTCTCCGCCAGTTTCAAAACATGTCTGTATTGTCAAAACATATTGTCATGTTCTGCTCGTCCGGCACTTTGCAAGAACACAACCTTGTTTCTGGTTGTGTGGTTGTGAGGAAGCGACTTTCAGAATGTTTCCTATAACGTCTGACCTTTATGTTTTATGTGGCATGAGAAAGTCACAAACCAGAGCGGTCAAACTGAAACAGATTTCCAGATTTTTTTTTTTTTTTTTCTGTTCACACTTGCTAAATCTGATCGAATTCCAATCGGATATGCACAAACATCTGATTTGTACAGACAGTCTGGACAAGGCTTAAGTCTCACATCAAAGCTGAATTTTCAGCATCATTACTCCAGTCTTCAGTGTCATATGATCCTTCAGAAATCATTCGATCACTTAATTTTTTTTTTAAGTGTTTATTTAAATATATATTTAAATATAAAGGCTTTACTGTCACTTTTAATCAATTTAATGTGTCCTTACTGAAATCAATCAAATTGTTTTCTTAAAAATAAATAAATAAACAAACAGACTCAAACATGCATATTAAAATGTTTCCGATTCGTACAGTTTAGCTTGAATTAGACATTAGGCCATGATTCTTTGTTTAAAATGGAAATAATGCCTTTTGTTAAGCTGTTGTGAAAATAAATAAATAAATATTAAAAGGTAAATGTTCTACCATTGTAATAAATTCTATAAATATTGTGTAAACTCTCTATAAACAGTGTAGTAAAAGATTAGATTTAACTTCCTGTGACATTTTTGTCCTCGGAGTGCTGTTTTGATTTGCCGAATACAGTAGGAGGAGCTGCCAGAGTGGCGGGTGGACGGGGATGATTTGTGAATTCGGGACATGTGGTCAGATGGCTTAAAATGCAGAGCCGCATGAAATAGGTCAAGTGCTGGTTATGTAATGAGCCACGCTAAAAAAGAGTCCAGTGTAACCCCATCATCAACACAGCATACGTTACTCCAGGGCTCGACCACAGGCAGTCCATAACTTATGAGGAGAGCCATTTGGATCTACTCTCAAAAAGGCAGTTTTATAACCCTCAAATGTGATGCGTAACAATCCTGTTATGTTAAACTTGCCTGTAAATAATGACTTGCACAAGGTTAGTTGGAAAAGAACAGGCAGCCTTCGGTACATAAGCGAATATCAATCCGTAGTTTATTGTGCCGCTCCAGGCTTCCTTTTGGCCTGCGCTAAGCAGAATGGGACGCTCCCATCCGGGCCTCTCTCTCTCTCTCTCTCTCTCTCTCTCTCTCTCTCTCTCTCTCTCTCTCTCTCTCTCTCTCTCTCTCTCTCTCTCTTTCTCTCGGGTGATTCCACTGGCAAGGTCCTGTAGACCTGATGGAAAACGCAAGATAAGGATCCGCTGAGGCCAGGAGAAACGGCCGTCCAGAATCTGGTGAGGGAAATTAAACCAATTGAGGAAGTGGCTATTTTTCTGGGCCCAACGTGAGTTATTGGACCAAGACAGGGGGTGTATATTTTTGTTCGGATGGAGAAGGGAGTTGAAACGAGCGAATATTGCTGAAAGAGCGCCGCTCGCATTCAGGCCCAGACAAAAGCTGGAAATGAAATAACTTCCTTTCCTCAGGAAAACACTGCAGCTCCTGACAGAATAATAGCATCGCAGGAGAGGGAGAGGGGGCCGACAACGCTCACTCACAAACACAGGAAACCGTCCGGCTGCCTGCTCAAGCTGTTAAAAGCGCACGGACACACACACACACACACGCACCGACACATGGCACAGTGACAGTAAGAGGAGCCGGCTGAAAGTCCTTGGAATGGCAGGACATTTACCTTTGAGTCAATGATAAACAATTCATCTCTGACCTTCATAAATATTCACAACTCTCCCTGGACCAACTCAAAAATCTGTCTCTTTACTACTATCTAATGTAAACCTCTCTTTTACTGTACAAATATAGTTTTTCAAGAGGCAGCTTTTACACTTGACAGAAGATTAATGAAATATTTTTAAGGCCAGTGTTTAATATAATATAATATTTTTGTATCCCTGTGCATAATTTGTGTTTCTGTGCGTGCTCGACTTCGAGAGACAGATTATATTTTGGCATTTCATTGCCGTGGACCTTTTTTCTTTAACCTTTGTGACCTCAACTGGGGCCTAGACCTTCTCAGTCAGGTCCCTATTAGGCAAATAAGGTCTGATAAATCTTTGGCACATCTTTAATGAGGACTCCTGAGCCGAGTGATGTTAATTAAGAGAGGTTAACCAAGATGTGAGTCGCTCTCTCCTCTCATATTTCACCCAGCTAATTTCTCCTCATTGCCCTGGCCTTGATGATGTAATGCATTTATCTGGGCAAGAACACACCCCGTTCATCTTGTCTCCAATGCTGCTCTTTTACAGAAAAAACACACACACAGATCTAAATCTTTTATTTCTTTTGGGTACAGCGAAAAATGTTTAAAAGGCAAACAAGTAAAATTATTCCAACCTGAAATAAGACTTCACACAATGTGCCACTTTCTTATTAAGTAATATTATTCTTTAGACATTCCTTTATTAAAAATGCGTATTTAATATTTTATAAACAGCTGCGCATATGTGTAATTTGCTTGTGAATGTAAGTTTGCAAACAAGATCAAAAGGTAGAGTTTTAAAACGTAAGAAGAAATACAGCTTTAATGATGAGTGAATTGGTTGAGGAATCCATCTTCTCTGTGTGTGTGTGTGTGTGTGTGTGTGTGTGTGTGTGTGTGTGTGTGTGTGTGTGTGCGCATAAGTGTGAGTCATGTAAGTGTTTAAATGCACGGCGGTTTCTTTCGGCATAGTCTTTAAAAGCTGTTTTCAATCAAGCAAATGATTCCTTTCTTGCAATATGTTAATGCAGGACTGATTTATCAGTGTAGTAAAAGTTAATTACCATATGTTTGTGACTGCTGTAAGATGATGTATTTAATGTTTATAAGTGGGATTATTAAAATGTCCTGACTCCTGATTACAGGAGACTCCATCCAAAAGACTACTGCTAATTATGTCTTTACATCATATATTTCAGTTCTGAACCGGACAAACATTAAAACTTAGCATACGTTGCATTAAAATAAGATAATTCCGTCTGGTTTTTGTAAAGCTGACATATAGTGACCTACAATATATTTTTTTTTCTGTGAAATACAAACTTGGGTTCTTTGTGGAAAGTAGTTCACTGCCAAAAGTCATTTAGACAAATAATCTTCCTCAAATATTTCACCGTGAGAAGGGCCCTGGTGGATAATTTTAGCTCCGCTATCTAACTAACTCGCCTGTTTGTTCTTTTAGGTGGGTTTTAGCTGGGAGTTTTAATTGCAGCTCTGTTTATGGACGCAAAGGTTGATTCTTGACCTGTGTGGGTTATCGTTTTCGCATAGCCGGTTTCCCCCCGTTCCAGCGAATCAATTGTCTGGTAATCTCCCACCTTAGCCTTCAATTGTGAGAAAACGTATCCATTACAATATACCTAGTTTAATCACTTGACCCAATGCTGCTCTCTCTTATAGGAAGAAAGGAAAGGTTAGGAGACAGAGGGGCCATTCTAATATGAAGGAAGGTTCACACATTTTTCTCTGTAAACTACTTGGCTTACATTGTTGTAGGATGCACGTCTCCAGAGCCTGTCTAGTTTTTGTGAGAACAAAATGCTTTTATTAACGTGTGAAAAACACTAAATGGCGGCGTCTAATATGGGAAACCTACACTGATTTTTAGCATTAACTGAGAACTGAGCATTAAAAGATAATGATCGTAATACTATGTAAATACTTTTTTTTTCACAGCTAGACCATATGCAGACTCCACGCAGCTGCTCTGTTATCGTAAGAAGATTTGTTGCATGTACTGTAGAGCGCTGAAGATCACTGTATCAGTTGTACGACAGAATGTGGTTTGCAGTACAGTATCAGATATCACGGCCTGTCCTGTGAAACATAAGCCTCGTACAGTGGACACATTGTGCTTCAGAGCAACCGAAGCACTAGAGCAGCTCCGGTGCTTTTGTGTCCCACAAACTGCTGTGGTTCCATGCACTTGTGCATTTGTAGGCGTTTCGGTCCCTGCGCTCCAATCCAACATGCTTGTGAACGATCCAAAAATTCAACAGCATGTCCGTTACTTTGATTGGCTGACATTTGTTTATTCATGTTGTTTCGTTTGCTTGTTCATATGTCAATTTTTACATAGCCTAAGCTTCTTACTGACTCAAAGTGACTTGATAGATCTTCCCGATGATGTTTAGCTTTCTAGTTTGATTTTATAATTTTGCATGCACATAGAAAAGTGCCTATATTACAGATGTATGCCAAACATTATGTAATTCCGAAGGCATATTATTACCATTAATCAGATTATATAGACATTCTTGCCTTTTCCTGCTTTTTAAAGCAGCCGTTTAAGCTGGTTAATTTAGATTAACTGAAACAGTGTAACTAATTAAATTGCATTATGGAAATTACCCTATACTTATAAGTATATTTATAAATATACTTATAAGTGGAACACAAACAATTGTGTATTATTTTAATTATTGTTATTTTGTCCGCCTCAAATAACAAATACAACAGGATTCCACTGACACGCTTGGATTTATTTTCACTAATCAGCAATGGTTTCAAGTTTTTCCAATCGTTAGCCTCATAGCATAATTGCCTGAGTCATATTTCAATGTTTTTGGAAAACAAGAAAAAAACACAAAATGACTTGGCAATTATGCTATGAGGCTAACGAAATGTAAATCTGGAAGAAAATGTGCTCTGCATAAGCATGATACCTTCTATACACATACGCATGCTCACACATGTGTGCATATTAATTATTTGAAAAGTAAATATAATAGTATACATATAGTTTACATACTTACTATTTTTAAAAGAAGTTTGCTAGAGCTGAAATGGATGATAAATACAGTAAAAACTGCAATATTGTGTAATACAATTTAAAACTGTTTTCTATTTAATTTATTTGAAAGTGTAATTTCTTCCTGTGATGCAAAGCTGAACTTTCAGCATCCAGACTCCAGTGTCACGTGATCATTTCAGAAATCATTCTAATTTGGTGCTCAATCATTTTTAATTTTTTTATGATTATCAATGTTAAAAAAACAATTGTGCTTCTTAATATCTTTGTGGAAACTGTGATACTTTTCTCCCTAGGATTCTTTGATGAATACAAATTTCAAACGAACAGTATTTATTTTAAATAGATTTTTGTTTGTAATGATGTAAAAGACTTTACTGTCACTTTTGATTAATTTATGCATCCTTGTGTAGAAAAAAAAAGGAAAGTATAGTGAAAATGTAACAACTAAAGTGTCACTGTGCATTTAACTTGATACAAGTGATTTTATTACGTAAGTTGACTTGTAACATGTTGCCCCTAACACTGTCTGATGCCAATTAGATCTTTATTCAAAGCTATAAGTATCTATGGAAGCATCTTCCCTGGTGTTTCTTCCCTCAGCTTTTGCATTCAATCCCTTCGTCGGTTTGCATCACGTAGGCGGTAGAATGATGAGCCGTTAACTTGGTTAAGAGGATCACTGAAAGCTTAAAGTGATCTATAAACTGAGGGATGCCAAGGTTCAGGCTTTGGTCAAGCCTTGCATATTTAATTTGCCCTCCAAGAAAGGATGTGAATAAATTCTGTTGCAATTCTTAACCACTAACACAGGTTACACAGGTTATTTTTTAACCATATTCAACTGTAAAACCCGCAAGATTCTACTCTGGAAGATGCTATGATTTCATAGAATTCGTATATACACCTTGAGACCATAGAATGATGAAACACACATGCAACGTGGTCCCACTTAAAGACTCTTCCTAAAGTCACTCGATTAGCTGATTTCTGATATTTGTTCAGTTCTGTGTTCTACTTTCTCCACCATAAGAAGGGATAGCCTTTATAGCCAACTTACTTCTAGCTAATTGTTTTTTTTTAGAGTAACGGTACTGTAATAATAACAAGGAGGAGCATGTACTGTAACTACCTTTGTTTTGATGTTCAAAAAATGTTATTACAGGAAAAAAATTATTCCAACCAAGAATTGGATTTTTACTCCATAGACTATTTCTAATTTCCTCTCCCAAAATGTAATATTTATAGACTAGTTTTATTTCAGTGTAAGTGTGCCACATGCAAAGTACTGTTCATCCTCTATGGCTGAGACTTGATCTGTCTAATGAATAAATGTATATTTTATGCAAATCAGCCCTGCATTGAAGATTGATGATCTCAGCATATTCAGTGGTGCCGCTGGAAACCAATCAGACAACACGCTTTTAATAAGACACGCAGTGTTTTCCTTGAAGCCAAGGAAGGTGAAATACAGTTATATTGAACTGGCTTCAGGATGAATGATTTAGCATCTAATAAATGAGGAACAAACAGCTAAAAATGTCTCATGAAACCTTTTGGTACATGTTTTCACGAAGGAATCCTCCTGTGCTTTATAAAACAGGATATAAAGTATTTTGTTTTTTAGACTCATTCACTAGAAGACACTGTTTCAGTTACTGTATATATTAAAATATTTGGTTATTTGATGGGAATGCAGAGCAAAATATTTTGATGCAAAGCTGTTTTCAAGTGTTTAATTTACTAGCTGTTAAGAAGAATCTTTATTTGTATTTATATGTTAGTAGTATATTAATAAGAGCTTCAAGATCATTAAATGATGAATTTTCTTTTTTAGACTGAATAATCATTGTGTTTAAGTGATTAAGTTGTCAAAACATTTCGGGCCTTGAGCTACTCAATATATTTGCCTGTAAATAAACAGTGAGGTCCAAAATTCCACATTGAAAATCTGGTATTTGCTTTATTGAAAGCTGGAAATAAATGTAGACTTGAGTGAAAAGAGTTATTAATGTTAAAATTAACTTATATTTAAAAAATTGTTTCTTAAATGCATGTAATAATGTAATTTGTAACAACAATAGTTAGAGCTGGGTTAAAAAAAAGAGTGCAATTTCTTGATTTTAATCTATTCTCACTTTTGTAAACCGATATCGATTCTTAAACCCCAAGAATCGTTCTTTCAGTCTATGCTGTTTTCAGTTAATGAATGAACTGAACTTTGTAACGCACCTCTCATTAAATACATTCCAATAAGCTTGGTGCTTTGCTACTGCTGATATGGATATGAACATCAGAAGCTATGTTGAAAAACACAGTACAACTCACCGAAATCCATATCATGTCTCAATCCTTGTTTCATCCATGAAAAACGTCAATAAAAGTGCTTGTGAACAATATGCCACGTACAGTATAATGTTACATTACCTCAGTAAAGCCATTCAGTCACCATAAAGTCAGCTATAATGAACTCTAGAGAAGATAATATTGCTAAATAAAGGCTATGCACCACCATTCTACAATATTTAATGAATATTTGAATCTGTCAAGTTTTTATGATAGCCATAAAAGTAGAAACATAATTATGTAATTATAAAGTTAGTATTTTAACATTATTAATATAAAAAAAGTTAACCTTAAATATTATTGCAATGTAGTATCAACTGACTCCCTGTATGGTTAACAGTAATAGTTCAGAGATTTTTTTTCCTTGAGAAAATTTGCTGTATATTGTACTGTACCTGATATATATTGGTGTGCTCAAGTCGTATTTACAAGTTGATTTACGCACATGAACGTAAATACGAACATGAATACCAGTGGGAAGCTTGGGATTTTCTTTTGGTCCCGAACTTTACGAGTTGGGTAGTGTCAGTGAGAAACTAAGAGGAATACCACAATACTTACAGGTAAGGTAAGAACTAATCGCCTGCACAAAATACGATTGCATTGTAATATAGTATGTAACAATAAAAGCTTCATAAATTATTTAAAAACATAAAAAGCAAAGCACACCTGATGCACATTCTGTGTTCTTAATTTTTTATGTATTTTTGTGCAGTTAATTAAGAGAAGGTACACCGCCATCTTACTCCGACGAAAGTGGAACACGATTTCCCACCTCGTAAATATGAACATCCCAGGAGGCAGGGCCGGAGTGGGGCCACTTTTCAGCCCGGGAGTTTCAGGCCCAAGACCGGCCCACTTTTTCCATGGTGGAATTCCAAATTAGCACTTTTTCCAAATTGGATAAATGAAGCAACAGTTCAGCTCTTACTATTGGTTACTTACTCTTACTTACATGGTTCAACAAATAATGTAAAGGTTAAATAATAATTCACTTAGACTTTTATAAGAAGCAATTGCGACTTAATTTCACGCAATTCTGACTTTATATCTCGTAATTCTGAGAAATAAAGTCAGAATTGCGAGATGTAAACTCGCAATTGTGAGATAAAGTCGCAATTATCTTTTAAAATGTTTTATTCTGTGGCGGAAACAAGCTTCCATACCTCCTGGCCTCTTCCTCCCATCCATCCTCCCTGACGCTTACCGTTACCGGCACCGCTATCGGTAGGCGGTGCCGTGGTAGCCTACCTGAGAAAACGTTTTGGATAAGACGGGCTATGGACCCAACCAATTCTATAGGAGGGGAGGGGAGAACTCCCTCACATGGTACAACCCATGCAGAGGCTGCGCGCTGCGGTGTCAGAATGCGGAACGTGTGTAGCCTAATGTAACTAACGTGACAAATGTGAAAAAAAATAAAAATCCTCGACCGGCCCAAAAGTGAAGCGGCCCACCGGGAATTCTCCCGATTCTCCCGATTACCCATCCCGGGCCTGCCAGGAGGACTTGAACACAACATATATCCAAATTAATCTAGAGTAATCAGGTTTGGTTGGATTAAAACAAACTCTGGTGTGATTGCTTTGTTAGTGCGGCTCATGAATAAGTGTGAACGCTGCCATACGAACTCTGGTGCGCACCAAACAAGTAGACCAAGACCCCTTAAAAGGTGGCTCTCGGTGTTCTTCCAACCATCTCTGGTGCGGTTTGACTGAAATATGAATGCAACACAGACCAAAGACATCTAAATGAACCAAAAACAGGACGTGATGTCACAAGATGCGACTCTAAAAAAGACAGTCAGGTACTGTCGTCTTGCAGCAGATGTTCGTTTGTGTCTAACAGAGGAATTCCTGGTGCTGTTTTGACTCCTTTACACATTTTATAAGCAGTCTGTGAGTTCTCAGCTGGTAAAAATACCATCATACATTCACACATACAACAAGTCTACATTTAGCCCAGCACACAGCATTGTTTTGTATGATCGGTCATCATAAAAGTTATTATTATTTTTATTATATTATTTTAATTAAAACATTTTTGGTCTGGACCAAAATAACCAAGAGAACCGAACAAGTGTGAACACATGCTTAGACTCCACCATATCCTGAAATCTCCAACAAATTATGGCTAAATAGAGAGCACATTGATCCAAATGCGGTCTCACACCATTAAGATTGTAATACTGTTGGTCAGCATACCAACAGGTACAAAGAATGAAGGCAATGAAAAAAGAGAACATGAAACCTCTATTTAGTGGGCTTAAATCTTTTCCAAAGGTCTCTCTGCTTAGCACCAGCGATGTGCTATTACAGCGGATGAGCTGCTAATTGTGAGCTGAATTATTGCTATTGATCTCAGCTCAGCCAGAGCCAAACAAACAAAGGCCTGAAATGTTAAAGGGGAGGGAAGTCTAAGAAATATGAGAGGTGACATTTCTGTTCAAACACGTATTTCCTTCGGTATTTGGCAGCCGTGTGGAGAAACAAGCACCTTTCTATTGCTATTTGCATCGTTATAAGGCCATAAGGTCAATGCTAGCTGTGTCATGCAGTTTTGTAGGTTGTCACTGGTTTATATTGTCAAGTCGGGAACATCTTAAAGGGATAGTTCACCCAAAAATGAAAATTCTGTCAGTAATCACTCACCCTCATGTTGTTCCACCCCTGTAAGATTTCGTTCATCTTCGGAACACAAATTCAGATATTTTTTATTAAATCTGAGAGCTGTCTCACTCCTCCATAGGTTTCTATGTTATTGAAACTTTCCAGCCCAGAAAGTTAGTAAAGACCATGTTTAAAATAGTCCAAGTGACTACAGTGGCTCAACCATACGTTTATCAAGCGACGAGAATACTTTTTGTGCGCAAAAAACAAACAAAAATAACAACTTTATTCAACTATTCATTTTCTTCTGTGTGGGCCTCTGAGTGAGTTCACGTAGTGTAACAGCGCAGCGCTTATGGGTTGTACTTCAGAACGTAGGCTCACTATTGGCCAGCATCACACGCATCACACACATGACCAGCGTCGGCCAATAGTGAGCCTACGTTCTGACGTACAACCCATAAGCGCTGCACTGTAGTCACTTGGACTGTTTAAACATTGTCTTTACTAACTTTCTGGGCTGGCAAGTTTCAATAACATAGAAGCTTATGGAGAAGTGATCAGCTCTCAGATTTATTCAAAAATATCTGAATTTGTGTTCCGAAGATGAACGAAAGTCTTAATGGGTTGGAACAACATGAGGGTGAGTAATTACTGACAGAATTTTCGGGTGAACTAACCCTTTAAGTTATTTTCATAGTAATTATCACCTATCCGTTGGTTTTGAATTTTAACCTTGAACAGCTAATTTTGATTTAAAAAAAAAAAAAAAAAAAAATTTAATTAGTTCCCGCGAGGATCTGCTTATAATGACACTATCACATGCTAATATTTTCAAAGCACTCCAACTTAGCTTACATAGTGACATTACATATTCTAGCATATGAGTTTAATACACCACAATAATAATTCACAGTCATGAACTTCACAGTAACTTCAGTATCTCTGTTTGTTTTTTTACTTGAATTCCTTCACCTGTTAACCATAGCAGAGAGTGATTCAAATATCATGAATCAAACTGCCTTAGGCTGCATTACCCACAAGCATCATGAGCCAAGTTGATCGTAGAGAATATTGGTGGCAATGGTCTTTACGATCAACTTGGGCTCACAATGCTTTTGGGAAACGCAGTTCAGATCTGATGTATACAAACACTCACATAACAAATATAGTGTTTCTGATGTGTCATTTTCCATATTAACAGTTTTGAACTTTAAATACTACTTTTAATACTACTTTTTAAAAATGGTAGTCAGTGTATGTGCACTTGCGTAGTATTCAGTATATACTGCTTTTTCCCTCTCTCTATCATTTTTTTATAATTTTTTTTTTTTTATACAGCCTAAACTAGGACATTTGTATTAAATGTCATAACCTTTTGCCATAGGGCATCCAATTAGCCATGTATAATACCTGGTTTATAAATCCATAAAGAGATTTTTCTTTTCTTTTCTTTTAAATACATGTAGTGCCCAGTCAAGCTTGGGAACACCTAGGGGTGAAGTATTCCATAATGAAGACCTTTTATACTGGTTTCTAATTGTGATCTGTTCAGAGCAGATATTGTCCATTTTCTTTCCACTGTCCCTAAGTGAATTAAATTAAATGGTTTGATGGTTGACAAATCAGTCAGAGAGATACAAAATATATATGTTAGATCCTATAATACCCAAGGGCAGGATATTTTATTCTGGGATTGTAGACTGAAAACTCGTCATTAACGGCATTGCAGAAGAATATATTCACATTTGTTTTTCATTTGTATGTAGTTCCAAAGTATATTTGTGGTTTCACATTGGAATCATCACTAGGATATCATCAATCTAATGCATCTAGCCACGAAATGGTCCTTTTAAGCTGTATAAGAAACCACTCCTATATTATAACCTTACCCAGTTTGATGACAAGGTTAGCTTAACATGCTCTGTTTGTTGTGAACAGCATGTGTAGCTTCCCAAGATAATATCAAACACGTGCCAAGAGAGAGGTCGTTTGACCTTTGGCAAATTGTGCTTTACAGCACTTAAGATCTCTCAGTGATACAAAGTGAGTTAATGAGGATGTGGTCTCACGGTTTCTACACCTCGTTCCTTTAACCACTCCTCTCCAATCTTTCCCCTGTTCCTTTTTTGTCCTCTCAAGCCAGAGACAAATCCCCATGCCTTGCCTGCTGCTTTTATTAAATTCTCCTCAATAAAAAAGCTCAGACAGGATTTATTAGGTACTCAGCACAGACGTTTAGTATTTCCCCCCAGTTATTAAGTGAAAATCAATAGAAAGCAAAGAAAATGGAAGTCATACAAGTGTTGTCGCCCTGATATTATGTCGGCTGTCGGGTTAGATTCATGACAGGGCCACAGAGCGCTTGTGAGGTGGACTTTCTGCTTACATTGCAAGACCTAAAGTGGAGGTTATTCATTAGAGTAAGCCAGCGGTCAGATACATTTCCAGGCCATTTCACTCATCTATCTTTGAGAGGCCAGTATAGAGTGGGGAAGGATGCTGATATACCCTGATAGAGATGTCAGGTTTTATGCACCAATCCTCCGATTTATCGTTATTTTGTTCCCAAGACCTCTTTAACAGCCCAAGAGCTCCTAAAATGAGGTGTAAACTCTAGATGTGGCCATATGTTCTCGCTGTATTTGTCACAGGCAGAACGTAATTGATACTTTTCCTATTAAATCCTTTTTGAAAATGGAATAAAATTGGATAAATATTTTACTGCGCACTAATTTGCCATACATTTATGCTTAGAAAAGAGTAGGGCACGCTGCATGTGTTTAATAAATGCCAAATAGCTTCAAGTAGTGTATTTAGGAAAAATACATATTTAGGATTGGATTTTATGGCTTAAAATGGTTGATTTAACAGCTAGCTGCTATGTCATTCATTTGCACATTGGAAAGCGCAAAGAACGGCTCCTCCATTTAAGTAGCACTCTGTGCCAATGAAATTTATCACATGGAGACAAAGCCTTTGTCTCTGTATGTTAGCTCCTTTAGTCAAAGTGAGTTTAGTTAATATACATTCAAGAGAGGGGAGAAAACCTGTGAAATAAAGAACTTAACCGGCACACTAATTTAATTACTCTTAAGACCTCCATGACAGTAATGTAAATATTCTAACGCCTGGACCCGAGACACTCGGAGTAATTACTTAAAGCTTTCCCTCAGATCTCTCCCGACTTTTTTATTATCCAAAAGCTTTTTAACATTAGCACTGTCTTCCTGACAAATTAAATGAAATTTCATTACTCCAGCCATCCTAATGGCATGAAACTGTCTGCCGTGGTGTGGCGGCCCTCCTTGCCGACTACCCAAGCAGATTAATCAAATAGTCAGCTTCAGAGTCAAACTGAAGAGAGCATCGATCCGAAGGTCTGGGTGCATTGAAGGATTCAAGGGAAAGGAAGATTTGAACTTTGAATGAGAGACACCCACTAACTATCGATCTCCATATGTTAAATACAGAGACAATTTCGGGACAATTATTTAGTGTCAGACTGGAACCCAAGGTGGTGCCAAGCTTTATCATTCAAAGTAAGCCAATTATGTAAAGTATAAATTAGGGCTTTTAATCCATATATGAGATATATGATATGATATGATATATGATTCAAAGCACGCTAAATATGCAAAGTGTAAATTAGGGTTATCAATCCATTAAAACATTATTACATTACATTGCATTACATTCCGTTTCTGGGTAGTAACTGAATATATGTAATCTGGACGTAATCCGATTACACAAATGAAATATTTGTAATTAGATTATATTATTTTTTTAAATACTCATAATCAGACTACTGTTACATTTTTATTGATTACATGATTACTTAATATTCACAATACGGCAGTCAATTATTCATAATTCATTGATTTTCACAAATTCATCTCTTTTTATCTTTTAAATGTTCCTTTTTAAAACAGCATTTTGCTTATCATCCAGAAAGTCATCCAGTTTTGTGGAATTGCATAAGTCAGAGTCCACACAGCATAATTTGTGTAATATTTAATATTTTGTTTTATTTTGATTAGTTTTTGTTTTAAAATTGTACATTTGTATGGTTTAATGAATTAGTACCTTTTCATTAATTTACGAACCCCCTGGAGTTTCTTCACAAACCCCAGTTTGGAAAACCCTGACATAATCAAAAAATTTTTGATAACAAATGTTCAACTTTTTTCTTTTTTTTTCTCAAACAACTTTGACATTTTATTTAGACTTTATTTCTCAAATTCCGAGTTTAGAAATAATCTCAGAATTGTGAGATAAAACGTCGCAATGACTATTTAAAATATATATATGTATATATATTTTGTGGCAGAAGCATGCAATAGATACATGATTTAGGTAAAAAATAATCAAAAAGTTGTCAAATTAAGTTACTAACTACAATTTATATTCAGTAAGTAATCTACCCAGCACTGATTATATTATATTATATTATATTATATTATATTATATTATATTATATTATATTATATTATATTATATTATATTATATTATATTATATTATATTATATTATATTATATTATATTATACTTGAATGCACTGCGGCTCTGATCTGATATCTTCTTTCATGTTGTGATCTGCTCACACAAGAAGGCTGTAAATTCGTACATATGATTTGATAGCTCTCTTGTGTAAGCTGATCTTGGGTTGTCTGTATGGCCAATACCTTCCTGTACCTATACTGTACAATCATAAGCTGTCAAAATATTGTATATATGTGAAATGCCATTCACAATAGTGATTATGCTCATTTCTATAATAAGAGAAGAAACATAGGGGGGAGGTGAACTTATCTCGAATGGAACTGTGTTTTGCCATTAGTTGAAGATGTTTAACACCTTTAGGTTTTGTGAGGGTTAAGCTGCTTGGCCTTTGATCTCTCTGGGGTAAGGTCCTGCCAAAGGCCCTCTCCCCCTTCGTGCGGCCCTTCGGGGACTCTCAATCCGATTGCTGGCCCGCAATGGATGCAGATCTCAAGGTTACACCTGAGTGTTCAAGGGCAGGTCCAAGTGTAATCGGCACTTAGATCATAGATTAATCTTATTTGCTATCTATTAGGCTTGATTCTAGCTTCCCTCGCTCCCCCTCCTAAAGCCAGGATTACGGTGATAGTTTAAGATAATGGATTCTTATGGAAGGGGAGGTCAAGAAGGCTTCGTGTTTCAGAAGCAACAGATAATATGATTAATCTAAAAGCCTCTTTCAAAGGGGGTCCCACCTTCACAGGCCTAATTGCCAAAGAGGGATGGAAGAGAGAATAAATCTGCAATGTTGCCCGCAAACCCGCTGGATGAGACGCTTTAAATTCAACTAGAGTGTTTCATTAATTAGGGCTTTATTGTATAACCCATGTGTGGGTGATGACAAAGACTTTTTTTGATATCTGAATGTGTTCTTCATCCACTTATTTTCCATTACGGATAATCCATGGAGACAGATCTTTCCATACAAGACAGATTCCTAGACTGGTTGTGGGTAATTTTCATTTAACCTCCCGCAAAATGAAAATGTTGTGACCTGGTTGCAGCAAATAGCAAATAAAGGACTATGTGTAGATGAATATTGACATTATTAAGGGTTTTTTATGTGGGTGCCATTGACATTTCCTTAATACAACAAAACAATAGCAGACATGCTTTGATGGAGAGCTTTCATTACTATATTTACTCTGGTCTCAAAATTCACTATTAACATTTATCCAATACGTGGCTTGGGGAAATGCAATGCGTAATCATTTCACTGAGATACTCAAAGGTTATGTCAAGTCGCATGGATTCCCTCCGCTACAGCTTAACTCCAGGGGGGGAAAAATCCTGTTCTTTCTGTGATTTCTATAGGTAGCCACTATCCAAACTGATAAAAGATAAATAGTGATAAAAATATCCTAATGTGACAGCCCAGCAGATAACCTCAGGAGACACATCGGTTATCGGAGCCAGTCATCAGCAAGTGAATATTTATCACAAAGAACAGACTCATCGCGGCATCACCGCCTGCATGTTTACTAGCTAATACAAGTGGGAGACATGTAATCTTTTCAGGGTAGAACAATTCCTGCTTCAATCTTACAGAAATACAGGGGGCAAATACATGTAAGCACAGTACACACAAACAAGAATACACAAATGCCTCAAATGATCATACACTATATTCCGCTGTCTGTATGGATTGTCTTTTCACTGTGGTGATGTAAAAAAAAAAGAAAAGGAAAAAAAAGTATTATATATATATGAATACTATATACGTAGTCTGAGAACAAAGCCTGCTAGATCATCAGGCATTAGACAATCGAGCTGGTGAAATTCTCTCCTATAAGCATGTGTATAAATGCATTTTTACGAGAGGCTGTTTATAACTGGTATTTTAAAAGAAATTCTTTTTTTTTTTTTATCCGGAAGGTCACCTATAAATAATACATAAGTATAATCTATTATTAAACTATTGGGAAATACCTAAAAAAAACATATTCCAAAAATATCATTACCATAAAGTGGGAATGATGTATGGCAGATCATGTTCGTGCCTTATTTAATGTTTCCCACACCATTTTATAGAGAGGGGTAAACAATCAAAATATAGACATTCTTTTATTCTGTCAAATCAGTAAGCAGCTCAATCATAAATGACTGACAAATCCAGGGAATTGAAAAGGTCTCAGAGTGTGCCCTCGTAGGAAGGAGAGCTTTTTCTTGTCAAACATAAACCAAATTAATGTTAGACCTTGTGGTGCCTTTAATATGAGGGCTTTATATAGTCATAAGATGGGAGGGAAATAGCATGGAGGGCTATCGCTCTGAGATTTACTATGGTTAAATGACAGGGCTTTTCAAATCACCACTGGTATGCTATTTGTAACTCATGACATACAGTAAGTGGAATAGCAGTATAGAGTATGTTATACCACTAAGATTAAAAACAAATTGGTTGAATTACAATTATAGTACCTTTATGGTTCAAGGGCCTTATCTCATTTTGAAACTTTTTGTTGAAAATTGATTAATCGTGATTAATGACAGAAAAAAATAATTGTAAAAATGGCACATTGAAGCTCCAAATAAATGTAGAAACAACATAAAGACGGATTATTTAAATGTGTGTTTAATGGCATGCTTTTTCCAAGGTCTATGCGACTATTTTGCAAGTCTTCTGGAGTCATTAGATAGCTTTTGTGTGAGGAACTCATTGATTTAAGGCTTTATTCCCTAAAATCTTTCTAAGGGAAGTTGTCATGTCCATTCATAAATGAATCTTTTCTTTTAAGTTGGATCTTTCGGCTCTCGAGTTCAACCTTAGTGATCGGATTAGCTGTTGACAGATCGCTGGATTGGAAGATTATC
Organism: Leuciscus leuciscus; assembly: GCF_965113295.1. Taxonomy (NCBI): domain Eukaryota; kingdom Metazoa; phylum Chordata; class Actinopteri; order Cypriniformes; family Leuciscidae; genus Leuciscus; species Leuciscus leuciscus. The sequence goes on along the minus strand of NC_138734.1, from coordinate 38,092,265 downwards.
AGTGAATAATGACTTTAAATTTCAGTCTGTATGGCTTCTGAAGACTTATAGCAGATGACTTATAAGGATCACTTTTATTGTGCTAAATTCCCCATTCATTGTAATTACACAAGAAAAAGGTAAATTATTAAAAAATGAAAAATAAAGTCGTACAGATTTGGAACAAGTGAGTGAATAAATATTGACAGAATTTTTATTTTTGGGTGAACTATCCATTTAAAGCCATGGAGCCATGGAGTTTTTTCCCTTTGCTTCCATAAATCACACTACAGAACAGAATGAGTACCTGCAATGATGCAGCTCGCACATGAACAAGAGATAGAATGGAAATACATCACAGCTATAGGTCTTGCCCTTGAGGTTTTCTATGAGGTTGACTTCTGTGAATTGACATCTATGATCAATTTAGGAAGAAAGTTTCTGCAAAGCCAGCATTTTCTTTTTTACACCAAGTCAAGGAAAATGCAATGCTTTTGATATTGCATATCAGACGATGAAACGTGTGAGGGTGCGGGACATGTCCAGACATTCAATTTCAAAGCATTGTATACTTCAACCCGGTTGACATATTCTATTATTCTAAGCCCTCATCAGGCCATCAAGCCACACTGGAAGACATCTTCACTATGATCCATGGTTGCAATATGGAAGGATAACCTTGGCCCACCAGGCTATTCTTTGATATTAGTACTTTATAATAATTTGCGCCAGCGTTTATGTTGCAGGTTCAACAGTTCAAACCTCTCCAAAAAGAGTGTGATTTGGTAAAATATATGTTCGCTTAAAAACATATTTTAACCCTGAGAATATGCACACAATTACTGCGGATTTTATAGGAGATATATTTATCCTTGGGGATGCATTTGTATCAATAACTAAGTCATGTACTGAGCACTATTTTTACTATTAAATCATCTAAAATGGCCAAATGGGAAAATTCATATATTACTTGAATGTGTAAGCTTCCTTTTAGTGGACTGTGGGAACAAAAACCATAATTGAAAACATATTTCAGATAACAAACTGTTTGAAGGCTGTTTTTTTTAGTTTGTTTATTTATTTATTTATGTATGTATTTATTATAAACAATATTTGTATAACGTATATTTTTAATTATACATATAATTAAATTTACACATAAACAGTAAATATACATTAAAAAAATTATAAAAAATTATTTAAAATGATATATTATGCTATATACAGTACTCAGCTTTAGCATTGTGTTCTGTCATATTTTTTTTACTTATTATATGATCAATTTATAATAAAATTATACATTAAAAGTCATAAAATCATTTTAATAAGAAAATTTTATATATATTTATATAGGTGAATGAATGTATGTATATATCGTTCTACTGTAGATCTGTGACGATTTATCTATATTTTCACAGGCCTTTCTCATATTGCTTATCTATTTTTCTCACTGATAATTGATAGATGCATCAGCTATCATATTCAATTGCTTTACAAGGAATGGTTTGGAATTGAATAGCTCAAAGATATTAGATTTAGCAGCAACCTCGCCGCTTGTTAGCATATTCATTTACCTATGGGAGTCCCATTACGTTTTGTTAATACATACTGCTTTAGTCATCCCAGCTCCCACAAATTGCATTAATGTTTCTGCGTTATGTAGCCACAGAGCACAATAATTTGATTGAGTGGCTATGTTTGATATAATTAGATTATCGCTTGAGAGCGGGGTAATTGTCATGCCTTGTCACAACCAGATCACTGTAAAAAGGAGGAAAAGAAGCCATATATTACTGTCTTAGCTTTTTAGTGTTGCAATGGTGACACTCTAGTGTTACTTAGAGCTGACTGTATGTCTTCATCTCCTTGTTAACACATTGTGCGATGTGAAAAGATAAAAAAGGTGAAGAAAAAAGGACTTTTATTCACACAATGTGGCCCCTCTTCCTCACTCTCACTGCAGAGGGAGATATGACTGTTGAAAGCGAAATATGTGATGTGTAAATTTGAAGTCGTTCAAAAAAAGGAAAAAATCAATTAAGCAGACATGATTGTCAGGTGAGCTCTTATCATCAACAGTTACCTGCGTTGTTAAGAAAAAAGGACATAACCTTTGCAAAGGTAAAACTAGGCCTCATTTCCATCAGCACCTGACACTGTCACACTGCTGCTCTCATTAAAACCTGTCAGTCATCCCCCCACACACACACAGCCTGGCACCATCAATGTAATTTATCAATGTCAAAACTGTCACTGGCTAATGTGAAATAAAGTTTCACACATGAGGAAAATGGACAATTACTAGATGCACACTTTGGATGCAAAATAACAAGACAGTTGGTTGATGTGTTATGGGTTATGTAACAGTTGTGGGCGTCATTGTACGAGAGACAATTGAACGTTACTATATATACGCATACACACACACATATCGAGAAAATGTGATCTAGCACACTATGATTCACAGGTGGAGGCCAATCAGGAGGCAGCTGTTGTTCCAAAAATATCTTAATTTCCCAAACCAAGGTCACTTGGAGGAATATCAGAGATGCTTTTAAATATAATAACAGCGAGTTTAGGGAAAATAAATGAAACGGTATGCTTTGCCGAAGTTGATCAACTTGGCCAGTGGAGCCGAAGGGATGAATCTTTTAAGCTGGTCATTACAGCGGCTTGGATTTCTCACAGCTCCTTGCATAGTGTCACACAATCACCGGGGCAGAATGAAGGCTGAATATGCTAATGACTCTAATTGGACTACTAATAGAGCATGTCTCTGTAGTTTTTAAGCTTGTGGATGGCTGTGTAATCAGAGCAGACAGTCGTTAAGAGAATGAAGAGGCAACTAGCAATGTCAGGAGAGGGCCTGGCGGTTCCAGCTGACACTACCCCAATCTTCCAGGACCCATTAAATGGCTGTTTCAACGCATTACCTACCATAACATCCTTGAATATCACTGATTTTATTTGCAGTATCAAACATTTCATTTCACGCGCCATTAATGGAAAAGTGCTGAGGTTCTAATGCTGCCAAAACATTTAGTAACTACCTGGACTCTAAGAAACCAATTAACTCCTGAGACAATATGGCCAGTTACACACAAACATAGGTAGGTCCACCATCGCTTCCTGTTTGGCTGTTCATTGAGTTGCTTCAAATGACAAAAAAAGAGAGAAAATGCATAAACAGGCCAAATTTATTGTAGTTTTCTCCACTATTCTCATCTGATGAAGTTTTTGTTCCTTGCCACTGTTGCCTTTGGATGGCTCAGTTTGGGTTTAAAAGAGGACATTTCCTTAGTGTATGATGTTGCTGTTTGAGCTTGAAAAATGTATGCAAAGTTACAAAGCACAAAAGCTTATTTTCCACCATCGGGCCAAACAGTTGTAAGAACAGCAAGGAGTGGTTCCTGTTGTATTTCCACTTGAGCTTGGTTCAACACAGCACGGTTACAAACCGTTCTCGGCCACAGAACCATGCTGGAAGAATGTGTGTAGTGACGTCGCCTCTCAGGATTGGTCATTTGTCTGTTGCCTGGCTACCAGTTTCTCTGTAGCTGGCCAAACACACTTTTTGATTAAAGTAAACACAAGTTAATAATAAACTGAAAAGAAATATCTGATCATCCTGTGTAACAGTCGATATTTACATCTCATATTGTCTATAAACTCCAGGAAGCTGAAATTCACGTTAATGGTAAGGGGCGTGACTTTTCCCGAAACTTGCTCAAAATGGCTGACCAATCACAACGCACTGGTCCAGCCGACCAATCAGAGCCCATCACACTTTTTGGAAGAATGGCCAATTGAACATTCAAGCATACAAACCTATTCTAGTAGACCCCAAAAACAAAATCAAATCTTTGTAAAAGGGCATAATATGGGCTCTTTAATATTTAGTTGTAATATCAATTTGACTGAAGTGACACTATTGGATGAGAACAAAACAAAGTAAATTGCGCTGGATAATGGCATGATAATGAAACAATTAGTTTTATGAGCTCTGCAGTATCGACACTGTTATTGAACTGAATTGAATCAACACTGATTTAATAACATCTACAACACTTGCCTCCTCTAGACCTTCTTATAGCTCAATTAAGATTGTTTCATAATTTGACTTGAGCTGAATAATGACACTTGTCTTCTGTAGAGCTGCTTTATGGTTGAACTGAGTTTGCTTCATAACTATTTAATTTTCAACATTCACACTGTTTTTGAACTAAATTGAATCAACATTGAACTAAATCGAGCTGATTAAAGACACTGACACTATTAGAGCTGCTTTAAAACTGAAATTGTATTTGTTTCATAATTAAGAACTTGGCAACAACACTGTTATTTTCTTTTTTATTATTGTGAAACTGCTTTGAAACAATCTGTATTGTATAAAGCACTACACAAGTAATTGGGATTTGATTTGACTTGACATAAAGCTGCAAAAATAGGCAGACTGTCCCTCTGTATTCTTTAGAAATCTTTGGTTGGCACTACAAAATGGATAGCAGTGCTAAATTCAGTGCTACTCTTTGTCGCCATTGATTGTGCTAGACACATTTCAAAGGTCAGTTTGGGTCGCCCCCGTGCTGGCTTTGTTAATGTCGATCTAAATTGGCGGTTAAATTGGTCAAATCTCCGTATCCCAGGATTTCTTATTACCATTAGGATCTTTTCTTTTTATTTCATCACATTAAAATTGTCCATTTGCTCTGCTTAAAAGAACGAAGGATGAAGTAATTCCATTTTGCAGCTTTAAAGTCACTGCTAACTACCAGAAACACTTAATGAAAAGACTCTTGGCTACAGAATGAAGTGATGAGGAGATCACCATTACCCATCCCTCCTCTGACCCCTAATGTAGTTATGCCCAACAGAAAATTCAAGTGGCACTTCAAGAGATGGGAAATAAGCAGACCTCCCTCAAATCAATTACTTTATCGTGTGTGTGTGTGTGTGTGTGTGTGTGGTTCATGTATTCCCTACATTGTGGGGACCCCAAATGTCCCAACAAGGATGGTAATACCAGACTTTTTGGGGGATCTTGTGGGAAAAATTTTCGTCTCCATGAGGAAAACAGCTTACCAAACATACTAAATGATTACTAAATGTAAAACTGCAGAAAGTTTTATGTGATTGGTAGGTTTAGGGTATATAATATATACAGTTTGTACAGTATAAAAATCATTATGGAAAGTCCCCATAAAACATGGAAACCCTGTGTGTGTGTGTGGGAGAGAGAGAAATACTCCAGAAGTCAGGTTTTTTTTTGTTTTGTTTTTTGCATGAGTTTATGTGAATTTTATTTATGTTTGAAGTGAATGTTTGAATAGGCCTCTTTATTTAGTAATAAAGATTATAAATGATTGGATTTTATATGGTCCCTTAAATGAGTCTCTGTTAAACAACAGATTGTTATAGATCTGTCATTTACTGTAGATAAAAATTAAATGAATGGACTCTGTGAAAAAAAAATCTGCACTATTTTATTCGTATTCAGGGCAAAAATGTTAGTTCCTCTTTAATGGGGCTGTAAGGGTCATTGAGTGTGTCTACACCACAGCCTAAAACCTAATAGTTAGTGGTCATGGTTAAGGTCTGTTTGCCTCAGTGATGTAATCCGGCATGTACAACCAGCCCTCAACTGTGTTTACAACACACCATCTCTGTCTTTGTGTTTTGAAGTCCAAAAAAAGCACAGGTGTTGCTCTGTGAACCTTGCATATTGCCCACTAACCTCATAACCCCACCCCAACCAGCTAATCTTATTCCTATTGATTTTCCAACCAGCTTTCAATAGGTCCTGATGGAATGATGTCAACATGAAGCTAATGACTCTAACACGCAAGCAAAGAGAAACATAAAATATCATTACTGTTGCTTTCTTCATCAGCGTTCTCTGATTACCTTGTGCCATTATATTGGGATTGTAATGACCTTGTTCACAGAGAAGGTGAGATAATATGAGGGTGAGATCCTATAAACACTACTGAACTGCCAAAACCCCTTTTAGCATAAATTTGCAGCGTGATCTTAGTGAACAATATGCATTGTATATATAATTTATACAATTTAGGTTAATATGTTAAACTGTTTTATTTTAATATAAGTTTTTTATTTTTTTTTAGCATCATTACTTCAGTCTTCAGTGTCACATGATCAGAAATAATTATGTTATGCTGCTTTGGTGCTCAAGAAACATAACTTAATCAGCACAATTGTTTGCAACAATGATAATAATAAGACTATTAATACTGAACTTATTTGATTCTTAACATTTTGTGTTGTCTCCTGCTTGTACTTTATGTGATTTTGAGTCACTGGTTTGTTCTGAGCAGTCAAGAAAAAAAAAAGTTGGATATTGATATATATATTATATCACATATAATAACTGAAATTACATATATTTGTACTGTACATATTTGTGGTTCTGCCTGTTTTTTTGTTTTTTTTTGTGCTGTCTTTTCCAACAGTTGTGCATGAGTAAGTTGTTCTGACTGGTAAAGCTGCATGTTAACAACTTAAATCATATGTAAAGATACTGGGAAACCAAAAATCTTACAGGACCTGAATGCTTTAATAGTTTGTCCTGAATGGCATTTGATAACAGTGAGAGCACTTTATTCATTTCTACACTGACTCATTAAGATCATTGGATGTGGGAGGGGCACGATGAATCAGTGAGCTCAGAACTCAGTGGGACGACCCGTGTAAAGCATATAATTTGCTAAGACACTGACCTTTCTTTGTACCTTTTTCAGTAGTGTTCTCATGGTGTTCTTTTAATTAAAATGAAAGAGACCACATACTCAGATGCCCAAGCCCTGCAAGGTGATTGCACGTTTCCCCGTCTGTGCTGTTAATTACTCCTCTTGTTTCACAACACAGGTGTCCAATAAATTTATCGTCATCGGGTTATAGGCACGTATCGGGTGGGGTAACAAGCGTGTGTTGGGGGATGGTCTGAGACTAAACTGCCTTTGATTACTGTACCTGCTGTATGCCTGATCCACAAAAAGGTAGGGTGTGTGGTTGCATATTTCAGAGAAGACATCCCACCAGGAGTCTAATGCGCCAAATCACTCTTCTGCCAACCTGGCCTAGTTTTGCTGTTGCCTGTGCTCCTGTACACACCCCTGCCCCCGCCACCTCTCCCACATTCATTAATTGGCTAAATTAAAATACCTCTTATTTTCAATGTAATTTGGTCAAGACTTGAAGGGTTAGTTCACCCAAAAATTTTAATTCTGTCATTAATTACTCACCCTCATGTCGTTCCAAACCTGTAAGACTTTCGTTCATCTTCGGAACACAAGTGAATATATTTTGTATAAAATCTGAGAGACTCTAGAAAATCTAAAACGCAGCACGTTTGAGCTTCTGCAAGAACCAGTGAGGTTCATTCTCGTGTTACGCAGCGCGTTTGAGCTTCTGAAGGAACCAATGAGGCTCATTCTCGTGTTACGCAGCACGTTTGAGCTTCAGCAAGAGCCAGTGAGGTTCATTCTCGTGTTACGCAGCACGTTTGAGCTTCTGCAAGAACCAGTGAGGCTCATTCTCGTGTTACGCAGCGCGTTTGAGCTTCTGAAGGAACCAATGAGGCTCATTCTCGTGTTACGCAGCACGTTTGAGCTTCTGAAGGAACCAATGAGGCTCATTCTCGTGTTACGCAGCACGTTTGAGCTTCTGAAGGAACCAATGAGGCTCATTCTCGTGTTATGCAGCACGTTTGAGCTTCTGCAAGAGCCAGTGAGGTTCATTCTCGTGTTACGCAGCACATTTGTGCTTCTGCAAGAACCAGTGAGGTTCATTCTCGTGTTACGCAGCGCGTTTGAGCATCTGAAGGAACCAATGAGGTTCATTCTCGTGTTACGCAGCACGTTTGAGCTTCTGCAAGAACCAGTGAGGCTCATTCTCGTGTTACGGAGCGCGTTTGAGCATCTGAAGGAACCAGTGAGGCTCATTCTCGTGTTACGCAGCGCGTTTGTGCTTCTGCAAGAACCAGTGAGGTTCATTCTCGTGTTACGCAGCGCGTTTGAGCATCTGAAGGAACCAATGAGGCTCATTCTCGTGTTAAGCAGCACGTTTGAGCTTCTGCAAGAACCAGTGAGGTTCATTCTCGTGTTACGCAGCACGTTTGAGCTTCTGCAAGAACCAATGAGGTTCATTCTCGTGTTACGCAGCACGTTTGTGCTTCTGCAAGAACCAGTGAGGCTCATTCTCGTGTTAAGCAGCACGTTTGAGCTTCTGCAAGAACCAGTGAGGTTCATTCTCGTGTTACGCAGCGCGTTTGAGCATCTGAAGGAACCAATGAGGCTCATTCTCGTGTTAAGCAGCACGTTTGAGCTTCTGCAAGAACCAGTGAGGCTCATTCTCGTGTTGTGCAGCGCGTTTGAGCATCTGAAGGAACCAATGAGGCTCATTCTCGTGTTACGCAGCGCGTTTGAGCTTCTGAAGGAACCAATGAGGTTTGTTCTCGCACGTAAAGCAGGTTCGGTTGAGCTTCTGTTTGTTCACTGATCAATGTTTATATGTGAATAAAAGTCTAAATTGAATATGTTCATCATATAAAGTGATTGTCTCTCTTCAGAAAATGTTGACTAATCCGCTGAATTCATATGGATTAGTTTTATGATCTCTTAATGAACTTTTTGAAGCATCAAAGTGGTAGTTGCGTAGCTGTCAATGGAGAGTACAGAACTGGCTCAGAGTTTATTAAAAATATCTTCATTTGTGTTCTGAAGACGTAAATTATGACATAATTTCCATTTTTGGGTGAACTAACCATTCAAAAAAGTATTGAATTTATAGTATACTGCCAACTGACATTAAATACATTTAGTGACAACACATATTGTCTCTTCTCAATTCAATCAAGTCCTAATGGACACAATCAAGTCCCGTCTTACATTTTGCCTTGTTTGAGAAGCCGTTACACTCGTATATACATCATAATAGGGAAGAAAAGGGATCATTTACCCAAAAATGATTTTCATTTACTCACCCAAATGTTGTTCCAAACCTGTATGACTTTGTCTTGTACGGAACACAAAAGAAGATATTTTGAGATTTTCAGTTTATGTATGTAAATGTAATGCTATTAGAGTGCGCTAACTCTTGAAACTCAGTTATTGATTTCGAACAGCATCTGCTCTGCCCATGTTCAAAGGCTTCCATTGCACCTAAACCCTACAGCAAGTGATGGCCGAACATGGGCCTCATTCATCTAGCAGCATCCTGGCTTATTGCTCGGGTGCAGTGGGGTTGCTATGAGGCACCTCGCTTGCATCAGTCTGGTGTATTCCTCCATCCCACAGGACCCCAGATACAAATCAAACTGCTCTGACCCCAGTGTCCTCTCCACACTCGGTCCCCTAAAGGCGAGACGGCGGTGTGAGATCCTGTCTTGCCTTTATTTATTTTCCCCTTTGTGGTTGTGCAGCTAAGGGCATAAGCCATATATATTTCCTTGGGTAAACTAAACCTACGTTGAACATCCCATGCCATTTTCATTTTAAATAATGTTTGCTAATAATAATACCTGAAAATCACAGGTTTGAAGGCTATTGGAAATGGGTGCGTGAATATCATTTTCTTTCCATCAACTGAAAGAAAACACCGAAACAGAGGAAATAATAAAAGTACATCAGACAGCGATTTGCATTAAGATCAAAGAGCTTGAGCCATTGTACAAAAGTACAAACATGTTTACCCGTGAAGCAGATGGCCGTAGCTTGCAGCCTCAAGAAGAAGCTGTTGTCGAGTGAATAATGACATGGTTAGTAAGCCCAAGTGTAAATACGCAAGTAAACACAGGCGCCTAGAGAGCAAAGCAGCCGCGCTAGCACCAATGAAAACGAATCCCTTTTTCATGTCACATTGACCTTTTCCCGGCCAGATGAAATCAGTCTTGGCTTAAAACAAATAGCCACATTTCATCTGCTGTTACCCTTCAGACCGGGCCGCGTGACCTTTGAACTTAATTTTCTATCTAAACCCATTTCCATGTGCCGCATCCCCCGTTCCGCTGTGATAAGTGTCTGGGGTTCTGCACCGCAGAACAGTGATGTTTAAAATAGTGTTTGCAGGGGGAGGCTAAACTCTACCTTTAAAGGGATAGTTCACCCAAAAATGAAAATTCGGTGATTACTTACTCACCCTCGTGTCGTTCCAAACCCATATGACTTTCCTTCATCTTTGGAACTCAAATGAAGATCTTTTTGATGAAATCTGAGAGCTTTCTGTCCCTCCGTTGACAGATTCACAACTACCACTTTGACGCTTCAAAAAGTTCATAAAGAGATTGTAAACGAATCCATATAAATTGAGCAGTCCAAATTTTCTGAAGAGACACGATCACTATATGATGAACAGGCTGAATTTAGGCTTTTATTCATATAAACATTGATCAACTCACACATCAGTTATGGTAAACGGAATCTCAAACATGTTTGCTGTTTGGTTTTTGCCAATTTGGTTCATTCTCGTGTTACGCTGCACGTTTGAGCTTCAGCAAGAACCAATGAGATTTCTGATGATATACAGTACATGTTCTAACAAACTGATTCACTCAAATGAACACTAAATAAATTTACTGTATAGGCATACATTTACAATTTATGTATTTCAATTACATATATACATTTCCATTGATTTGGATTATTCAGTTTTAACATAAAGTAATAAACTTAAAGGGATAGTTCTGTGTCTAATGAAGATTCTGTCATCAGGGTGAGAATTTTCATCTTTGGGTGAAGTATCCCTTTAATGTGATGCATACATAAATGATGCAAGTAAGAAACAGGGTAAGATATCTTTAATAGTGTCTGAATGTGTTTTAAATACTCAACCAGTTATATATTTGTTATCAATAAATCTAATTTCTTTCCATCTCATACATTTATCTAAATAAATATTGCTTTTTCCAAAGGTTTTATTCATACTTTTATATGAATAAATGTCATTGTTTTCACAATGAACAGATTTATGATAAATCTAAGCCATTTAAATAAATTCATTTAGAAAATATGATTATTTAAATAAAATCAAATAGCATAATTAATTAATTAGCCATGCCATGATTTTTTGAGGGCAGAAATCTTACTTGTTTCATTTATGTATGACTGACAAATATGCGTCACATTAAGTTGTAATCCAAATGGATATACATTTTATATGCAGTTCAAATACATAAAGGTTAAATTTACTTCTCTTTTTTTATACGTCAGTCTGTTTTGATTATTACCAGTTCTCTCAATTGTAAATCTAAATGTGCAATACAGTGTTATGAAGAAATTATGAAGAACTATAGCATTTTGTCCTGCTAATCACATGAAACGGTAGAGCTGATTTCCCACTATTGCATTGCTACTTTTAGTTAGATACTCACTAATTAATTTTATTATACATCATCATGATTCATAATATATCAAATGGTGTGGTGGCAAAATTATAATTTTTTCTTTCTGAAATACATGATTTGTTCTGTCCTGTTAGCATTGTTGGCATGGAAATAATTTGGTACACACTGAGGTATGATTCTTTGAAAACCAATAACCTCCCAAAAATGTAGACAACAAATATAGACATTTCTGTTGCTTGGGATGATAAATAGCTCAAATCTAGGTTCCTGTATTGGTATTTCAACCTAGAAGGAGTTCATGGATACGCATGTATCCCGCGCACTCTTTGACCGCATATTTTCACCAAACAATTGAAACCATTCTAACTATCTACTAAATTTTATGTACTTCAAAAGAGGTGTGAGCTGGGTGCAATTTTGTGCTACCACCCGTGGCAAATGCTAGTCCTACATTCATAAAAAGAATATGAATTTTTAGAGAGCATTGTGGCAGACAGCGCAAGCCTCAAGGTTTCCAGAAGCGGCTTGAATAAACAAACAAGGAGAAGCTATCTGTCCCCCTATCTCTAAATACACAGACAGCCACTTAGGTCACTTGAAAGGCTAATTTTCTGGAAATGTCACGTTAACTCACAAGGCATGAGAAAAAGAAGATTAGCCCAGATGGAGACATTTGCAACACCAATCGCAAAGGAACTTGGGATTAGGCAAGCACCTTGTCTCATCTTCAAACATATGCACACATTCACAGACACACAAAAAGGTCATTTCATACTCATTTCCCCCAACTCTGGTTGCACTTCAGTAAAAGCGAGGATGCATGGGCTTGAATATATTTGACAGACACAAGAGGATGCTTATCGGCACTCTTAAAAGTGCTGCGTCAAAAGCCATTTCATGTCACCACGTCTTCACTCCGTCCTTTGAATTTGTTTGATTGTCACACTTTGCATTCGGTTTTCTCCTCCGAGATGGCTGTTGCAATGGCTCACAAACACACACAACACTTTTTGACTGTTGAGCTTGTGAAAAAACATTGAATCATAAAGCTGTTTCACCCTAAACTACACACTATGGCATGAGACTGCTAGTGCAATGAATCCTCCTACTGAATAAACAGTCCAAATCTTGATTGAGGATATACTTCCTTTGTGAATAATGATGGGTAAATGGGTTTAGTAACACAATGCGTTCAAATTGGAGCAAGTCCATGCCTTGAGCTGTTCATGTTTTCTATCCCAAGGTTAAGAAAATAAATTACTTGCAGACCAGCAAAAAAAAAAAAAAAAAAATCTTATCCTGTTGTGGATCAAATTTTTGTGTAACCTCCCAAGTTGAGTGAGCATCCAGAGCATCCATTTCAAACAAATTTATTACGGCATAAATTAATAAATAAGAATATCACAAGAGGTGACCTTCCCCAGCCATGCAAAAATAAATGTCTTCTGCACTGTCCTTCAGCTGTGGGAACTCACATCAGAAATATTGCTATTTTCTTTTAACATTCCTCCATGCAAACTGGATTAGCGCTCCACTGCTTATATAACCTTTTCAAGTAAACAAGATTATTTATTTCAACTGGCCTCTCCTAGTTTTATCTTCTGGTTAAGAGAAAAGAGAATGAAAAATAAATGGGTGGCTGTGCAGCGTTCCCACGCTTGGTAGCTCTATAGAATCTGTTGTAGAGTTAATTGGAAAATGAACAAGAACTTTTTGGACAGAGCTGTTCTGTTAGAGTCAATGTCAACATTTTAATGTTTGGCCAGCTGATGTAGATTGACTAATAATGCAGAGTACAAGCATGATTCTCACTGTTATAGCTCGTATGACCCTTCGTTAGGCCAGATGGCATTATTGGCATTGTTCTGAGCTGAGCAGATGAAGGATTTGAACTCTTTGTTGTGGAGTCAATTAGATTTTTTTGTTTATGTTAATGTCTGCTTTACCGTCAATTGTGGCAATTCTAAGAATGCAGCAACATGTATGTACAATAGTGGCCAAAAGTGATGTCCTGAGGGGATATTTGTTTTTAATGACCCTACAAGTTCGATTAAACAATCAAAATATGAAAAAAAAATATTTGGTAGCATTTTCATGTACTTATTATAGTAATTGCAATAACTGGTTAAAGATACTAACCCTGAACCTAACAGTAAATCTAACCTTAATCCATGAAGTTAATTAATATTACCCAGTACTTTCTTATGCAAGTACATGTACTGTAAAAAAAAAAAAAAAAAAAAAAATGCAATAAAATATTTTTGATATATTTTTATCTTATTCTTATTTTTATTTAATAATATTTTAAATATGAGGGAAAAACTAAACGCTAAACTTGAAGCAGGTTTTATTTTACTATGCAAAAAGCTCACAGGAGAAAAACATATATTGACTACAACATAATCAGTTTGGCGCTCTCTCTCTCTCTCTCTCTCTCTCTCTCTCTCTCTCTCTCTCTCTCTCACTCACTCTCTCTCTCTCTCTCTCTCTCTCACTCTCTCACTCTCTCTCTCTCTCTCTCTCTCTCTCTCTCTCTCTCTCTCTCTCTCTCTCTCTCTCTCTCTCTCTCTCTACTGTATGTATTTAATACTTTAATTGTGGTCTGAAATATTTTAGAACCAATGACAGACATATGGATAGAGAGATAGACAGATAGACCAAGCCACCAAAACAAATGTGGAGCTGAATTAGCTCTAATGTAACATGTTAGCATATAGCATTTCAGTCATTATCCTATTTCACTTTTTAATGTATGTTGAACATTTATTGCATTAAAATAAATAGCAAAGCTTAATGCAAATCAGACATAGCATGCACGCCTACTGCCCAGAACTGCGACTGCAGGTTAATTTCAGAACATATTGATCTTTGAGTAAGGTTTCACTCCCCTGACAGTCATCAAGTTACCTGAGGCAGTTCTGTCCAGCGGTCTATCTCTGGCATTCATGTAGATGCATTTGTTCGTGTGTGTGTGTGTGTGTGTGTGTGTGGGTGGAGACAGCGTACGGATGGGAGTTGTACTGACGTGCCCTGAGGCCCACTCACTAACATAGCTTGTTTAGCACAGTTTCAAATTATTTTAATGAATCCCGGTTTGATATTATCTATATATTAACACTAATTAGACAGTCAAAATAGGCCTCTATTTGCGGTCACTAAGCACTTTTACTCCTATATTTTGATACTCCACATACTACTTTTTGAAATTAACCAAATACGACCTCTTGAATCTTAGAAAAGAACTGGGTTAATGCGAATGTTTGAGACAAGAATGGAAAACAAACTTGGGGGGTGAGAGCAGCCATGATAGTGTAGGCTGATATGAATAATGCAAACACACAAGCTTGTAAGGTTAATACACAGTAGGCAAACACAATCACCCTTCCCCTTTTTAATAGGAATGTGCTTATTGAGACACTTTGAGGGGTGGCAGGTGATGCCTGACCTTTTATACACGCAGTTCAAACATTCATTATCATACAAATATGAGCCTTTTCACTGGACCATCAATACATGGATATGTCAATAAGTTCAAGTCTGGAGAACCGTGGCAGTTGATTGGCTGGGAAGAAACTGTGCTTTTCTAGGTGATTAAGCTCTTTCTGAATCACCCTGTTTCAGCAATATTAGGCTGCGTGAATGCAGACCGCGTCAATCAGTAAGTGCAGTGTATTGCATTGCATGTAGGGTTGTTTGAACGATTCAAATAAGGTGGTTACTGCAAAATCCCTTAATTTTGATGCAATTTCACCCACATTTCTATAGGTTTTTCTTAAAAATGGCAATCAATGAGTGCTTGCTGAGTTTAAGTAAACATATTGAATGCAGGAACACACACAGTACAGTTGAAAAGGTATGGGCACTCAAAATGTCATTTCAAAAGAAAAGAGTAGTATTGAGCACCCAACGACAATTATCTTGACGTGTTTGATGGTTTTCCATAGGTTGGGGATCCTAACAAAAGCAGCATGATTACATTTGCGGCATGGATCGCGTTCTCACTCCAAGCGGAGCAGGCACCGGTCTCAACCTTTTTAAACCCTCCCTAAACCTTCCCTTTTTTAACAGGCACATTCTCCACAAAGGGTTAATTCAATCACGTCAGGGCTCTTTGCTCTGCCGCCCGCTCTCTCCCATCATACTTTAGACTCAGCCGAGCGTCCCCTCATTGATGGCACCTTTGGCTCCACAATAGAAGCTAATTTGTTAGAATCTTTCACAGGTCAGGGGCTGCGTGAAGGCGAGAGGAGGCCGCCTCGGCCACCGGGAAAATAAAGCCATCCACTGAGGTAGGGGGAGCCGGGATGGGAATGACGGGGTGGGGGTGGGGGGTATTGAATTGCCCAACTCTCTTTATGATCGTGGATATCTAATATATAAATATCCATTTCCCTCTCCTGTCAGGCAAGGCTGTAAGCTCTCTGCTTCCCCCCCGTCCCAGTTAACGCAGGTTAATAGATTGATTCCAGTGACATGGCTCATAATGAACAGTAAATTGTTTTATCTCTTAAGTCTTATTTGGTCGGCCGGGAAAACATATGAGGTAATATGGCCGGGGCTAAATGGGGCGTATAATAGATCTCTAGCTAAGGCATAAGGATAAGGGCTAAGGCAGGGCTATGATTAATGAAAATAATAATGCAGTTGAAATTGAAATTTTTCTTATTCTTTTCTTTTCAGCCTCTTTTAACTTGTATTTTTTATATATTTTTTAATAGCCCCTCTTTCACCTCTGGCTCTGACCATTCATGTGCGCTGTGATTTGTGGGTAATTGTAGGACATCTTTTCTTTTTCTTTTTTTGTTCTGCTCAAGGCATTCAGAGACGATACGTCCACGCATTACTTGTGCTCAGCTTATTCGGTAATCCGAATGATGTGATGCAAACAACTTTCCGAATATGTTCAAATGATGCGACGCAAGGAACGGATGCAATTATGTTAAAATCAAGGTCATTAACCAGTGTGCTGAGAAGTGACCCTCTTTTCTCAGCGCGGTTCATGTGATGACAGCGAGGCAGGGTAAAGAGACAAGAGGTCACCTCTGTTTCATTGCTCTTACATTTGTAGGGTTGGGCCACAAATCACTTTGTTCTTAGCGTAGCCATTAACGCTGCTGTATATCGGACCGTTTCAAGCATTTCTTCCGCTCAGCTAAAACCACCTCTGTCATCTTCTGACATTTCGAGTTGGCTGTGAACAGTCAGTTGTGACATTCTGCATCTGGTGGATAAACTGGATTCTTTGTCTTTTCTGGTTCGTGTTCAAAAACAGAGTGTTTATAAATTATAAATAGACATTGTTGCTATTAAAATGTGTTCATTACTTTTATTTTTGAAGGTTTGCTTTTATAATTTTATAAGAATTATTGTTGTAGGCTAGAATTATAAGGATATCATGCCAAAACATTTGGCATATTAATAATGGTCATTGAAGAAAAAGAAAAAGTTTGGATTTGTTCACTTTTATGTGGAAATGTTTTATCTAACTTTTTTAACATTCAATTAGCCCTGAACTTTATTTCAGTTTATTAAAATGGAAGAGAGTATTCATTTTACTTTTATTTACAATTTTAATAACATAGGAATAACATAGAACTACAAACAGCAGGGAAAAGCAATGCTAAAACTGGTCACGATTCTCAAAAAATCATGCAAAAAATGTTGAAATGAGGATAAACATGGCTTGATGCCATAATTCACTTATATGCTGCAGCACAAAGCATTAGAAACCTAGAGAGACATCTGGGAATGGATTCACAAAATTAAACAAATAATAGAAACATATAAACATAAATAATTTAGCATATTATGGATAGTGATATTAGCATTTTTCAATGCCTTTTCCCCCACTTTTGTATGAACAAAATGTTTGTACTGTGATGGGTCACAACTGGTTTCTAAAATAAAACTAGCCACTTTGAAACCCAGTTAAGACCATGCATAGACAATCAGTTCGGGTTTCTTATTACAGTATGTGAAAACAATTCAAATGGATCCTAGTTGAATAACTGTATTCCCTTGAGGAAACGTATCATCATCATCATCCTCCTGTTCCACTGACATATTTTGCAAGTTAGAGTGCTGGTCTCAGACACTAGAGGGAGAACTTGGTATCAGTGATCAGACAAGGGAGTATATTTCAACTGTTTCAACAATTGAAAGAAAAAAAAGTGGGATTTCAATACATTTTTGACATGAAATGAAAGACATATCAAAGCACTATTTCTATGTTATTAATCATATAAGTAAGTTTGTGACATTGATCATGTGGCTTTTTACAGTTGGTCAGATGTTCCTCTAGTGAAGCACAAGATGCTCTTTTGGATAATTTTTAAGTTGTGCTGGAAAACATGATAGAGTTCATGCAGCTTACTTGCTACTGTTGTTAAAGGCGGACAGACCCGAATACTAAGGCATTCTGAAATTCATTCATGTTTTAATATTGAAATAAATTTTTCTGTTTAACCTGAAAATTAAATTGTTATGCTGATAATATAATTTGATTTTTGAGTCAATTCTTTTGAAAGAATTGTGTGTGTGTGTGTGTGTGTGTGTGTGTGTGTGTGTGTGTGTGTGTGTGTGTGTGTGTGTGTGTGTGTGTGTGTGTGTGTGTGTGTGTGTGTGTGTGTGTGTGTGTGTGTGTGTGTGTGTGTGTGTGTGTGTGTGTGTGTTAAATATCAGCATCAAATTATGATAATTTAGAATTTTATGAAGTATATTTGTATTCTAAACATTCTAAATGAGAAAAATGCTAAATAGAAGGATTTCCACTAGTGGACTCAGACTTTTGAAGCCACTGTAAATGTTCATTAACTTTTTCTGTGTTTGCAACCAGGTATGGCAGTTTGGGAGAAAAAAAAAACACCTGTGCAGAAATCAATGGCTTTTAATTTCATTCTATTGATAAACCTTGATAATGCAGCAGTAGAACTGGGCCTCTGTCAGTGGTCATGGCAAGAGGCAGATGAAGAGTAATTGTGCCTTGACCCATGTAAGACCACTGCCGCCACCTTACTTGATCTTCCCGTTGGAGTCTCACCGAGCCTGCACTAGACCTGCTTCCACACAGACCTGCCTGTGGCAAGGTGATAAATTACACTTCTTAACTACCATTGATTACTTTGGGCTTCTCCACTTTGTGTGACAACTGTTCAGTCGTACCGAATAGAGCTTAATGGCACATTAGAAGGAGGAAAGTACACAACCTCCCCAGCTTTGATTAAAGCTGCTTGTTGCCTAATAAAGACAAACTGAAGTGTGCTGGGTCTAAGGTGGCTGGAGACCACACTGCTGAAGATATGAGATGTAGGCCTGGCATTCGCTGAATGCATTTATTAAGGATAATTAGGTTGTTTTTCTAAAAGAAGAAACAAGGACACACACTTTTTAGAGGTTTTTCTTAGGAAACCAGTGACTTATGTATTGATCTCAACCAAAGTATCAATATAATTTCTAGAATTTAGCTAGAATTTAAGCTATAAACATGTATATGTTAGTATTTGAGACTAGAAGTATGTTTGTCTCAATAAGTTTTATTTGACAATGTGTAATTGTTCATATATAGTATATATTTAAATATATAGTAATTTTACAATTTGTAGGTTTCGATTAGAATTGGCGTTTCATTATTATATACATTTTTTTATACAAATTATGTCAATTCTAAATGTAGTATAATACGATTTTTAAATGCTAATTATAATTGAAAATACCTCAATCAGAAGTCTTATTATTGAACCGCCATATGACGGGGTCACATGCAAACAAAAACAGTGTTGTTAGTCTAAAACAAAGCCCTTCGTTTGCCCATTCTTTTTCCACGTCAATCAATTCCATCACTTTTTTTTTTTTTTTTTTTTGGATCGCTGTCATCAGACCTAAAAAAAGTTCCCATTTGTCCCTCCTTGAAAAAAGAAAATATGGGAGAGAAATGTGTACCAGTCTGGCCAACCTGTTCGTTCACCCGTCAGTTTAAATCGGTTTTGACACTCCTGTCACTTTCCCTGACCCTGGAAAGACTTCTACTGACCTGGACCGTCCTATTAGGGTCAAAAAGCAAAAACTCAGCACCAATCCAAAAACAAAAGCTGTAAACCCCTCATTAGAATAAGGATAATGTCATCTCTAAAGGGAGAAGTGCCAGTTGGAGAGGCTGGGAGCAGCTGTCTAAGAGATTGCCTTTGTGTTGATGTTTTAAGGCAGGCCCTCGGGCAGAGGTGTGCCCTGGCAGGTCAGTACGGCTCTGGGGTCGGGGCTTTTTGGCCCTGCCGTACCGCAAGCAATGGTATTCTCCCAGAAAGGGCCTGGCACTGCTGTCATCCACAGATCATGTGAAACTGCCAAAAGTCAAGTCTAGTATCGAAGGGTTAAACTGATTAGCCATGCACTTGTGCTCCCTGGGTCAGAGTTGGAAGAACAATAGTTTGATTATGGAATGGAGATCTCTTTCATTGCTTGCTTAATATGGCCTCGCTTTTTTTCGCGCCTGCCTCAAAAGAGCAAAAGTCAGATGATGACGGTCTTGCAGGAGTTGGGTGGTGAATATTTCCCTTCTTTTTCAGCCCTACCCTTCCTCGGCGTTCTGCTCCTCTCGCTTCCTGTGGCTATTGCTCCCATTTGGATAGAAGCGCTACCTCGCCCTCGCTTTCCGTCTCTCCAAGACGCTCCCTTTCTCTCTTCCTTTCTTCTCGTTTTGTCCCCCCATTCCCCCCCACCCTCTTTCGCTCGCCCTGCTGGTCCTTCTCGCTGTGTTCTTCTCACTTTCGCCTACACTCCTCTCTGGGAAATGTAGATCTTTTCCTGACAAGTTCCTCGTAGACTGGAAAAGAAGCAAGGCCTCTGGAGATCATCAGGAATCTTCTGCCAAGAAATGCGTGGGAATGGTCTGGATGGGAAGAAGGGCTTTTTAATTGTTTTTTTCTTTTCTTTTTTTTTGTCTTCTGGAATTAGTCAGTGGAAAAATGCGGTGATTGTTCATTTATTTATCTTATGTAAAAGCGGGGCAGCAGATTTGTGCTGAAAAGGCTATGGTCGTGTATATACTGTAGGAGAGGAGAGGCGAGGCAAGTTTATGACTTACCCAAGAACTTACATCCTTTGCTTAAATAAGACGATTAAGGGACCAATTGCCTCTACAGCTGACTCCGTGATTATGTGCAAATGTGAAGTTTATGCATGTATACAATCAGGTGGCATTGAGAGCGGTACAATGGATCAATCAGGCCATATTTACAGCACCGGTGAATATTTACTCACTGTGTTTATGCACTTTAGAACCTGCTTCAGAACACAGCTGGAATAACACAGGCTGTACTTTTGGGTTCATTAAATGCACAATCAGATGGTTTCCTGACTGGAGAGTGGTAGAGTTCAGCTGTGAGGTAGAGGCCTCTGGAAGTTCATGGATGTCTGGAGACAGATGTTATTTTTGTTGGCCTGTGCGTCTCCTGATCTGTAATGATTATATCCCAGACATCCTTCTCGGCGAAACGCATTGCTACAGCCGAGAGCTGAAATCTAATGATTGATTTATTTATAACTTGGATGGACAGAAATTTGAGGCTGCTTACATTAATCTGGATACATTTTAAATGACATTTTCGTTTCAAAACGCACTAGCGTTTTCAAGCGTTTTACAGAAGTTTCTCATTCACACTGAAAAGTCGGAAACCGATTAATTCATCTTCATGCGCATGCGTAAAACCTCATAAAAGCTCACTGAGATGATAAAGACGGAACAGACATAATAAAGTTCTCATGCTATTCTTCTGGCAGGGTCATTTTATTTAGCAAAATATCTCTCCATTCACTGATGGGTCCAGGTCGCACTCACTCACCATTATTTTTAGACTAAAATGCAACTGCTCTCATGTTTGGCTACAACAGTGTGTAAGTGAATAGCACATAACAGGCACAATAGCGGTATAAACACACATCTATCGAGTCAATATGCGTCACATGACTAAACATGTGTCATTGTTTTCAAATGCCTCCATTTTCACAGTTCACACTATAATGCAAAAACAGAGTTTTAAAATTATTCACTTGAGAAAGCATTCTTTGAAAAGCTTAATTTTCCCAGAACAAAAACGCTATCTCAGTGTGAACGAAAGCCCAAAACATAGAGCAAAAGATGCGTTTTCAAATGAAAACGTATTTGTGTGGACAAGGCCTGAAGGACATAGTCCATTAGAGAGTTGTAAATGAAAGTGGGCATAATAGATAGAGTTCTTTATCCTAGATTTTCTTCCTTACATAAAGTTTTCTTTTTGCAGTTAAGTTAGAAATTGCATTATGAAACACCTTTTATTTGCACCTTTACATCGATAGTTTACCCAAAACTGAAAAATTATCGTATGACTTTCTTTCGTCTGTGTATTTCAAGTCTTCTGAAGCCATGCAAATACTGAACTAGTCATTCTTTTGAATAAAATCGTTTTAATTGATTGTTTTGGTCCAGAAAACCGGTCTGAATGATTCATTCACAATTCAACTCTGAATCAATTATTTGATCATGGCTCACTGAAGGGATCCAAAATATCCAACGTATGTTTAAGGCGCTCTATTTTATGTTTTGGCTAATTGGTGCTAATTCTTATGTATTCGTACAATCTCATAGGTACGTTTTCATACAATCTGGTTACGCCTCACTGATGGTTAGGGTTGTTGACCGTCAAAACGTCATCTTGTAAAATAGTTGTTTTCTGATCAGATTGGGTTGGATTATCAGTAAACCGCAAAATACATTCTGTTTGTGTTGCTATGTGTTGTAATGTAGTGCACAACTCACTTGTTTATGCTTTCTCGAGCTTGAAAATCCTTTTTTATTGTAGTAACAAAGTAAAAACTCATGGGTTTGTGTAGTGACATGGTTG
Source organism: Leuciscus leuciscus (assembly GCF_965113295.1). Lineage (NCBI taxonomy): Eukaryota > Metazoa > Chordata > Actinopteri > Cypriniformes > Leuciscidae > Leuciscus > Leuciscus leuciscus. The sequence goes on along the minus strand of NC_138734.1, from coordinate 38,070,053 downwards.
TAAATCGTGACAGAATTTTCATTTTTGGGTGAACTGTTCCTTTAATTCTGCTATATGAGAAAAAGAGAGAAGAAATAGGAAAAGGCTTTTCTATATCCCCATACAAGACAGAGGGACCCTACTTACACATCGCTCTCAAACACTCCTCACAGCCCCTGTAGTCCTTCACACTGCAGGGGATCACTGGAGGTCAATCTCTTGTTGAACAATGTCACTTACCATCTTTGTTCCAAAATGGACTTAAAAGGGCCTTTATTGCAGACGCACAATCAGGCCCCTTTCTTATATTAAAAGCGCATGACACATCAAAGGTGGGGGGCCGTCAGGAGAGTTGAGGGGAGATCAGCATCCAAGCAACTGTATTAGAGCATTGTCCAGTGCTATGAATGAGAAGCAACGGCTCCTGATTTTCAGCTGTCAATTCGCCGTCTTAGCATGATTGAGACTGTTATTGTGAATGTCTCTATCTCCCAGGTGGCCAGTCAGAGAATGGCACCTTTAGAGGTGGGAAGAATGTATACTGCGCACTATTAAGAACTTTATGAACACTTTGATTCTTGCACATCAGCTTAGGCTGAAAGGTTTTGATCATTTAAGACATTCAATTGGGGTATAAAAACATAAATAGCTGAAAACAGTATTGCTTATTTCAGAAGAAACAGCAACCTTTTATTCTGCCCTTTTCTGATTTTCTTTTAGTGCAAAATGTGCATTGAGAAGGTCAGCAAACGATGTAACCAAATTACTGAGGCTAAACAATGGACGTGTTTTTCATTTAATGCCGGTTTTATTGCAATATATGTAAGTATCTACTCACAGTACAATGAACAGGCCTTGATATAATGACATTTAATGTAATCCAATATCTTCACTATTCCATATTATTCAATACAGTATTCAATAGTGATTCAATAGTGAGGGTGAGTAAGTGATTGGAAGTCGAATTTTGTCCGAAACAGCACTTTTGGAGCCGACTGGCAATTTTAAATGTGTTGTTAGCCTCTAACACGGTAGGCAGTGAGGAGTGAGTGCGAATTACTAATGTAAACCCGGGGAAGCCAAGTGCTAAGCCTGTGCTATGTTTTGACACGCTTACCAAACAATAGCAGAATCTTCATCAATCTGGAGATTGAGGCCACAGTTAAAGCCTCCACATGTGGCTGCACGGTATTGTGTTTAATCCAGAGAGTTTGAGAGAGAATGAGACAAATAAAAAGAAGATGAAAGAGAAAGAGAAAAGGGGCCCTGTAAATTCTGCTGGGCCAGGGGTCTCAATCTGTGCACGGCAGGAAGCTTCACTGGGTGGTTTGTTTAGCTGGATGTGATTTCGAGTGGCAGGAGGGGGTGTCGCCCAGTCATAAGGAGCACAATAGGGCATACTTTCTCAACACTGTTAATAGGCAATAATGACGTGGATGGCATCCAAGCAACCTCCGTGGCCCACGTCCACAGATTAAGATACCCTTAGGCCCACCGCACACCCTTTCTTTTATTACCTCACTTCATTTATCACACAGGGTTCTGCTTTCTAGCAGTTGCTGGAGAATTTATGTGAGCGTGGTGGGATTTTATGTGAATGCACTGTTTTTATTAATGCGTATTGTTTGACCTTTGTTGAGAAAATTACTGTTTCAGAAACTAATGTTGAGTAAGGTTACTCAAGGCGTTTCGCACTGACTCGCTCATTGCGGTGCTTAGTCAGATCACAAGCGTTATTTTACAGACTGGCCATTAAGCTACACTATGATTAACAGGTAATTGAGGTCATGAAAGTAATTTTACTAAGCGAAACAATTCCAACGGCCCCCAACATATAATTTAACCAATGTTTGGCAAAACATTCGGTTTACATATTGTACAAACATAGAAAAGGGAAAAGAGAAAAAAAACAGCTCAGGAGTATCGCGTTGCAGGAAATAAGCACTCACTCTCTCTAAGTAACCGATTCCAGGAAAAGGTTGGTAGAGAATGGAGGAAAGGAAAAAAGATAGGGAGCCAGGCCTGGGATTTTCGAAACACTGAACAAGATAGATTCTTTCCAAATCCTAATTGGAGAACAGTTGATTTAATTGGTATCCATTTGGCTGACAAAAGAAAGCAAGGGGTAGTGGGCAGGCAGGGAAGGCCCCTTGGGGGATGTGAACATGGAGTGGCTCTGCCGAACGCTCGGGGACGGATCACTTCCAAAGACAAACCGTGGGAGCTGGCAGGACAGATTGCAGCGGGAAGGGGAACGGAGGGGGAGGGAGCGGCAGTGAGGGAATGTAGAGAAAGGCTTTCAGAGCAGAGCCATCTTTATTTTAGAAGGCTGAGCTGTTTGTGAAGCTCTAAAACCACTCTGCCGCGCTCGGGGAAAGAGCTTGTAATAGGACTCTGACCCAGGGAGGACGGAGGGGTTACGGTTCAACGCTCCCTGCAACCTGAGGCTTCTCACCGCCCAGACGACTAAATTAAAGTGATCACAACAAACTACCGAATACGCTCCGGATTAACTTGTCCACTTGGCCTTTCACGTTCGGTCTCCGCTTTCTGATTAAAATGGTGGAAAAAACAACAACATGAAAGTCCCTATTATTTAATGGGCTTGACTTTTTCACACTGACACTAAAAAGGATTGTTCAAAAACGAAAATTCTATTGTATATTCACCCTTATGTTGTTCCAAACTGTATTACTTTAGTGGAGCATGAAAGAAGATATTTTGATAAATGTCAGTTTTTTTAAGGCATAAGATGTTGTTTTGAACCCCATTGACTTTAATTTTATAGACCAAAACATTCTTCCAAATGACTTATTTTGTGTTCACATAGGTTTGGAACAATTTGAGGGTGAGAAAATTATGACAGAATCATCATTTTTGGATGAACTATACCCTTTCATGAATATTACTTTAAATCAACAGTGTAAAAATACAGTAATGCAAAAGTACTAACTATGAGCAATATATATTTTATAGCATTTATTTACCTTTGTGACTGTTAGTTAATACAGTTGTTCGTCGTTTATGTTCACAGAGCATTATTTTTTTATTTTAAAAAATGTTTTAGAAATTAACATTAACTAAGATTAATAAATGCTGTAGAAGTATTGTTCATTGTTTTGTTCTCTGCAGTTAACTAATGTTAAGAAATGAAACTTTATTGTAAAGTGTTACAGTAAAAATGATCATTTGCAATAAATGGCATTTGAACAAAGACAAAAGCTATGATCTGGTCAGCAGAGGCACATGCTCTCTTTGTAAAAAAAAAAAAAAAAGGGGGAAAAAAGAAGAAAAATCCTAATTTTAGAAAGCTCTAAGCATGTTTCATGGGCTGTGCATCTGTGTGTGTGGGATAAAGAGAGTGCATCTGTGTGCTGCCGAGGCCCGGATGTGCAGACACGGGGAGACCCAGGTGCTGCACTGTTTTTATGGCCTCTGCGGAGAGAAAGGGTGGGGGGAAGAGGGAGAGAGGAAGAGAGAGAGAGAGAACGAGAGACAGAGAGGAAGGGAGAGCAGGGGTAGATGACCCGGGGCCAGGCAACATAGACCTTCACTCCTGCCACTAGGGGACCCAGTCACTTCTTATCTCTTCCTCCACTTTCACTCTCCTCTCTCTCCCCTCTTCCTCTCCAGTTCAAACTGACTTTAAATTGGACGGGACTTTTCTTAAACTGGACTTCAAGTCTCGATGCAACATATAGAACATATAAATAAAAATATTTGTTGTGTGTGTGTATATATATATATATATATATATATATATATATACACCAGTGCCTTACAAAAAACACTGTAGTCAGCACAAACAATATATTATTTTATTGGGTGCACAAACATATTAATTAGTGAGTCTGTTTATATTATCTTTGTTTTATTGCGTTTTATTCTTGACATACAGATCGGTAACCCAATTTTGGGGTTAAGGCCCAACAAGAACCCCTGCTTTAGTGTATAATCCCAATGCACAATGTACCTATCACAGAGTTGAGTGCTTTGAAGCGAGTTTCACTCCGAGGTGAGTGTCTCCATCCTTCACTCTCTTCTCTTCAGTAAAAGGAACATTGTTAGATTTATGCTAAATCTGTGTAAGGCAACGGCTAGCTTTAATCCCCTCCTTACAGTATATGACAGAGCTGCCCTCACCTTGCCAAGCACTTAAAGAGGCAATCTCTCAAAAACTCGTCTTTCAATTAAAGCCTGTGCGAGTGTGCGTAGGAGCTGTACAGGAGTTGGGGGTTGTGGCGAAGGGGCAACAAGCCCATTCCTGATGTAAATGAAGAGATGCATATCAGCGTTAATCCATTGCTTTGTAGTCACAGCCATACCTAAAGTCTGTCTAATTTCCCTTGCCCTCCCCTTTCCAGCCAGAAGTGTATCGATCGGCTGTAATTGAAGTGTACTTGATAATCCGCAAGGAAACAGGGGAGAGGGAGACCCTCAACTCTAACTCTGATGCACAGAGAATGGAGGTGTGTGTGTGTGTGTGTGTGTGTGTGTGTGTGTGTGTGTGTGTGTGTGTGTGTGTGTGTGTGTGTGTGTGTGTGTGTGTGTGTGTGTGTGTGTGTGTGTGTGTGTGTGTGTGTGTGTGTGTGTGTGTGTGTGCTGGCGCTGTGAGGGCTCTTAGGTATGGGCGGGTTGGGCAACACCCCTTTCACAATTTTTTCTCAGCTGATTAAACTCATTGAGAGGCAGGCAAGTGGAACAAATGGATACAAAGGTCTGCCAGGCAGCCAACAGCAGCACGGATTTCTTCATTGAAACTGCCAGCTCCAAATCTCTAAGGTTGTCTCTACACTATTACCCTGCAGGAGAGCCCTGCCCCGAGCTCCCTTAACTGTATGAATAACCACAGCGAGACCGCTCAGACCCGCAATGTAGATTTAGAATCTGTAAATCCAATTTCATACATTTGATAACACTGCCACCGTTAGAATTAAATTATGTTTTATTCATCCCTGTAAAGGGAAACTCAGTGTATTCGGTAATGAGTTCATTGTTGGATAAATACGCCGGCTTACTTCTCTAGCTGGGTATGTAATCGAATGAACGTTGTTAAAATACCACCTTGCAAAAAAAGTCAATTGCATAATACGTGGAATGCAGGAAGAAGTTGTTTTAACAAAGTTTGAACATAGACATTACACAAATACAGGATCAAAGCCATTTTGCTTGAGGACCACGTCATCTGTCCATTGTTTGTTTGTAAGCAGGGAAGTGGTGGTCTGTTTCCGAGCAGACTCTCTGAGAGGTTGCCCAGGATAGCTGTCTGGATATATAGATATATAGCTCGGTTCTGCCAGTTTAGTATCTAGTCCAAGTACCTGTTTGTGTTTAAAATAGAAAGGTAGAAAGGGAAGTGACAAAAGGTCAGCCATGATTTAGAATCCAAATATACTGTTCCTATGCTGGATATGTATAATTAATTTATTAATGTCCTCGTATATTTATTTTCTCTATATATTTTATGTATACAAACCTATATTTTAATCATTATATTGTAATGACATTTTTATAGAGTTTTTTTTGATAGCGTGAGTTTTATATCGATGATCTGTGTATATATTGTATTTATATGGACTTGCACATAGACCACGATTCTCAGTATGTAGACCTTCCCCTATGAATGTGTGCTAACTAAAGAGAGAGCTGTCCGGTTGCCAGCAAAGTGAATTAGACGACCTAAACCGTAGCCTTGCCAGACAGTTGTGTCAGTGTCCTTGATCATCGTGCACTGACATTTGGCCATGAGGACAACAGGAAATGGCCAGGCCTGAATGGGAGCCACTGTGCGTCATGAAAGTGATAACACAGGCTTTGTGCAGGAGGGGTTGCTTACACCATATGACTGTTTTACATTAGTAGAATGAGAAGGGTAAGGAAAAGAGAAACTGCTTTGTGTTAATATAAGAGCAATTCAATTATTTAATTACAAGTGTTTTAAACCACACATAAAAATGAATGTAAAATGATATATAAGAAATTATTAAACTACATTTCATTTAATTTATTTCACAGAAGGACAGCTCAGGCATACTTTATCAAAACTAACATTTCGCAAAAAAAATAATAGATGTATTCTTCAAAAAGTATTTCCTTATTGTCAAATATTAGTGTTATTAATAATAATAATAATAATAATGTTCTCAGTTAATGAAGTTCACCTGTGGTTACTCTGCTAGGACACGTGTGAGAACTTGAGGGGAGCTGATATTTTATATTTAAAACCTGTTGGTTACAAGTAATAGCAAAAGTTTCTGGATATAGTCGATTGCAACGGCGTTCATACTGTACATACAAGTGAATATATATGTTGTGCATTATTTATTTATTTTAGGAAAAGTTATTAACAATAAATAAATAATAAGAAGAAACATGAGTATTACAAGGCTGGAGATATAGTTAGTAACGTAAACCATTACATTACACATTTCAAGTAATATAATCTGACTACTTTTTAGCCCCTTTCACACAGCGCTTTGAACCCGGCAAATTGCCAGAGCGCCTTCTGTGTGAACGCAAACTCGACCCGGGATTTATGCCAGGATCGATGCCGGGTCGGGACCTAGTAACATTTCCGTGTTCAGTCCCGGAACGCGCGCTGTGTGAACAAAAGCCGTAATAATGCCGTGTCGTAGTGATGACGCTGAAGCGCGGGATCGCTCGCCAGCTGTGAAACGGTACGTAAAGCGCAATTTTATGATCGAATCAGAGAAAAAAATGCACGAGCGTGGTTTCTCGAGAGAGAGATCGCAGCTCATAAGCAAACTTAAGACGCTGCTGAGATTACAAGTCACATCGATGTCACGTGTCTTTACGGCATTTTTACGGGTTGTGTGTGAACGCACTCTCCGATTCCGGAAAATCACTGGCAGTGTGAATGAACCAAAATCAAACGAACCCGGGTCAAATCCCGGGTCACTTTATCCGTGTATTTTCCGGAATCTCTGTGTGAAAGGGGCTTTTGATTACTTTTGACCTAACTCATTTATCACATTGAATTTAATAGGATAATCTTGTATCATATTGATATAAAAATACAGAGAAAATATATTCCATTCTTTGTAGGAAGGAACATTTAAAACATGAAAAAGAAGAATTAGAGAGAATCAATTAATTATGAATGATTTACTGCAATCATGTAATCAATAAACAAAGTAACTGTAGTCTGATTACAAGTATAGCCTATTTTAAAATGCAATATATTCTAATTACAATTACATCATTTTTGGAATCTGATTGTGTAATCCAGATTACATGTAATCAGTTATAGTTATATTATGTATATTTCATTTGAACAAAACCATTTAACATTAAACAGTGTTTGACCGTGTGAACACACACATTGCTTTCCTAGCAGCCAGTACTCTCCAGGTATCTCAGTACCTTCTTCTCATTAACATCATTAGTTTGTGAAGACTCATGCTTGCTCACAGCATGTTTTTGTCCACTCATACACGCATATATGGGCAAATAGACGCACACACACACAGAGAAATGCACACACGAAAACACACAGCAGGTATCCAGACGCCCTTGCTCCTTGGGAGGGGCCAAGAAATAACCATAACTCCCTTCTCCCCTCCCTCCGCCCGCTGACCTCTGTTTTAAGTGGGCAGCAGGTAATTGGTGAGGCGGTTGCCCATCAGCCACCACCTCTGCGTGTGCCGTCTGTGTCATCTCTATTTATTATATTGTGCATGCACCCTGGGCTCGGGTAATCAATTTCACAAGGATACAGGCCTGATATCCGCCAGCGTGCGCATCATGAGGCCAGCCCTCCTCTTATCAAGTGCAGAATTGCCGGCTAGAGGTCAGGAGCAGATAAACAGGGGTGTAAAGCAACTCCCCCCTCCTTATTCTAACCCTACCTCCTCACAAGCAGAAAGGTTGGGGAGGCTATGTTGGGCACTGCTGGTAGGGTGGGTGGGTGCGCCGAGAACAAAACACACAGCCAGCGAGAGGCCGTGACCCCTGTAAGGTGCCTCTTGTTACGGCCGACCTTCAGAATTTCATCATCAGTGCTCCTGACCGCTTCATAATTCGGAGGTAGCAGCAGGCTCATCTTTGCAGAGGAGTTTGTGTTAGTCTACAAACATGCTCTTTCTGATTATCTCTCTGCAGACCTTTATAGACCAAGCCTGACTCTATCAATCATGGGTATCTTTCTCCAGCTCTTCACTTGCCCTGTGTCCCCCGGTCTCCACCTGTCCAACCATTTATTTATTGTTAAAAATATGATTATAAAGTGTGTGTGTGTATATATACTGTGTATATATATATATATATATATATATATAGTCTATATACACATATATATATATATATATATATATATATATATATATATATATATATATATATACACAGTATATATACACACACACACTTTATAATCATATTTTTAACAATAAATAAATGGTTGGACAGGTGGAGACCGGGGGACACAGGGCAAGTGAAGAGCTGGAGAAAGATACCCATGATTGATAGAGTCAGGCTATATACATACATGCATGCATGCATGCATACACACAGTCTCCAGCTGTCTAAACATCAGGGTTAAAGGAATATTCTGGGTTCAGCATAAATTGAGATCAATCGACAGAACTTGTGGTAATACACAATACACTCAAATATTGATTAGAAAAAAGCCTCCCCCTTTTCTTTTAAAAAGCGAAAATTTGGGTTACAGTGCACTTGCAATGCTTCAAATGTTTCAATAGTATAGCCACAAGACATAAACTATATGCATGTTAACACAATTTTAGTGTGCACTTGCTAACCTCTTCTTGTAAAGTTAAATTCAATTTTCAACCTTGTTGCCATGACAACATACTGTAACACCTTCAAAAATTGGCCCCATTTATTTCCATTGTAAGTGTCTCACTGTAACCTTGAAGTAAATGCATTTTTGAAAGATTTAGAAGCAGAAATGTGAAGCTTATCAATTTATAAAAACGTTGATTCTTCTGGTAAAACTAATTCTTCTGTTTTTTTTTGTTGTTGTTGTGGTCCTCATCGATTTTGGTGTCTTGTCATGCCAACAAGGTTGAAAATTATATGTAACTTTACACAGAAAAGGTTAGTAGGTGATTTTTCCCACCCTAACACTCATATTGTTTTCATCTTGTGGCTATACTATTGAAACAGTGAGTGTTTTAATGTTTACTCCGTTCACTTCCATCGCAAGTGCCTCATTGAAACCCAGATTAGTAATACAATACAATTGAGAACAGGGTAACTTTGTATTGAGCGTGGAATATTCCCATTATGGTCTGTGCAGCTGCAGATTCTTATGGGCACTCTGCATGTTTCACATCAAACACTGTTAGCATAACATTTTGAACAGATCGCTGGGTTCTCAACGGCCCAACAGTGGTAAACACCGGTTAAACATGACCATGACGCTATGTTCGAGAATTAGATGTTAGTGTAGTGACATTGTTACTTCATTTACTGCTACCGTTATTGGTATAATCCCTTATATCCGCTTAGAATTCCGTAATCAAATAAAGTTCTTGTAAGATGGAAAGGTCATTGTGCCATAAGTGGTCATTAACCACAGACATAGCAATGTTTAGGGATCACTGGGTGAGTCCAAATCATGAAAATGTCATGCAGTTTGAATCAGCTTGAGTAAACATTCATTAGGTTGTGAGGCTGGCTGTGTAGACACATCCCAGGATTCTTTGCAAGCAGCTGTGTGTATTTGCTGAGGGGAATGGACCCTGGGCGAATATGTTTTGGCAGCTTTACATCACTTTCCAGTGATGCTTTGTTCAAGCACTAACCGACCTGCAAGAAATTGAGAAAAATTATGAATATATAGTAAAGCACTGCATTTAATTTAAATCCCCTTACATCCTCTTATTGTGCATCTATTTATGTAAGATCATAGACAGTCTGATTTTTATTAAGCCAGAAGCACCTGCTTCATACCAGTAGACTAGGATTCTGTGACATTTCATCCCTTTTTACGCTGACCCCATGACATCTTTCCAGGTTAAAGAGTTGATGAGTGTTATGCTTGCGCTCTCTCTCTCTCTCTCTCTCTCACAGCACTACCCCCCACCCACCATCCCTCATTCTGCCTCGACCATCCGCTCTGTCATTAAGCCATACATGCACAGGCTTTAAGACACAACCATATGGTGCTGTTTTATTGTGGAAAGGACGGCTCAGGATGACCACGATCTGATGAATCTTTCTTGGAAAAAGAGCTGTCTGCTCTGCTGATAAACCAGGGCAAAGTGTGTGTGTGTGTGTGTGTGTGTGTGTTTTTTGTGGTATTATATGGTTGAGTAGAGAGATTCACTGATGTGGCACCACCTAGGGGACCTAATAAAACACAAAATGTATGATTTATTTTTCACTAAAAGCAATATGTTGCCTTTATTTGTTGTTACTTTACATACATCATACTTTTTATATATATAAAATAATGTAGTTTTCCATAAAATGATGGGTAACACTTTACAGTAGGGTCCCATTAATAACGTTAGTTGTTAATTAATTGACTGATTGAAGTTTTATTTGCCATTTGTACCTGTACAGCTAGTACAAGCACATATGATTTTTTGTAGCAAAGCTCATCGAGTCAACATTAAAACATCCACATAAAAGAAGAACTAACAAAACTATACACAATAAATAGACATTGAGAAGGTACAGTAAAAAAAGAACAGTATAAACCTACAACAAACAAACACCATAAAAACAATTACCTTAGGAATATTGCACATTTGCTATTCATACCAGTATGAATATATTTATTAATCTTTGTTAATATTAGTAAAAAAAAAAAAAATACAGTGTTACAAATACAAATACAAAGAAATGTGTTCATTATTAGTTTGTCACCTCAGGTCCATTAATTAACCTTTAATTCCATTTTAGTAATGTAGTAATAAATGTTAAAATTAGCATTAACTAAGAATAATAAATGCTTTATTTTTTTGTAGTTAACTAATGTTAACAAATTAAACCTTGTTTTAAAGTTTTATGAAACGATGTTGTGTAAATGGTCTGAGCTGAAGGTTTAAGGTTAAAAACAAACCCCAAACAATTAAGAAATGCACATTTTCAGTCAAAGTCTACAACGTTTTCATGGTTATACTAAGAGTTTGCTCTGAACAAATCAAAGCGATCAGTCTGCTGGTCACTAAGGGCAGTGAAACTCACAAGTCTCCATAGCGGTAAAGAGCTTAGCCACATGTATGGAGGGAAAGCTGTTTTTTAAGCTGTTAGGTTCCCCTCAGAATCTTGACGAGCATGTACAATGGTGGGGCAAACAATGCTGGCCAGCTCTGCTGTTAAGACGTTTGGTCTGTCTGGAGGCATGTTTAGTATTCAGCTAGCAGAGCGTGGAAAGATAAAAGAGGAAATGTCTATCTCTGAGACCAAGGAAGCCCAAAAGAAGCCATCAAGCCCCGAACATACAAGTATGAATAGACTCCTCTGGCAGTGAGGAGATGGTATCGGCATCCACTAGCAAATTCCCCAAACAGATAAGAAGCACAGGGCAACCAGTGAAGAATTTATACGCCACAGGCACGGTACATGTGATCTTAACACATAATAGTCCTCTAGTGCGAGCATGTGTGCTGGCACATGTCTGTGTGTGCTTTTGTGCATCTGTGTGTGTCAGTGTGTATGTTTGGAGCATGATATTTTACAACAGTGATATTGTACTCTACTGTAATTTTTTTAATGTTGGTCTAATACATGCATGAGCAAGCTTCAACACGTTTCATCTAACTTAGCTGTGTTTTAGCACCTTACGCCTTGAGTTCAAAATTGATCAAGTAAAAAGTTAATTAGTTCAATTTTAATTTTAAAAACTTTAAAAACATTCCATTATGTTGTTCCCGTGGTAAAAATCACTCTATTTTATAAAATAATCTCACTTTTGTTTGGGGAAAGCATATTCACTATTAACTATGACTTTTGCCTCAAACTCAGAATTTACTGCTTATTAATAGTTTTTAATGTAGTTGTTGTAGTGGTTAAGTTTAGGCATTGGGTAGGATTAAGGGATGTACTGTAGAATATGGTCACAGAATAAGGCATTAGTAGTGCTTATAAACAGCCAATATGCTAGTAATATGCATGCTAATAATAAAAATAGTTAATAATTGGTCCCCAAACTAAAGTCTTACCTAAGAAAGTTGTATTCATTATTACAAATAAATTATTATAATACTTCATTAAATTTCTATGTTTATATTTTATTCACCCTAAGAAAGCAAATTCATATTATATATCATAACTTCTACACAGCCAACATCACTATCACCACAGACTTTTACTGTCAAGGTCAGAGAAGAGACATTGTGGTTAGTGACAGTTACAATGTCCACACTTCTCTTCAATCTGACACAGAGCAAAAATGGCTTGAAGTGGCTGAATCTGACACAAGTCCTCTCTAATAACACATGGCTCTCACAGAATATTTCATTTGATTTGACTAGTCCTTTTTCAGGATATTAATCTATTTGAAGTGACCTACTGACCTATAAAACACAAAGCCAACTGCAGGACCGAAGACCATAAGCTCATTTACTGTTGAGAGATATGAAAAAACAGATTAGTCCTGTAATTACATTTAATGGGCCAAAAATAAATAAATAAATCAAACATTCAAATACATGTAAATATGAAGTTTTAATTAATTTTCTGTGGGATTTTTCTTTTCTGTCCCTGTGTGTGTGTTTTCATGGGGGTGACAGAAGGATCCACAGTTTTGGATCAAACATTTTTTGGCACATTTTTCTCTTTAATGGGCCTCACTGATCTAACATGTAATCACTATAAATGCCAACTTTATGTACTGATCATATTATCGCCACAGGCAGCTAAAGCCTAATCAGATGAGTGATGTAGATCACACAGACTTCGTGCTTTCACTTATCTGAGCATAAAGAACATTTAACACCTCTTTCTATATAGACAAAAATTAAGAAATAGACGCCTCTTAATAATTAAGACTGAAAACGTTAGTACATTTATATTGGAAAAGAAAGAAAGAAAGAAAATAATCTCCTTTCAGATGTTGAGATTAAGCATTCTCTTTCTCCTGGTTCACTGAAGCAATCCAAACTCCCACCCACTCGTCCACACCTCCAGCTATTACACTTTCATGTGTTTTAATAGGCCTCCAGGCCTCTTGACTTCTTCTCTTCGCTCTTTTGTGTGTGCAAGCGCTACATAAGGGGAGTTATTTAGCCCAACTGAACTATTACAGATGGGAATTATTAATTTGTATCTGCTTAGCTTCATTTGGACTACTTAGCAAATGACTAGGGAGGAAGGGAGAGAGAGTGAGTGAGGGAGAGAAAGAGAGAGAGAAAGAAAATCATTCTTTTCACTTGACTGTGGGGCTTGAAGTCCCCGGGCTTTGGACAGATCCTAGTCGAGGGTCCTGAGTGTTAAATGTCAAGCCTTGTAGTGAGCTGTCAAAGAACAGAATAGGCCCGGAATGATTGATGACTGGAGGGCCCAAAACCCAAACCCCCGATTGCAAATGCTACCTTGCGTCAGCCTTCCCAACACAACCCCTTCCCCCACACCGATAGATTCTTGCCTATTCAAGGTCAGCTTGCATACCCTGACACCCCAGCATTCTGGCGTCGCTTTAGGCCTCTTGACGGAGAGAGCCGGCCTTTATTTACACACGGAATTGCAGGGTGCTCTTGCCAGATCTTGCACCACCATTTAATCCCAAAAAGAGGTGAGAAAAATAACACTCTGTTTTCCCATTTCAGCTGCTTTTTTCCCCTCATTTCGGGCAGTAGTGCACTTTGCCGTGGCCTCTCACATAAGATCCCAGTGTTCTGACCCTGACAAATATGATATCTGGGAGATTTGTGTGTGTGTCTGTTTGTGTGCGTGTGTGTTTTGGGAAAGAGGGAGGGGAAACCTAAAAGCCCTCCAATCAGATGACAAGATTATTAATGGGACAGGCTGTGTCATATCTCGCTGCATGCATATTCATAAAGAAGCTGTACAGATGGCACAGTGCTGGCCGATGTGGAGTTAAAGCTTTTCCAAAACAATCACATACACATTGTAGTAATAGGTGTGCATAATTTAACTGGAGTCTGTTGAGTCTGACCGTATTTTCTTATTCCCAGAATCCTAAATGGTAGGCTACTAAGGAGCAGTACATATGATCATGTTATAGTAATCCTCAAAATAAAGATGCAGGACATATTTTCTGCACCTGTATGCACCTGCAAATAGTAATACAATGGCATTGGCAACTGGAAAGTTTTAAATCTGTGATCTTCTTTTGAGGGATTTAACAGCGTAAAATAAATGTTGTTTCCTCTCTGCTGCTAGAATGATCAGTCACATGACATTTGTGTCTCATGTGATTGGCTCAAAGAACTGTCTCCATTCGAATGACCCTAAAGAAAAGATGGCAGCACCCAGGTCAAGAGTTTGTTAATGTGCCAACTAAGCTACTGCCAATGAGATCAATGGGAATGCTAACAGGACAATAGCAAACCTTTATTAAAAACAAAAAAACAGTATCCTCTATCAAACAAATCAGATTTACAATAACAAAACAAGACAAGGTCCAAACAAGTGCATTTTTAATCATTCTCCACTGATCATATGTTATGTTAATTAAATATAATTTTCTGCAGTGAAAATGGATGATTTGTTAGACTTCGTAAATGTTTGTCTGAGAAATTAGACTTGTGTATATACTGGTGCAAAAAAAAAAAAAAAAAAAACTTTCATATAAAAATATAAAAACAAACATTTAGTGTAAGTGCATAGTTATTTAATGTATTAAATGTTAATAATAATAATAACATAATAAAAGTTACAGCAATACTGGAAAAACACTAATCGAAAAAAAAAGTGGCAATAAGCTATTTGAAACCAGCAAGTCGTGTAAAACTATTGAATAAAAATACTTTTCTTTGAAAGATTTACTTATAATGATCCTGGTAAAAACAGTCAAATGTATAATAACTAGTGATTTGTGTGTGTGTGCGTTTTTTTTTTTTTTTTTTTTTGTGTGGTGGGTTCAGGTACATTATTGTACAAAGATGGCAATATCCGAAATCCTTGTCCATGTGGAGACATTTTTTGATCCCCATGAGGAAAACAGCTTATAAATCAAACTAAGTGATGTCTTTTTGAAAATGTAAAAATGCAGAATGTTTTCTGTGTGTGTGTGTGTGTGTGTGTGTGTGTGTGTGTGTGTGTGTGTGTGTGTGTGTGTGTGTTTGTTTGTGTATGTGTTTTTTGTTTTTGTTTGTGTATGTGTTTTTGTTTTTGTTTGTGTATGTATGATTTACATACAGCAGCCAAACAGAGAGACTCAATCAGGTTTAGTTTGAAGTTTTTCAACAGGAATACCTAATTCAAAATGAGCTCTATGAGTATAAAGTTTTAACATGTCTTAAGTAGTCATTCTATAATTGATGAGGATAGTTTGAGTGCTTTTCATTCTGTTGTGTGTATCATATCTGTTTCATATAAACTGATATGAACATTTAACATATTGGCATAGGCATGTTATCCCAAACTATAATAATCTACATAAGAACAGATGTACCTAGCAGAGCTATCTTATCATCTCTTTTGTAGATAATCTTAATGACCTCTAGCAATAAATTCAACTGAAAAACATCATTATCCATGAGGCTTTCCAATAACAATGGCAACATTTGTCTGCACATACTTGTCTGTAGGTTAACCACATGGCTTGAGTGTCACTCAGGGCAGATCCTTGTGAGGTATGAAGAGGCTTCAAAAGGAGAGTCTGCTCACATTACTTTATCTGTCCTTCACTCCAGCCTTGCTGATACTATCAGGGCCCTGAAAGCCACGCTCTCTGTTACAGATCAAAGAACCTCTTTTCAAAACTCACCATGCTGATTACTGCTAATTCGCTGCTATAAGTGGTATTTAGACTTCATTATCATCACCAAAAGGAAAACTTGTTATGTACAAAGTCAGCCATTGAGAGAAAGACGGGCTGCGAGAAAAGGGAAATGTGAGAGCTTTTTTCTTACCTGCTTTTTAAAGGATGGCAGTGTGTCTCACACTGTGGATTTCGAAGTGGACGGGGCTTTGAAAACAGAAATTTGAGACTGTGTCGCACCTGCCTATCTGACCTGCCGCAGCAAGTCAAGATCTCTTCACTGCCATTAATATTAACACAGATAAACATAAAGCTAAATACCAGGCCATGCTCTGTTAACTTTATGTGATTAAGAATGATTGGGTTCTTGCTTCACCACACAGCAAGGATCAAAGAGCATGAAATGCCTATGAGAGCTCCAGTCTCCCAGTGGAACCCCTTTCCTATTTCCCTCTACATTTAATCCATGTATCTAATGCATGTAAGCATCAGCGTTTACTCCCTGGGCTATCAGAGAATATGGAGCGCTGTTACATAAAATGAATGTGTTTGCAAGACGTTTATTTAAACATAGGCTGCAGTTTATAGCTCTGGATGAATGGGGCCTGCACAGAAAACTGAAGGGCGGAATGATTTTGCCACATCTGATCTGTGTGTAATGTAGGGCATTGAAATAATAAAGGAATATCCATTTTTTGTTAAAGTCACCATGAAATCAAAATGGACAATTCCTATTTATTTTTATTTTTTTATTGCAGTATTTATTATAAATTATTTTTCAATGCACATCATTATTTTATTAAAATGCGTATACCCTCGTAATCTTTAATCAAAATAGCTTCCCCTCCCACTTGCAGCAGCATCTCTTCTCTGATGGCGTGTTTACTGGCGCGAGGACGGGACAACCCGTCACTCACATGAGATCACCGCAACAACAAACCATATCCATCCAAAGATCTAATCAATTACGATTGGCTAAATCAAGTCCTGTCCTCAGTGCTGGGGGTAAAGCATTACAAGTAATCAGATTACTTTTTTAAAGTACAAACAACAAAATATGAGTTACTTTTTCAAATGTTTTCTCATTTATTGACTGACAGCTCTCCTGTCCCCATGTTAAGACAAATCAGTATGCAAGGTGCAGAAGCACTGTGCACGCTGTGTGAACATGATGTTATTGTAGTTCTAAACTAAATGTGAGCATGCATTTACTCATCCATACCAATATCAACCATACCAATTAGCAAAAATGACTTCACATGACCAAACATCACATTTGTATTTCATTTCCCCCCCTATTTTTCTGCAATCTAGAATGGCAGCACAGCTGAAAGTTTAGTTTGAGCTGCGCTGTCTACTGTACATGCATGAATTTGCATTTCTGCACACCTGACACTGAAGACTGGAGTAATGATGCTGAAAATTAAACTTTACCATCACAGGAGCACATTACATTTGTAAAATGTATTAAAATATATAACACAATATCACCATTTTTACTGTATTTTTTATCAAATAAATGAAGCCCTGATGAAGCCTTTCTCTCAAAAACATTTAAAAAAAATCTTACCGACCCTAAACTTTTGAACAGTATGGTTTTTAGTGCATGAGTCATATGGTTTACTTTATGATTCCTTTATGGTTCTTTTAAGTCATTTTTTACAGCTTGAAACGTCAGTCACCATTCATTGTAATCGCATGGAAAAGCGCCTTTTGAAAGTCAATAAAGAAGACAGGAAAGGTCCAGGAACTCAGCAGGAGTACAAAGAACATTGGGTATAGACCCTGCTGGAACCAGGTCCAGCTGGCTGGAACATTGGGCAAAGAGTTGTCCATGGTTACTTTAACCTGCATGTGTGCCCAGTGAGGAAAACATTACCCTGAGAAAGGAGGAAAAGCAGAGGGCACTTTTGACAGGAAATGAGACATTCTTTATATAATGTCCTTAATATCTTCAGACTCAAGATGCTAAGGCCTGATTCACACCACAAGCAGCACATATTTATTTATTGCAATTTCGGCTTTTATAAAGCAACATGTGGAGTGCACTACTCATTGTATGAAAAAAAGCCTGTCAGACCTGACAGGTACACAAATAGCACTGAGTAAACCTGACTGGCAATTTATATGGTCTGTATCTACACTTTGGATTTTGGTTTCCTGTTTGGTTTCCTAACTGAAACATTTTATAATGTATAGCCATTATTAATGGAGAAATACTCAAAATGGTAACCTAGAAATCAATATATTGCATAGAGCTCTCAGTGTGAAAGCACAAAGCGAGCATGCCATCATAGTTTTGCTGTTGCACTGCTTGTGGTGTGAAATAGGCCTAATATAGGTTGTTTTTTTGTTTGTTTTTTAGATGGTGGAAGTGGACTTGTAGCATAACTTCACCATGGATTTTGCATAATCTTTGAACCTTGGTTTAAATGAAAAATATGCACATCTTCCCACTTGTACAGTAGGCCCTATCTTGCACCCAGCGAAATTTACTTTGTACACCGACGCATGTATCATTCCTATTTTGCACCCGCGCACAGCGGACTTTTCCCTCCACAGACGCACGTCGGTAAATTAGTAAATGAACTTGCGCTCCCGGGGGCGGTTCAGCGCAAAGAGGAGGCGTGTTCCGGCGCAAACGTTCCCTGATGCTATTTTGAAGGTTTAGAAAACAATTCCGCCACTGACCAGGAAAAACCTAGTCTAAAGTCAGTGGCGTGTTGTGCATGTTATTCATATGCTATTTTAAGGGCATGCTTGGCCATAATCAATGTAGCGTGCACAACGCGCATGTACTTTGCTTATCTCATCTACACACAGACGCAGCAGTTCTCATTTTTAGAAAACCATACATTATTACAAGGAATAATATTAACACACGAGGGAAATCATTGTTGTGTCCATGAAGATGTGAAAAAATAGGCATAAATCTAGCTTACACATTTACCCAATTTTTTATACGCCTGTTTAACCGAAGCTAATTTGGGTGGGTTTCTCCCATCCCCATACAATGTCACTTCTCTGTCTGAACGTCGGTCTCCTCGACTGTAAACCGCTCCTGGCGTGCGCCTGGCAAATCCGGCGTTATAATAGCAAACCGCCATGGAACAATCGCGCCTGCTCTTAAAGGGAATGTGAGATGTTGCTCTGATTGGTTTATTTCACGTTACGCCCAAACCACACATATGAATAATGAAGCTACTTCAGACCAACCCATTTTAGATTTGCGTCGGGCGCAAGAGTCATTTATCCCGCCAGTATAATAACAACAGCGCCCAAGACCCGCCCACAAAGTTACTTGCGTTTCATGCTTGATACTTGCGTTTCAGATCGTTAAAATAGGGCCCAATAAATGCAGTAAAGTAAAAATTAAAACGAAAAAGTATAATTATGTAATTGGAAACAATCACTTTTTGCTATTTGTTGACTTCTCCTTTAATTGAAACAAAAAGTGAACACAAATGCAAATTTGCATTACTACTTTTTCTCATGACTTTATAATTTTTTTATGTTGTCAAATCAAAAGTTTTCAACTACCAAGATAACATCATACATTTTTTTGCCATTAGGCTCACCTTACTGTCCTCATATCTTGGTCCATGTTGATTTAATGTCACGTTGTATTGATCAAGTGCTTTGAGTACCCAGAAAAGCGCCTTATAAATGTAATGATTATTATTATAACTAACAATGTCAACACAGACTAAACCAGTGACTGATTACATTTTTATTTTGTTATTTTTCTTTTTTTTTGGATGAAGTCCATCAAGCAGGCTGATGTATTGCTCCCTCCTTCCATGACTACCTGCTTCAGTCTCAACATGTTGCAATCTGACAGTAGTTGGTTGGTTGGCACATTTCCACAAGGCTATCAGATGAGACACAAATGAACTGAGCCAAGACACAGTAGACAACACCAGAGTCTTGGACTCAGATACACTTCCTCCTCATGTTAACCAGCCAGCAGCAGTATCCTTTCCACATAGAGTGAGTGTAATTTTGTGCTTTTGAGAAGAAGGGACAAAGAACATTGAGGGAAGCATTACAAATCACCTATCCAATTGTTTTCTTTTTCTTTTCTTTTACAGTGTAAAACATGGTAAGTCCCACTGCACATGGAAACCAGGCTTTAATTACGTGCCATCATAGCTGTTATTGTTTCATGGGCAGCAGATGGGAAACCCAATCAGACACCATTAATAATGATTGCCAACTTAGCATCAAATCTTCGGAGGTTAGTGGTCAAATAGTTAACAGTTCATTGCTGACCTGGAATGTAAGTGTTTCAGACAGCTTGGAGGACATTCTACTTATTCCAGTCGAGTGAGCTTTAGCTTTGTTGAGGTGATTGAGGCTGTACTCTTTGGTAACCTTCCCTCTCCCCGAAACACAAACACAAATAGGAGAACGTAGATTTGTAGACTTGTTGGATCACAAGCAGATGAGGGAGACACATACCCATTTACTTTTGTCCACTTTCAACCTTCTGTCCCAATTTCTTTGAGGGGAGGGTTTATAGGCGTGTAAATGCATGGGCTTTTTTCAGAACTTTCGATCTAATGCACAAAATAAGCTCACGCAAAGGCGGCAAATAGGCGGGTTTTGTTGCTGTTCGAACACATTGGACCACATGAGTGTTTACACTACGAAAGCAATCCTGGTCAAATGTGTTTTCAACTACCTCTGGAAGTGGTCGAAAGTGGACAAGCTCAACATTTTAGACCCTGTTTACACCTGTATTTAGTGTAGTCCACACATCTTAATACCAGGTGTGAACAGGGTGTAAGTGAATCGAGTTGCCATCACTAAAGTTTGGTAGCAGATTACATTAAATTACTCAGTCAGAGCAAAAATGACCTTTGCTACTAGGGTTTTCATATCACTTTCAAATACACACACAAAAAAAAAACAAAAAAAAAACAGCACAAATACTTGCTAAGCCTCCTGTTGTGATGCAATTTGACATTCCTCCTATTAGGCACTCGGATACGAAGAACAAAACGGTCCCTTTCAAAAAAAACAAAAAAACAAAAAAAACATTCTTAATGACAATATATTATGCATAAAGTAAGAACATGCTGCATATATAATTATAATAAAAATAATAAAAATATACTATAATTATATAAACTATAGACCCTATAGGCATGTGTATGTATACCTTACTATTTATATTTTATACATTTTTAAAACTACTAAATTAAAATGATCTCTCTTCTCCACTTAGAAAAAAAGTACAAAAGTAACAGAACGCATTACTTATCTAAATAACTTATCTTAATAACTTTAAGTTATTTAAGTTATTAAAGTTATTACCTAATAACTTACTTATCTTAACTAAATAAAAACAGTTGTACAGTATAGGTATAATAACCTGTAGTGAGATAAGAGATCTTTTGTATGGCGTATATAGTCTAGGGGTTAGGAGATATTGGTCAGAATATTCCAAAAAAAAATTTTTTTTTTTTTTTTTAATAAAGGTGTGTTATATAACTTATCAGTAAAAAGACAAAACACCTTAAAGACCCGAGGTGTGAAAAAGTAACATACAAGTTACGTAATGTTTTACTTGACATACAAAGTAAAGTAATGTTACTTTTTAAAGGGAGTAATGCAATATTTGAATCCACTACTTTTAAAAGTAGTTTTCCCCACTGTTTATAATATATAAAATGTATAGTACGTTTTTATATATATATTTTATGCTATGTGTATGAGCAATACTTTACCTTTCTTTAATTTGATGCAAAATTGTAATTTACAAATGTTATTATGAGCATATATAAGAGTGAATTTCAGAATTCCAGAATTTCTTGCCAGCGCATGTTTTTGAAGTCACCCTGCCATATCCATCGTGCTCATGTAGCCGAGGTCCTGAATCACTCAGAGTCAGATGCTGAAGCGCTGGCCTGCGAGTTGTAATCGCGCCACCTCTGAACCAGCCCCCTTAGTGTGAGCATGATCTGGCCCTTAGCCTGCTCTTGGTTATAATTTCTTTCTCCTTTCTCTTCTCTTGCCCCCTGGAGCCATTACTGTATTTAAATTTAGACCAAAGGGCACATGTGAACCAGCTGACTGGGGTGCTAATCTCTGGACCTTGAAGTGCTTCTCTTTACTTTTTTTCTTTTTGTGAACATATATATACGAGAGATCGATTACACATGGCTGAGTGGTTGTCTGACAAAAGCCCTGCAGTGAACTTCACCTATGGATCGACAGGGCAGCTGCAAAGTTATGGTGACTGAGCTGTATTGCGCTGCCTTATGGCTAAGATTTGAATCAATCTGGCCTCAAAGCGAGGGTCACCTTATCTGCAGCGGGGTCCTGTGACATGGGCGACAGGTGGAGAATTGTGCTGGGGGGTGGAAAAGGGACAGAAGAAAGTCTTAATTTTCACATCTAACAGGTGGTCTAAGCTTTATTTGTAATTTGTTCGTTATTATTTTACTGTGACAATGCAATCTCTTCCTGATGACAGACTCTGGCCTCCGTTCTTGCCCAAACCTGTCCAAATTCTCCCTATCTTGACGTTGTCCGAAGGTTAGCGGTGTGAAGCAGCTGTTTCCCTCCTCTCAAAGGCTGGACCGCAGCAGAGCTTTTCCGAATGACACGTTTGATACAATACCACAAGAATGGAGAACAAACAGAGAGATGTGTTTTGACAAAATATGTTTTCATAACTGTCATATTTGAAGGACACTCTTTCATTGACTTATATTGAGTTATTGTGTTTTTTTAGCTTATTAAAGCACATTATTGTCAGTTACTTCGGGGATATGTGGGGTTCAATACACGTTAAATACACGTTTGGGTATAGTTCACCCAAAAATGACATTTTTGTTATAATTTACTCATCCTCAAGTTGTTTTAAATCTGAATGAAATATATATATTTAAAAACTTTTTTTTAACATTTTTTATTGCATTATGATGTCATAGTGGTGAAGTTGTGTAACCTTTTCTGTGTAATTTTTTTTTTCTCCACACGAAAATCATGTCAGCACGCATATTTTGTTTTGTTTTGTGGCTGTACTATACTGAAACAATTCTACTACTGAACTATTTAAGTATTTTAAGATTTATAAATTGGTCCCATTAAATTCCTTTGTAAGTGCCACACTGTTTTTTTTTATTATAATTTTTTTTTTTTTTTTTTTTTTAGGCATAAATGGATATTTTTTTCTGCTAATCAACATTAAGGGCTGTCGATTGAAATTTTATTAAATCCCAAATATTCTATTTACAAGTTGCATTTCATCAATTTGATTACTGACATGAGAATGTATTGTCAAATTCAAGTCATCCCTTTCTGCTTAAAAGATAAATACTGTAGTGGTGGACAGGACCCCTGCACTGACACAGAAATCCCAGAATAAACGTCTACAATATTACTCCATCCATCAGCGGTCCCTGTCTGTGAAGCGCTTTGGCACTCAGAGTTTAATCCATTAAAGTGCACCCTTTCTCTCACCAGCCTGACATTGAGAGGCCGAATCCAACTTTGTGCTGACATCTCGCGCAGAAATCACCCTTTTATTCAACCGGCACTGCCATCTCTGCCTCTTTCAATAATATCCTGACTCTCGGGTCACAGAATCAGGGCTTCTAGCCCCATTGCAGAGATTTGCTTGGTGAAAAGAGACGATGAGGGCAGCTCTACCTGTTGACAGGAGAGCCGAGAGCTGTCTAAACAATCATTCCTGGTAATGACAGTTAATGAAGGACCTCCCGTAACTGCACAGGTTAAAGCAAGAGTGGTATTCATAACAAACATGTCGACAGAAGTTCACTGGGCAGGTGACAGTTTTTGAGCTGTTTGGTTTGGATGCTAGTTTGCTTCAGGCTGTATTAGGAAATTGTTGGGTGTTTTGAGGTTAAGAAAATGCTGAATAAATATTTAGTATTATGTATGCATACATTTCAATAGAGTATTGTCTTTACATCTTTAGGCTGACAGCCTTTCATATGGTATGATTTGCTTATTAACGTATATAATGAACATATACAATTACATTACATTTGACATAAATTTCTATTAAACTAAATTGCAGTCTTTTAGTTTTGCTTGAAGTTAGTGTTCAGAGACATAGCCTAGTTATTAGAAGATATGCTTGCACGTTGGTGTTCACAAAGGCAACATGAGTTTTTGTCATTTCTTGAAACAATTTCCCCATATCCATCCACTTTTGACATTGTCCTCGTTGATGTTGTTCCATTCTGTCTCATGATGTAAAAATAACTTTGACGTATGTTATGTCATCCATCAGAAAAGGAAAACGGGAAAGTTAATGGCAGCGAGGTGGTGAGGTGAAAGGTGGAGATTATGGAGATGGAAAATGGTCAGCATAGCTTGTGTCTGTAATGGACAAATGAGGAAATGGAGAAAAGCAGACTCCAGGAGGGTATTCTTGTTGACACTATTTAACATATAACCTTTTGTCTTAATGTCCTCTAAGAAAAAAAAAAGAAAAAACAACAACGACTGTTGGCGATTGGAGCAGCCGTAGAAACAGCGTGCAGGGGATAGAAAGGAAAGGGGCAGTAGCTGGTGCTTTAAAGTGTCAGAGCCTTTGTAGCTGTGACTAGTTTATGATGCTGATGTCAAGCATCCCACTCAATGAGGTCTTTGTCCCGAACTGAGACCAGGGCAGTGGGAAAACTGCCCACATTTAGTCGGCAGGCCCATCTATCTTTCTGCTAGGCCTTGCTGTCCCCTTTGTACCAAAACTCCTGTGTATTAAAGATCTCCCGGGTTAATGTGCTGGAAAATTGGCTTGCATTTTTATAGGAGGAGGCCAGCTAAATGAAAGAAAAACAACTTAGGGAGGGCAGAAAGGACGAGAAAAAATATCTGAAGGAGTGATCCGAGAGGGCAGGCCCTCAAGACTTGTATCCTGTGACCTCGATAAAAGAGAAGCCTCTATGTCACACTGGAGACAGTCCTGTAGTCTGCCAGAGTGTGTTTCCATCCATTTATCATCAGAGTCATAAGCAGTGGTTGTTACTGTAGATGTGTTGACCCGGTCACAATGCACATAGAGATACATTACACATAAATCTAAGGGGAACACACACGAAGAATGGAAAAATGAGAAGAAAAAAAAATAGAATATTGTGTCATACAGTCAGCTAGAAAGGAGAAACAATCATCCCCGCAGATACTTCATTCACCAGGTCACTCCATCTTTGTCCAACTCATTTTCACAGACACTTCGTGCAGGCGTGGAGCCAGAGCTTGTCACCTGCCCTGTTGCCCGTTGTGAAGTTGAACACAGAATTGGACCCATCAGTTCAATCAATAAGCTCTGGGTGTCCAGCTCATTGGACATGTTTATGGGTGTGGGAGGCTAATTAGAAGAGTCTTCCCAGGCTTAGAGAGAAGAGCCCACTCAACAGCTGGTCAATACTGGACTCCTGTCCTTAGGTCAATTTTGTGGTAACCCCAGAGAACCGCCGGGACAGCTACAGGTCCACAGAGGCCAATTGGGTTAATAGCTGGCCTGAAGGCCTGAGATTTCCAAGAATGTCTCGACTGAGGCTCTGAAATTTCCCATGATAGCATGATATATTTTGCAATAATAATAATAAGAAAATAATAATAATAATTATTATTAATTCATATTTTTATTTACTTTCTTATTAATAATAATACGAATTTATAATTATTATTGTTTGTTTACTTATTATATTCATAATAAACATGTAAACAATTATTGTTTTATAATAACAAAAAAGAAAATTAACAATTTTAATATATCTCTTTATGATGACTCGCTGAATTTTGTCCTAATCTGTAAGTCGCTTTGGAGAAAGGCGTCTGCTAAATGACTAAATGTAAATGTAAATGTAAATATTATTTATTAATGTATTATTTATTCATTATTTAATGTTCATTATTAATAATAATAATTGATTGTTGTTGTTGGTCATTTACTTATATTCATAATAATAATGTGTAAGAATTATTGTTGCTTTTATAATAATAATAATGATGAAGATGATGTTTTTTTCTGATCACTGGATTAGAACACATGGATATTCCACGTAATTTACTAATATTGTTGATAATATGGTATAATAATAATAATTATTATTATTATTATTATTATTTATTCATAATTCAGAACACTGGATAAGAACACGGACATCTTATGGACATAATTTATATTATTATATATTTATTATATATTTGTAGATGGTGTTTGTTTCTTCATTTAGCACTTTTTCAGTGAGAGATTTCAGTTGAAAATTCCCCTTTTCTGTTTTTGTTGTCAGTGTGTACACTTTTACATTAAGTGGGATCAGGATATAAATATCTTTTTTTGTAAGTAAGGGGGGAAAGCTCAAAGCTCATAACCCTTGAGGACTACAAGTCAAACATTGGCCATTGACATCCAACAATCTAACCGCTTGCTTTTTCCCATTCCGTGACCCTGAGAGGTCAAAAAGTTTTGGTCCCAGAAGTCTCTTAACACGCAGATGTTACAGTAACATTGCCAAGAAATCAGGCCCAAACAGCACCTCTGACCCGTCTGTCAGCTGATCCAGCATGGCCTCTTTTGAAATGGACTCCCCACTTCTATAAATTACCACATTTTCCCACCGTCGTTCCTCCATTCAGCCTCCTCTTCCGCAGCCATTCGTTTGCAAGAGCCCTGCGGTCAACGAATAGCGACTGCCCAGTGGCTTGTGAATCTGACCTCTTGGCTCCAGAGAGGTCAAAGGGCTCACACCAGGGTCAGGGCCTTTCTTTATGTCTCCTCTCACCAAAGGCTTTGTAATGAATGGAGAGCCTGGGGGAAACAAAAGCTTTCAGGAGAGACAAGCGACAGTGCTCTATACACCAGCGCCTCTGCTCTCTGTGACGTTCCCCCTACCAACTGAAGCAACAGAAACAAACAAACAAAACCAAAATAAAAGGTACTGGGAGCTGGAGGGAAAATTTGATCTGTAAAAAGTTCTAAAAAAACTGGGAAAAAAGGAAGACTGTATGTGCAACTAACTAATGCCGTATCAGGCTGTTTGATCGTACTCATTATTGGATAATTCTCTAAAGGGTGGAGTTACAGGACACAAAGTAAATATGGCAGGACATTACTGACTGATCAACCGAGAAACTAACCATATTCGACTAGATAAGTGTATCTACAAAAGGTCTTGTACTTTAAGGGAATTTAGTGTTGGTGTGTACTTATTATCTCCAAATAAATATTTTGTGTTTTTAGGTTGAGATCTTGTGTACTAAATTACTGGTCTTTTAAAATCATATGATATAAAACAGGCTGAAACTTAAATCATTATTCACTGAAGATCCTATCTGGTCTGAATGCAGTCTGAATTATTTCTTTTTGAGTTCTGACTCAGTCCTCCCGACGATCTTTTTTTTTTTTTTGCTTAAAGGAGAACTCCGGTCAATTTTAACATTGAACAATTTTTTTTTGTAAATTTGGAGTGCTGTCAGTACAGAGAACAACGACAAAAATCGGTGTTGCCTACACTGTGTTATCCTCTTTTTAAAATTTGCACCCTGTTGACTTAAATGGGGCAAGTTTTAAACCTGCTTTTAGCCTCTTAACATCCTTGATGTGTCATTACAAGTGCACAGCCATGTGAGTGATTCCTTCAGAGTGAACGCGGTGAATCTGACTGCAGTAGATGTGAAAGATATGAATAAAAGTGATGTTAATTCAGCCAGCGCACATACCTGCATTTACTTCCTGTTTTCGGTCGAAGTCCACAGTAGTCGATTGTCGAGTTCATTAGTTACTTATGATCACGCGCGTGAACTCGACAATCGACTACTGTGGACTTCGACCGAAAACAGGAAGTAAATGCAGGTATGTGCGCTGGCTGAATTAACATCACTTTTATTCAAAAGTGACAGCACTCCAAATTTACAAAAAAATTTGCTCAATGTTAAAATTGACCGGAGTTCTCCTTTAACTGCTTTAAAATGGCTTTTTTTTGGGTCACTTTTAAACAGAAAATTTTAAGTACACACATACAGTAAGACAATATACATTTTATTTGACTTACCTAACCTATCATTTGAAGCAAAAATCCATCCTTCTGTCCTTTTAAATGTCCATGGTAAAATGTTCGGCCGTTTAGTGAAGCTTATTGCTGTAGCCTATATTCAATGTACTTTTTTTTGGTGATGCTGTTCAAATGTTAGCTGGGTAAATTTGTTGCTGATCAAATATTTAATATCTCAACCCTCAATAATTAAGGTAATTGGTACATCAGCGGTAGCAGTTCAAACTAATGTACCTATCACCTAATGTAGGTCTCTAGGATGATTGGCTGATATACCAAGGGAGGCTAGCCGCCTCTTCGATGTATTTTTTTCTCAACACTCTAACTACTGAAAGTGAAATACTCGATTGTGATCATGTTTGGCAAAAACATTTTTACCAACGGAGGCAAAAGTCTTCGGCTATGAATTCTGCGTCCCCCGTCCCCTTCTCTATCCCCTCACACTCGCCCCTCGGCACAGTTTTCTGAATGATTGTAATTAAAACAGTGGTTCCGACTTCAGTAATATTTTATGGTGTTACAGTGGTGAAATTACAATCAAGAAATACACATTGTTAGACATGAAATAAACTGGGAATTTCTCCCATATTCGCCTCCCTGACGAGCCGCCATTGGACATTTTAAAAGTCGTTTAGTCCAACTGAAGCCTAATTTTAGACTACTTGACCTGGATAATTCAATTGAAGCGATTTTGTCCAGCATGTTAACACTAATAGGCCCCAGAGTTTGCTCATTGTTCAGTGGTTATATCACAGTACAACTGAAAGAAAAAAAAAAGCAGCATATTCTAAAATAAGAAAACACGTTTATCACATAATCAGACATCCGGAAGAGAGTTTCTTAACACAGTGTGTTTTTCAACTCCACAACCTGTTTTCTCAGCCATTGCATTTGACCCCAGTAAAACTATATCAGCAAACTAATAACCGGGCAAACCACCAATCTACTGTGTCCTTATCCCTGGTCTTTTGCTGTAATGCGTTGCAGATTCCAGAGGTCGTTGGCGGCAGAGTAGTTTTTAAGCAAATGGCATGTGGTGAGAGGTCAGAATCAGGGGGCCCAGTGGGTGAAAGGTTGAATAACTCGAAGGAAAGTTGTAACTGTTTGAGAGGGGAGATGTTTAACAGGTTAAGACTTTTCCAGCTCTTATTGTTTTAAGCCGAAGGAAAAAACACACACACATATCTGGGCCTCCCATCATCTGTCTGTTTCAAATCTATAGTTGTTCAAGACTTTTATATATCAATTTGTCCTCAATTAATTAACATTCTTTGATTTTGCTGTGTTTAATATTAATAATTCACATGACCTTCATAATTCAGGTATTGTTGTAGTATTGACATATCCTACAATAATGTCTAATGTGTCAATTAAGTATACAGATTTCTAATTTCTCCAATCAAAAAAATGCAGCAAAAAAATGCACACGCATAATTGCGTACATAATTATTTAAGAATTTTGATAACCTCAAAAGATTACAGTGATCCTTTAGTCGTTAGAATACATTGTTGCATGCATTATATAATCTTCCTAAAGATATGATTGCAGACGAGAATAGATCACAGTTTCTGTAGAGTTCAAAATGCAGGTGTTTAGAGCGGAACGCATACTTTTCCTCTAAATTAGGCGTTGAGGGCTGAGAGAGGGGTTGGGAAAATTTGTGGAATTACTGGTTGATTTTAACCAGATGATTGCTGGAGTTGGACACCAGAGAGTTTTCATTAGGGGCCCTAATTTACAGGCCTACCTCTGCATTCCAGCAGATGGTCAAACTCCCCCAGGTCTTAAAGTTCACCTCAACCCCACAGTCTGCGACCGAGGATTGTAAGTTCTGAGAGAAAGGTGATGGGGAGGGAAATCAGAGGTAGCAGTAACTAATAAAAGATTTGTTTGTGCACAATTTCAGAGATCATTAAAGATAACAGAGCCAATGTTTGTGGGTGTTGAGATCAGAAACGCATTCTCTTTCTCCCTTTAATTGTCTTAGGAGATGCTTTTTTTTAATTAAAGTGTTATGACACCTGATTTTAACAGTTAGCTAAGGACACAAATATTACCACAACAAAAATAGCACCAAAACAAAACCAGAAAGTGCTAATAGGAACATAGAACTGATTGTATCACTAACTGGTTGATACTAAATTGTATTATTATAGCTCATTAAAAAAATGACATATGTTCTAAGTGCAGTTAGCTGCAATATCTTATACTTGTGCTTGAAGTTTTAATGTCTGTAATTTAGTGTGTGTATATTTATATATAGCTACAAAGCACAAAGTCAGGAGTTGTTTTCTATTCTCTGAACTCCCTGAAACACCGTAATTGTAGTCTTGAGTTTTGTTCCAGGAATGTACATATCACAATATTCCTTGTTTAAGTTGCATTAGTCTTGAGTTAAAACTTGTGGTCATGGTGGGCAAGACATTTCCAAATTTGACCAATCACAACACACTAGTCCAGCCGACCAATCAGAGCACATTGCACGGTTTCAAGTTATAGTAATAAATCTATCTATAAGTAATGTTGCACCTACATGTTTACTATCTCTCATTAGAGTGTTAGTAGAGTATTAGTAGACTGGTAGAGTTAGAATAAGTTGACATGTAGTTGCAAAGTTACTTCTAGTCCGTAATGTGTTGGAAGAGCATCACAATAAAGTTAGCAGATATTAAGCAGACAGTCTACTAATAGTCTAATGAGAGGTAGTTAAAGTGTAGTTGCAAAGTTGTTCAAAAGGGACCATCAAAATAAAGTGGTATCCATTGCACTTTTCGGATGGCGGGGCTTTAAGAACTAAATATAGACCTTGTGCGCTAGAGCAGTGGTTCTCAAACTTTTTACACCAAGTACCACCTCAGAAAATATGTTGCTCTCCAAGTACCACCAGAATGACCAATATTAAAATACAGTAGTGTAGTAAGCCCAACTATTCAGCTATAGTTATGCACAGCTCATAAACGAGGAAGTTTTATTTCTAATAAGAATATTTATTATTGTCAGCCCCTTTTTATACAGTGTAAAAACCCAGTTTGAACATTAACACTGCACTGTGCTCCTTACATAGAGGTAAATAAAAAACTTAAATATTGAATAAATGAAAATGTATTGTACCTAAAAGTGAAATAAAA
Source organism: Leuciscus leuciscus (assembly GCF_965113295.1). NCBI lineage: Eukaryota > Metazoa > Chordata > Actinopteri > Cypriniformes > Leuciscidae > Leuciscus > Leuciscus leuciscus. The sequence goes on along the minus strand of NC_138734.1, from coordinate 38,039,027 downwards.
AAATTACTCAAAGATTAAATGAAAATGTATACTTAAAAGTTAAATAAAAACTGTACTGTACTTAAATGTTAAGTAAAAAAAAAAAAGTACTGTATCTACTTGATCCATTTTTAACACAGGCTGTGCAGCTGCAAGAGAAAACCAAGACAGAGAGTGGACCTAATCAACCAAAAAAAGAAAATATGATTGCGTTAGTTGAGCTATATGCGCGGTGGGCGCTGCCTTGTTAGTTTGTGCCACTTCTCCCGAAATAGAGAATGCGAATGTGACGTCACGCGTTTCACTCCGCGTTGCATTTCGGGAAGGCGCCGCCATCTTGGCAGGATACATTATCCGTTGCCATGGTTACTTCAACAGAGAGCAGCTTGATATTTGTTTGCATTTTGCGATATGGCGCAGTTTCTTTGGAATAAATGGAGGAGGAGGAAGCGAAAGGAAAGGGGCTCTATCGGGAGAGACTAAATAACAACGGCAGGCAGCGTTATTTAAAGAAACTGCTTGACATCAACTACATGGACCCCTACGACCTGCCAGCTACAGAATGGACAAAAGACCCTGAAGCGCTACCACCTTTCACACACCCTGACATAGTCAATTTCCTGGTTTATGGTATCAGTGCCTACACAATGCAAGAGTTAAGAAGCTTTAAGTCATTAGAAGCTTATGAACAATTCTGCTGCGGCTGGGTGCAAGACTTACAAACCCACAAACCTGCAAAAGTCAGGAGCTCAGTCATACTTGAGGTTTCAGGCATCATTCATAAGTGGAAATAAATCTGATATGAATCTGATACATGCATTTGCACCTGCCGTGTAAGCGGACAGATCGTACATTCTGTCAATGCCAGTCGTACGTCATTGAAAAAAGTTACTTTTTGAAACATTTCGCGGTACAGATATACCCATAACAAATTAAACAACTCTGGTTGACTAGCAGAGTAGTGATTTAGTTTGTTTGTTTTAAATAAAAGGCGATCTGGAGCTGAAATGTGTTGCTTTTGCAATCATGCTGTGCTCGCTGTCGCTGCTGTCAGTTTATTGTCAAGCAGTTTCTCTAAATAACGCTGCCTGCCATTATTTAGTCTCTCCCAATAGAGCCCCTTTCCTTTCGCTTCCTCCTTCTCCATTTATTTCCAAGGAACTGCGCCGAATCGCAAAACGCAAACAAATATCAAGCCTGCTCTTTCTCTCTGACACTGTTTCTCTCGGTCTCACTGTTGAAGTAACCATGGCAACGGATAGTGTATCCTGCCAAGATGGCGGCGCTGCCCCAGCATGCAATTTGGGTTCGCATTCTCTATACATGAAAGTAAGTGGCCGGTGAATTGGGAGAGTAGAGTAAACTTTTTGAATAAAACATGTCGTCAAATTATAATGGAAAGATTATTATTGCCGCTTCCATAGACATCAGTGTGTAACTCTAAATGTATTGTTTTTTTTTTTATTACTTATGTGAATTTAAATGTCTGAAACCTAAAATAAACATTATGTGGTTGAAAACACTGAATAGTTAATATAAATATATGACAAGCGCTTAGGGTGTCCGTGTCTGGCTCAGCGCCAGCCAACACAGGAAAGCACATTTGAATTTAGCAATAAATCACATGATACACTGACCATTCTAATCACACTGGTGTGATCATACGTGCGAAATTCAGTGATTCCTCTGTGTACCACTAGACTTTGAGAATCAGTGCACTAGAGAAACAAGCTCGCAGCCATCTTTAGAATTTTGTCTTTGAACTTGCGGTTTTGCGATATCTTTGTATAGTTTTAAGTAATTAGCTGGTGAAGTGGATTAACTTGTTTTAGAGTTAACAAAAGTTATCATGAGCAGATGTCAGTTAGACCGGGAAGATTTCAAAACGAGCGGTTCATTCATAAATCAGTAAGATCTTACCTTCATGCTGTGGAAATACAATTGGAAGACAGAACACAAGCATAACACTGAAAGGGGCGGGGCTACATATGGTCTATACAGACTGGAACTAAATAGAGCATTACTGACAGACTAGGACAAGAGGTGCTGCAACAATTTGGTGTGTGTGTGTGTGCGCGAGTGTGTTTGTGTTTGTTTTTTTTGTTTTTTACAAAACAATATTTCCTATTCTGGGAGACCCCAAAACCAAAATCAAGACTTTGTAAAAGCGCATAAAATGGCCCCTTTAAGACTTGTGTTAAACTTTGTGTGCAATGTGCAAAATGCACTTCAGTGCAATGCTAATATATATTGTACTGTAGTTCTTGACATGACTTATAAATCAGAGAGTACAAGCAAATGAATGAATCAAAAGGAAGATTAAATATTTATAAATATAGCATGACAGCAAAGCACAGCCATGTTCCACACAAAAGGTGCACTCAAATTAAAAGGCTATAACTGATTTTGTGGTGTACACGCATGTGGCGGTCTGTCATAAAATCTTAAAAGACACTTCATAACTAAGCTGGGGAATTATAAATAAATGATAAATATTTGTTTTAAATAATTTACAATCTAATATATTTTTACTATAATTATATTTTTACTAATTATATAATGTACAATAATTATTATTTTATTTCATTTCTGTGAGGAAGTAAGGAGTAAGGTATCACTACATAGTTATGCGCAAATATATTGACTTTTCTAATGTTAAATAAGCTTTAAAAAAAAGTGTTTAGTCTACTTAGAAAATCCAGTAGAAAATCAGCATGGAAACTGTTTGTTTCAGCCTGTCTTCACATGTGATATTATCTGATTTCCGTGACCATTGCGCTGAGTTCCCTATAATAATAGCCTATTATGTTCTGGAAGTAGAGTGTTGCTTGTTACAGACCGTTTGGAACATGTATGCATACATCTAAAGGGTCAGGGAATGACCTCTCCTTGGTGATGTTTTTGCAAACAGTACAAAACACAGGTGCAGTCATTTTCATAATTCTTTTCCAGTGCTGTCACTTACACCACAATATCCAATAAAACAATACCAGTGTTTCATGTTGGCGCATTGACTGACATTGGCTTTAAAAGAGCTGTTTATACACAGATGAGGTAGAACTCGCAGTGCTCGCAGTTTGTTGAATTTACTTCTGTGAGCCACAAAACAGAACGCAGGTTCTGTGACATCCATTAGTCTTCCTCTTTAGCCTCTGTGTCAGATCAAGAGACTCATTGGTCAAAATTGCAACCAGCAGTCCAAACAAGAGTCTGCTTCAAGACAGCTCAGAGTCTGGTAAACTTTGAAATCCCCCCCATTACTTTTCCAGCACAATAAATCAAATCTCAGGCAGTGTTGTCTTGTCAGTGACCTTTGATCTCGCACAAAAAGAGGTCAACACGGCCGACGTGAATTGTAAAAAAACGGGCTGCTATGTAAACACCATTAATTTCTCCACTGTAAGGGTTAGGGAGCTGTATGTTGAATAAAAGAATGCCTCAGATGTCTGGAAATTTGAAGTTCTAATGGTATTTCATTCATCAAATTGTCTGGCTCGGCTAATAGCTGCTGGCATTTAAGTTTTAACTCCAAACGACTAGTTGATGACATGTTTCCCCCACACATGTGTTCTGATAATGCAGGATGAAAAATGATGTGGTATACGATGTCTTAGCTTCCTTCTCTCCTGTGTTCGCCGAGGGAAATATTTTTTTTTTCTTTCCCTTTTAGAAATTTGAGCATTACAATTTAATTAAAAGCCACAAATCTTTTAAGTCACACTTATCATGTTGTCCCACAACCGCCCCAACACACACACACACACACACACACGCACGACATGAGATTCCTCCTTCAGCTACAACTGTACAAACCCAGTTTAATGACACCGATGACGAGCAGGGGGTATTACATCTAAATGAGCTTGTTATTGTTTCCAGCCCATTACTTGCTAATGCTAGGGTAAACAAATCTGCAGGTTGCAAAGAAGTTCACCTATCATGTACTTGTGAATGTGTGTGTAAACAGCAGACAGGGAGTGGGCCGGGCAGAGGGTAAGTACAGGGAGGAGCGGACTGTGATACGGCCCTGTCTAAATACAGACTCATGCTGCTAAACAGGCGTCTAACCACCTTCTCATGGGTAATTAAGAGTCACTGTCACCTGGAGATCTAGGCCATGCTTGCCTGGGGCATGTTGTGCCAGATAGATAGATAGATAGATAGATAGATAGATAGATAGATAGATAGATAGATAGATAGATAGATAGATAGATAGATAGATAGATAGATAGATAGATAGATAGATAGATAGATAGATAGATAGGATTGTGATCACAATTTAGATCACACCATATATTGTGAGTTAACTATAAACAATGCAGAATTTAGATTTACTGCACTGTGAATTAGGAGTCCGCTGTGTATATATGTTGCAAAGTCAAAATTAGTTTATATAATTTCTTTCTTTCTCTAAATGCAGATAGTACTGAATGTGTTGTCTTTAACAGTAAGTGTGTCAAAAAAAAGACAGTAAAACATGTATAATGTTAAAAGGATCCTTATTTTAAATAAAAGTTTCAAATATGAACTTTATTTATCAAAGAACCCTGAAAAAAGTGTCACGATTTCCATAAAAAAAAATATTAAGCAGCACAATCATTTTCGACATTGATAATAATAAGAAATGTTACTTGAGCACCATACAAGCACGATGACTGCTAGTAATGGCTCCTGAAAATAGATCTTTGTCATTACAGGGTTAGATTACATTTTGAAATATATTTAAATAGTTATTTTAAATTGTAATAATATTTGACAATATTACAGTTTTACATTTTTTTTTTTTTTTTTATCAAATAAATGCAGCCTTGGTGAGCATAAAAAAATCAAACAATAGTGAACTTCAGTCATTTTGGTTTTGCACACTATTCAATTACACACTATTCAATCAAATCTTGCTTTATGTTTGTGCTTGTTGTGAAATAATATATGTAGAAGTATTCGGATTCAGACACATCCCTAATGTGTTTGTTTTTACTATTTCTTTTGTATTATCTGTTTTTTATCCATTGTTTTGGTTGCAATAAGTTGTAACGCCTATTTCCCAAAGGATTAAACTGTAAAGGTAACTATAACTCTTATCGAATAGTCTAAAATACCACGTCAGCCCCGGCAAACTTATTTTTCCTGTGAACCTTTTTCTCCATAAATAAAATCCAAAAATATTTGTATCTGCTCGAAAAGAAAATCCTTTCCCCCTTTTGACGGAACCAAAACAAACGAGAAACTAAGTAGTGAGTCTCTCCTACTGTAAACCAATTGGGAAGCATTTAAAGCTCTATCCATTAGGTTTCAAATGAACATCCAGAGAGTCAGTCTATCCGTGCTCTTATTGACTGAAGATAATAAATAGTCTTTAAATTGTCCCTGAAATTGTGTCCAACGGTGATTACAACCGGAGCCATGCTGTGCCTGTGTACAATAAAGAGAGAGAGAGAGAGAGAAGGAGTAAGAGATGTGGAGTAAGAAGGGATAAAAGTGAAAGGATACAGAGAGGAAGGGGGAGGAGGTGGAGAAATGTGTGTGTGCACTTTCCTTTAATCATTGGGCTGCATGTTAAGAGCGGGCTGGGGGTGTCTGTGTATCTCAGTGTCCGTGGAAGCCCATGCGTATGGAGTGGTCTTTCACACATCTCAGTCAGGATTTCACGAGCTGTCACTCCTCTTTTGAAATCCAGTGGGGTCTCTCCCTTTGACTCCTCTCTGTCCAATAGAGCTGGAGACAAGCCTCCTTTCACAATGTCTCTATTTTGTTCTTGCGGGATTCTTCACAGAAATATTTTTGCAAAACGGCCTAGAACCAACGATGACGACAAGCGGTTATCGCTCAATTAAAGTACAGTTTTTGGGGATCATGTGTGGCTTTGATTAGCTTTCCTTGAAAGGCCTTTAATTAAAATCCTATACTCAAAGCCGTACTCTGATTAAAAACAAAGTGCCTTTGCACCAAATTGTTGATAAAATGTTTGCATTTTCAATATTTTTTTATTTTATTTTTGCTCTCAAGAGTGCAAGTATGCCACAAATAAAAGGATATGGCCTGGCGAACGGAGAGTGGGGAAGCGAGGCACATGCTGTTTTAGTAAGAGAAACTGCTAAGGGCCTCTATGGGGTTGAGACTTGGCTTCTCGCTATAGGAGCTTTCTATGCATTGTTAATCTTTGTGTAATGAGGAATTTAAGAGCAGGAGTGCAAACACACGTAGTATCCAGTCAGTGGCGTGTAAGTTTGGGGGATAAAGCAGAGGCTAAGCCAAGGTGAAGCCAAAACTACATTGCAGTATTATCCCATGTTGATTGGTGAACGAGTCGTGTCATCCAGACTAATTCAAGTAAAGACCCATCCGTCAGTGAAGAGCAGTTTGCTTTGTTGTGAAAGAAACATTACCAAACTTAAATAATACTATATTGTGACTCACTCACTGTTGTTGTAACACACATTAATGGATATCTTAGAGGTTTTTTTTTTTTTTTTTGATGAGACACCCGTTCTGACTGACTTGGTGCAGGTGAGATACAATAAAAAAACACCTTTTTATATAGTTATTTGTTATTATTATTCGTCTTAAAATGTATAATTTAGAATATATTATTATTGTTTTTTTATTATAAGAGAATGTTTATATTTAATCTCTTCTCTAAATTAATATTTAATGTTTTTTTTATGATTTTATTCATAATAATTATTATTTAATTTATGTAATATATATATATATAATCTTAAATTATTATTATATTTTTAAAATGACTAAGTTTATATTTAATTTATAATATAATATATAATGTCACTTGCACTCATAACGTGCAATTTTTGCTAAATTTGAATATGGAATCAGGGCATGACTCTCTTATTCTGAGCATGTGTAGTTCTTTTGGCACATATTTATTTATTTATTTATTTATTTAATGTTGTATTTGTATTTAATTTATTATATAATTGCATTAGGAGTCCAAAACATTTTCATGCTGTCATCATCATGTCAGTTCAAGAAGAAATGCCACAGTTAATGCTGTAAATAAAAAGGCTACATGATGCCACTTGTAATAATACAAGATGGATATCCCAAGGATCTGGAGAGAGTTTAACAAAAGTGCCATTCTCCTGAGCTCAGTGTGGGCAGTCGTATTGTGTCTGGGTGTGAAGCTCTACTTTCATCTTTGTACTCACCCTCTTGGCCCGTGTTGCTTTTGGCAGTGCCAAAGAGGCTACCCATCCACTTCTGCTCTCGTACTGCGGAGCTGAAGAGGCAGTTGATATTGACAGTCTTCTCGGGCTTGGATAGGCTGTGCTAGAGAAAGAGAGGGAGAGAGGGAGCCGGGCCAGGACAGCGCCTTGAGTCTCACCAGCTGCACCCTGTCTTTAAGGAGGGGATGGAGAGGCAGCTCATTGAGGCCCTGGCAAACGCTAGATCGTAAACTTTCCCCTGCCTCTCCCTTTGATTGTCCTTGGACATCTGCCTGGCCCTCCCATCAGGAATGTGTGGCAGCTGTTTGCTGCAAGTGCCTTCACCGTGTGAACTCGGGCCTGTGCACGGGCCCCGGCTTAATGAATTGAGCCAACTCTAACCAGGTCGCCCGGGACACCCGTCTGCGGTGCATAACTCTGCTGTGGGGATGACAGGCAAGTGCAGGGGGCTGGAGGCTGGGAAATGTATATTATGGAGGTTAACCATTTGCCCTCGCACTGTAATTGGCTTAAATTGTCTCGGAACTGGATGTGTTTGTGTGCACAGAGGTGTGTGTATTTATGCAGGAGGAGGGGCTTTCCAGGCTCTGAAGAGCGGTGCAAAAGTTCAGTTGTGGATGAGTGTGTGTGTGTGTGTGCGTCCGTGTGTATTCGCACACATTTGGACAGCCCTTCTCAAAGGAAGACTCCGGGTTCAATACAAGTTAAGCCCAGTTGACAGCATTTGTGGCACAGTGTTGATTACCACAAAAAATAACCTTTTTTTCTTTTAAAAAAAGTGAGGTTTTTGATTTTATTAAAGCTTGTGCAGTAACTCTTCCGTTAAAACGAATTATTTTTAATAATATTTTGATGATGATAATAATTGTGTCATTTATTTTTATACTAATTGTTTTTCTGTGGTCTGTAAATCTGCTTGTGGAAATTATTATTTTATAAAAGCTTGTACACTAAATCTTCTTTTCAAACTAATTTTTAATAATAATATTTTAATTTTAATAATAATTGTAGATTTAATTTTATACTAATTGTTTTTGTGTGGTCTGTAAAGCTGTTTGTGAAAATTATATTTTTTATAAAAGCTTGTACACTAAATCTTCTTTTCAAACAAATTTTTAAATAATATTATTTTTGTAGTAGCCTAATAATAATAATTACATTTTATACTAATTATTTTGTTTGTGTGATCTGCAAAGCTGTTTGTGAAATTATAATTGTATAAAAGCTTGTACAGCAAATTTGTTTAAACTATTATTTATTTTATTCAAATAAATAATAAAATAATATTTTTAAATGTATTATTGTTTTAATAATAATGATGATGATGATGATGATATTAAAAATAATGAATACAAATATATTTATTATTATTCTAATTATTATTATCTTTTCAAATCATAGTTTTTACAGTTGTTTTATGACATTGTGTTGCCATGCCAATGAAGTTGTAAAATACATATTTTTTATTTATTTTTTTACTTTGAAATCATGTTATGCATATTGTTGAAATTTTTTGTCTTCTCTATTGAAACAGTGAACATTTATAAATTGACCTGTTTCACTTTCATGGTAACTAAGTCCCTCACTGTGTAACCCAGATAAAAAAAAAAACATGTTTTGGTGATCAACATGCCACAAATGATGTTGACTGAGCTGAACTTGTACTGAACACAGACTATAACACAATTGTTAAGCAATCTTACCAGTTCTCACTAAAATATAAGCATTAAGTGTAACGCATCAGTGTAAGAGTAAAGCAGTAAGAGAGAGACTCCAGACTAAGTAACGGCACTCTGGTCTCTTGGAGAGCAGGCAGAGACTCTGTTAACTCACCACACCTTATCTGCTCTCAGTAAGACAAGCAAGCGCGCGCTGAAGAGGCAGCAAGGATACACAGATTAATCATGGAGCCGAAAGACACTGCAACTAATGCTTCCCTGCAGGAGAGGAGCAGCCACCGCGTACTGTATCAAGAATGGATTAATCCACATCACAATGCTTCACAAGCGCAGACAGCTTTCTGCTTAATTGTATGGCAGGTGCTCCAATCAAAATAAAGTGCATCTGTGAACAGAAAATCAAGGATTAGTTTATGATTCTATTTGTTTGATATTAGAATAGTCATTAGATCTTTTTTTTTTTCTTATTATTCTTATGAAGTATATGCGAATTCATCGGATTGATTCGTGACTAGACATCTGTTGTTTTTCAAGGTTGCACACACACGCCATGCAAGAAAACAGTTGATGGCGGCCGGCATATGTTTACAACAACACATCGTGGGATAAAATTACAAAGGTGTGCATGCTGAGAGGATGGGGAATCCCTGATGCAATGTGGAATGCTTTGATAGTTCTCTGTCTTCTACTTGAAAGCATGAAAAAGGTTAAGATCGCAGTCTCAATTCATCTAAGCGTTAGTTTAAGGCAGACTTGGGGATTAGAGATAATGTGGGGAGTCCTCGTTCTAAACAAGCAGGCCGACAAGTCAAAGGTGCTGACAGGAGGAGAGGAATCTGGCTGTTTGTTTGAGAAGCAGGATTAAATGGAAGGTGCAATTTTCAGAGCCGTGACTTAGCGCTAAGCACATGTTCTGATAAGTTGAGACATGTCGCTCATGTGGACAATGCAAGTTTGAATATAGCTTGCATCATTTCTCAGTCTTGTTCCCCCCTCGTGTCATATCCATTGTTCTTTATGTAGTGTGTTAGTGCACATGTTTTGATATGGTGAGCAATGGTGCTCATGTGGACAATGTTGGTTCGAGTCTGGCTCATATGATTTCCTGACTTTGTTTGCCCCCCTCTCCCTATCATTTCCTTTAGTCTTTATGCATTATTTTAGTTCACCTATCCACTGTTTCAGGTATAACTGATGTCACCATGATGCTCGTGTGGACAATGCTGGTTCGAGTCCTGCTTGCATTATGCTTGCAGGTTCAAGTATGGCTGGTTTCGCTGTCCAATCTCGTTTATTCTTTCTCACAGTCATTTCCTTTACTCTTTCCCCCAGTTTCACAGACAATGCTTAAGCATAGTCCCCGGCTAAAATGCATGCCTGAGCTGTTTTGCCTGAAAGAAACATACACTGACAAATCTTAAAATATGTCATTGCCATTGTATTGTTGTTTTGTCTCAAAATGCACATCAGTATTGTTTCTTTAAGACATGTTTATAAAAGCTTCTTAAATGTCCTAATTGAACTAAGACCTACTCTTGGCTTAATCTAAGCCCTATCTGTGAAACCAGGCTGACCACAAATTTTTTTTTGATATGTTGAGCCATGGTTCTCATGTCAATGACAATGGTTTGAGTCCTGCTTGCATCATTTCTCAATCTTGTCCCCCCTCCTTCTTCCTGTTATTTCCTCTCCTCTCTGATCCATTACCTAGCACTTAGCACATGTGTTCCACTATGTTGAGCCATGCTGCTCATGTGGACAATGCAGGTTTGAGTCCGGTTCAGGTCATTTTTGATCTCATTTCCCCCTTTCTCCCTGTTGTTTCCTTTGTAATATGTAGTATCATGGTGCTCATGTGGACGCCGCAGGTTTGAGCCCAGCTCGCATAATTTCTCGATATTGTTTGCTCCTTTCTCCCTGTCATTTCTTTTACTCTTTACGCACATATTATGACATGTTGAGCCATGATGCGCAGGAACAGGTTTGAGTCCGGCTTGCATTATTACTGTCCTCTATATAATATCTTTTTAAACAGCAAAGACAAAAAAAAAAAAAAAAAGCTATTTTCAGGGGTGCCAGATATGTTGACCTTTGCAAACTGACCCATGTGAATAGGTGCAGATGATGGAAGCTATGAATTTTATGGTTGGCATTTTTCTTTTTATAGGACTTGTTTAGTAGCGGCTATGCAGATTAAAGCTTGGAGCTACAGTACTTCCTAACTTGTTATAGAGTCGCAAACATAGTTTTAACAGAGCGCGATAGGCTTGTTTGTAAGTTGTAGCTGTTTTGTTTTATTTGAGATCTCTGCTTCGGTCTCTGATGAGGCAATACGGCGCTCTCCTTAGAGCATGATGTGTTGTTTAAAACCTAATCAGAGACTAACTAGTCCCCAGTTATTTGTTTCGGGGCCCTGACGCTTGAGAGTTCCCAGATGTTGTAGAAGGTAGGGAGTCGATTGTTTATACAGCAGCGAATCTTTTCCAAACACACACGTTCTATCAGCCTGCACGGCTATCTATCAGGGGAGGCAGAAGTTACAGTTTTTCTGAAGTCAGGCAGACACAAAAGCCCTTCGGCAGCAAATTACTACTCCCACCCCACCTGCTGAAGCCAGCGTGCTGGCGGCGCAGCGCTCAGACGTGAAACCTGCCTCCGATCGATCGGTTGTTGTTGCAGCTGGGCTCCGCTTGATGGTTTATTTAAGCGGCTCCACATGCTTGTGGAGGGGGAAAAGCAGCTGAATACATAAAACAGGCTCTCAGAACCACTTTGTGGTCCGGGGGAAGAGTAAATGGAATAATAAAATCCAAATGGTTTCATCCTATTTTCTGGGCTCGTAAATCCGGGGAGTCACCATTTACCTTTATGATCCAACGCATGCGGAGAGAGTGTGTGTGTATGTGTTGCGGGGTGTGGGTGTGAGAGAGTCGGTGTGTGTTTTTGGGTGAACGCGTGTGTTTTCGTGGAAGGATTCACTGTAAGACTGAGGAGCACATATGCTTACAGGATGGGATTTTAGGTGGAAGAATTCATAGTCCATGATTTATCTACCGGGGAATGTTTTTAGTTTTCCTGACTCACAGTTTAAGTACACTAGTCGTAGCTAATGTTTTGCTTTTCATCATGCAGTGAGCAGTAAAGGTTTGATTTGAGTGCATGGTTTTAAGGGACCTGTAAATACTTTCACTGAAATTGCACGATACAAAATGCATTGTGAAAAGAAACTTTTTTCTTTTTGAAATGCTATAAAAGAATGTTTTAGAGGTTGGAATCCGTTCTGGGCAGGTGAATTTTTTTGTTGTAATGAAAATTGACCAGCACATAACTAATGAATTGAGGTATAACAAAGTTGCATGACTGAGAGCGCATGCCATCCAGTTCACTGGCTACTGTAATGACGCTTTTGCCAATGAAAAGGCGTTCTGTCTTTTGAGATGCAGTCTTGCATGGCTCTACAGCAAAGGAGAATGCTTTTAAGCAACTGGAGTGCAGAGAAGTGTATTTAAGCAATGTCAAATATTTGCAAAGTTTCACCTTCTGGCTTTGCGTGTGTGACTGTGATGAGTCGCCTGGGTCAGGTCTACATGAATCACCAGCAGACATGAAAGTTGTTTGTGTGGAACTCTAGAAAGTGGATTTTTATGTAGTGGTTGTGAATTTAAATACATTTTTGAAATCCCTTTATAACTCTAAGGTTTGTGCCTATTGATTTAAGGAAAAAAATCTAACCTGAGAAATATTAGAGTAAGTGTGACTGACAACTAGCCCACTTTTCCTTCTGTATATATACTCAAATTAATATAATTTATTTTATATTGTAGGATTATGTATATTAACCTATTTGGATAGGTTAATCCTAAAACTGATTTAATGAAGAGATAAAGGTTTATGCTCTCTAAAAGAACATTTCCGCTGGTTGGGAGGATCTCTGGACTCCATATGCTGGATAATCTGGTGGAGACCACATGCTTACAGGCACTTTACAGCTAGTCCGCACACATATTTGTGTTTGGGAGTGTCTGTGTGCGGTCATCCTGCCTGTGATGACTGCTCTTGAGCTGTGGAGGCCCAGAGCTGTCAGCAGAGCGTCAAGGTCGAGTCATGACTTTCCTCATGGAGGGGTCACAAACAGCACAAAGCTCTGCCCATTTCCTTCCCATGGGGCCAAGGCAAGGATATGTCCCGGACTTCCTACTGCCACAGACACTGAGAGGAAACAACTCAAAGAAAACATCCCACAACTATTACTTTATCATATCACCGAACAAATTTGTGTTTCAAGAGGAAGAAGATTATTTTATTTATTTATTTATTTATTTATTTAAATTTTTTTATATATTTTTTTATTATTATTTTTGTATTTATTTTTATTTAATTTTGAAAATTAAAATGCTAAAGTATTTATACATGTAGATAAAAAAAAAAAAAGGATATCATTGAAAGAGATACCAAGCATTTATGAACACGTTTATATATTTGCATGTTTTTTTAAAGATATCTTTTGGATGCTTCGAAATTTGTCTGATCACTCGTACCTTGGAAAGCTTATTTACTGTCTCTTAAAAACGTCTCACTAGAAACAAACAGCACATATTTTACCTGTCATAACAAGGTTACACGTCATGAATTGGCCACATTTCAGGATAAGCACAAGCCAATGCACATAAAAACATTTTTTACAGTGGAAAATATAGCCTGGTCAAATGGAGTTTTATATCTTTTGCTATTATTACAAATGAACGTAGACTTTCTTTCTTTCTTTCTTTCTTTTTTTTCTTCAATAATGTATAATAGTACTATTTTTATGTCATGGCCATTCAGCACAGCAGACTCTAATTTAAGTTTACAGTCCAGTTAAAAAGAACACTGCACAGCTTTGTCAAATAACTAGATGTTAAATATTACATTCCTTTCATATAAAACAATCATGGACATTAACTGTAACCATTTTTTTAAAGTGCAAGCTTCTTGGATTGGATTCCACCTTGCTATCAATTGTCAAACAGTTTCGGTTGACTTTTTTTGTAACACTTTGAACCAGCAAAGGTAAGTCTTGGAAAAGAGTCAGATGCTCTGATATTTGGGATATTTCTGTAAAATCCCCAGAGACGGAGCCTGCCCCAGAAAACGCTGAGGGCTGAAAAATATTATGAGAGAACCACTGTTTATGCAGACCTCAGGTTCACGGCAAAGAAACAGAAAATAGCAAATCCCCGTAAGAGCTAAACCTTCACCTATTTACAGAAATACTAGGCAGCAAGATGAAAATATGAAAATCAATGGAAAATATTTAATGTTCTGCCAGTCTAACTAGGGTTACATTGCATCTCTTTGTCCTGCATTTAGACAAAGTCTTCCATTCATTAGTAGCTATGCTGGGTTACTTTTTGTGTCTTTCTTTCTTTCTTTCTTTCTTTCTTTCTATTATTCATCTTTTTTATTTGTTCATCCAGACAACTTTTTAATGATCCTACAATTTCCTTTTGGAAAGAGTGCAAATGATTGACAATAATGTATGATGTCCCATTTCTGGAGTAAAATGTCAGTAGAGAAGAAAAAGGTAGTTTAGGAGTCATAAATCCAAAGACTGCCAAATATAAAAATACCCATGAGTTATAAAGTTATATGCTCTAATGTCACATATGGGATATAGCTCACAGTAAAAGTGCAAGCTTTTTCACCTTTCAAATGACTGAAGAAAATTGCCTCTAAATCTTGGTACTGTAGGTGTGGTGAACCATGTATGCTATTTAGTCAAGTAAAGTCACCTTTATTTATATAGCGATTTTTACAATACAGATTGTTTCAAAGCAGCTTTACGGTGATAACAGGGAAATAATGTATCAGAGTTTGTTTTGGCTGGGCAGCAGATCTAGATGAAAATAGTGTCATAGTCCAGCTTTAGTAAGTTCAGTGAGGGTTTCTTTTTGTTGTATAAAAGTTATTAATTTAGTTCATTTATCTATACAGCATCTAGAGAAAACAGTGATGTCATCGCCCAGCTCAGTTCACTTCTCATTCAATGGTGTCAATCCAGGCTGATCAATAATATTGTTGTCCGCAACTAAGCAAGACAAAAGCCAAAGGCGACAGTGGCAAGCCAAGGGACCAAAACTCCATCAGATGAGAGAATGGAGAAGAAAAAAAACCTTGGGAGAAACCAGGCTCAGTCGGGAGGCAGTTCTCCTCTGGTCAGTGTATGATTATGATTCAGGCAACCATTACAGGTCAGAAGTCCGATTGGATTGGGACATTCAGAAGATTTACCAAGTTCCATCTGGTTGAAGATCGGAGTCATCACGCCGGTATGGAGACGGGTTTGTTGAGGATCAGTGCCACTGGTTTTCATGTCGATGAGACCTTCACAGGGGAGAGTCTAGTTGACACAATCTCTGCTGACACTTCAGGGATGTGTTGTGGTCGTGTCTAGGCGCAAGTCCTCCATCTGATCTGGATATGGTCCGAATCCGGCTGACTACATCATTTGTTGTGGTCATGTCTAGGCGCAGGTCCTTCATCTGATCTGGATCCAGCTGACTACGATAAACCACGGGATAAACAGAAAGACTAATATTAGCATAGATGCCATTCTTCTTATGATGTAATGAGTACATCAGGAAGTGTGTGTGATCCGGATAATGAGCACATCCAGAAGTCTTCCCGGATCCGTCTGACCTGCAGCTTAACTTTTGGGACCAAGTTTGAGTTTAGTTATTAAAAAATGTTTGGGGGTCAGTTAGATTCCTAAATATCTATAAAAAAAAAAATCATATGATGAATAATCAAATTTTCTTTTTTTTAATCAGCTGTTTCGGACGGCATACTTTGAAGAGCCAGGGCACAGTTTTTTTTTATCTTAAATTTTTTTTAAATAATTTTTAATCAATCTTTCTGAAAATGAAGTTGTGTTCAGAGGGAACTAAACTGAAAGTGCTGTTTGAGCAATCACTGAATTTGGCAAAGTTTAGAAGGTTAACGTTAGGGTATGTTTAGATGACAACGATGAACTTGAAAGAGAAAAGTTTTTCCTTTGCACGATTAAACGACTAAAAACGCTGTATTATGCTGCCATGCCAGGAGTTGGCGATGTCACTTTAAGAAACACTATGCACCTATAGACTGAACACGTATTACGCATGCACAAATTTGTGTTTTTGTAGCTTACACAGAAACAATTACGGTATCATTTTACAAAAACGTGCACTTCGAAACCCGTTTTCAAAAATGTGTGTTTTCAGGACCCCAAAACACCACTGTTAAGTAAATGAGTGACCAAACGCATAAAAATTTCTATTTTTGTTGTTGAAAACGCTGTCTAGTAAACGGCCCCGTAGTCTGTTAGTTTAGTTTTAGCCTTTTAGTATCAAGTGAACTACATGAGTATTTAATTTAGGTCTGTGAAATAATGTATTTAATATTTATTTTCCTTTTGGGATGGAGGTGACACATTTGAATTAATTTTGTGTGAAAAAAACTAACAAACTGTGGTTGGTCGCTTTTCATGTCAGTCATGTGGGTCTCTTCCTGTCTAAGTGGAGCGGTTCTTGGTCAGAATAGCAATATAGGACTTTTCTGCCAATCACATTTGTTGCTGTGTGAAACTAACTGCAGCACAGCTCAGTTTCTTATATCTCTGTAGCAAAGGAAGTGTTACTTGGAAGTCTTCAGCAACAAATGGACAAATTAGAAAATGATAATGAAAAAACTAAATTATGTTTATGGCACAGAATCAGTATGATATATACCCCTTAAGTAATCAAGAAAACTCTATAATATGGAAGCCTATGTCAGTAGTTGTCAACAGGCCTGTAATACATCCAGAAGACTGGCCCCATAAACGTTTATTGTGTGTCATCACTTTTGGTACCTGTTACCTTTTTTCCTCTCTTACACCACCAAGAACATCAAACCTTCCTGGATTTGTGACAGGCTCTCTAATTACCTCTGCTATTTACGGTGCTCGGCCCGTCTGCTACTGATTTCTCCATTATCTTGACAGTCAACAAACTGGTCCCATTAGAACAGCAGTGCACGAGGCGCGCCTGGGGCAGGCCTGGGCTTTGGCGACCGCAAATCGCTTCTGTATTAAAAGTCACCATGTAATAACTGCCTTCAGCTTTATCGCTGAAGTGCCTGTTTTCTGAGTGAAGGGCTGGGAAAAGGAAGGTTTTTTTTCTTTGTACATGCTTTATTGACTGACCCACACGTTCTGTGTGAGAACCTTTGAAGGTTCTGGAAGATGGCTTGAACCTTTTAACCAGGCCTCTGATCTCATCTTGGACTCTTTTCATCCGCTGCCTTGTGTAAATGTCTTCCACTCTTTAGATTTTGCGTGTTCATCCAATGTACATAATTACTAGTGCAGTTATATTGTATAGCAATTAGACCGTGTTAAAGAGCGCTATGCTTACTGAGCAAGTCAAGAGGGAATAGCCACACACTGACCTGGAAGAAATGTGTCTTTCCAGGTCATGTCTGGACAGCACAGAGGTCCAACCCCATTTAAGAAGCTCTATACATGTGGATGTTTAGAGTCAAGGCTGTGTCATCAAACATGACATCACCACAGTAATATTTACTTAACTCTCTGTGGTATAAAGATGCGTTACCATATATGCTGGAGCAGATAAATAATGCTGTTTTGATGTCTAAGGGTTTTTTATAAATGGTCAAATAGTTTGTATAACAAAAATATATTACATTGGTTTTCCTGAAGAAAAAAAAAAAGTTACATTTTAAGGCTTCTGTCTTTTTAGACCGAAAAGAAGCCAAGTGTGACCCCTAAACAAAGAAGCCCAGAGGGTTAAAGAAGTTTACTTAAAATTATTAAACAATTGTTTTTGAGAAACAAATCCAGAATTTGTCCGTAGTTATAAGCAAGCTAAAAGCCCCCACATTCAGTCCTTTTAGTAATGCTGTCAGCTGTCAAAGCTTTTGTCCCTAAAATGAAACATCAAATGAAGAAAATTTCTGTTAACTCCTCTCTTTCTACAAACATGTCTCCATGAAGACGGACAGCTTCTTGACAGCATGACATTGTTGGTGAGATGTGACTATAGAGTAAAGGTCATTACTCCTCCTCCATGATGCCTTTACATGTCACTCAGAAGAATGGCATGATGACCAATCAGGGCCTGGCATGCCTAAAGCCACAGTTATGGCTCTAGGGGTGGTCAGAAGTCATCAGGATTGGCCGGCTGTGTGGAGGGTGAGGGAGGTCAAACCTTTGACATTTGCCGTGACACTAGCCCTCTATTTTTATGCAGAGGCCTTCTCGTGCCAATTACATTTTTGCCCTGTATAGGGGTATCAAGTTGCAAATGTCACCAATAGAATGGACTTTGTTATTAGAGACTATGTGTGTGTGTGTGTGTGTGTGTGTGTGCGCACCAACGCCACTATTTCATTTGTTGACCTCTGCTGGCAATTTAGGTTTCTTAAGTTAGAAAAATCAATTAACCAACTTTATGGTACTCTATGAAATATACAAAAAATAAATAAAATAATGACAGAAACAGGCTGATGACACTGCTGAGATTGGTTAAAGATATCTGGAAATGTCAGTGTGACACTACGGTGGACGAAATTCTCGCTAGATTCTTGTATGGAGTAATGAGCCAAACAAAGTTGACCAGTCAGTAAACTTTGGCTCAGATTTCGCTGTTTAACAAGCTCTTGCGCTATAAATGTCATGCAGGAATCATGATATGAGCGTGCTCTGTCTCTGAACTTGTGTGTCAGACGGTTTGTTTTATGGTTTTGAATCTTTATATCAGGTCTATACATTAAAGTTAGTAAACTTGAGATGTTAATGAGATTTATTTACATTCATGCCAGAGTATATTTATATATTTCTATTATGTTTGTGCACAAGTTTGAAAAGATGTTTACATACTGGATGTCAATTGCTTGACTTAGTTTGAAACTTGGTCTTTGTCCTCTCTCTTTAATTCCACATTTTTTATGGGACGTACCACAGTCAGCCCAATGAAGGCCGATCCACCACTTTGAAAAAAATAAAACCAAGTACTATAGGTAAAACAGTGGTATTGGATCCTTCTATTGAATGACTTTGAGATTTTATGTAGCCCTCTGGGTAGATGAAGTGTTACGGACTATACAGCCATTGTGTTTAACAGAGCAGGCATAAAAACAAAATTGCTAAAAGATGCGTTGGAGAACACATCATTTGAAGTTACCGTGCAGAACACGAGCATCCACAATCATTTTGTTTTTGCAAATTTCAGCTGAACTGATCGACCATACATTTTGTTAATAGGTCATGTAGTCGAGTAACAGAAGTGCACACACATTATGGCACATAAAAGCTGCCCAGAGGGAGAGAAGCTTAAAACCTCAAAGTTGAGCAATATCTTAAGTATTACAGAGGGAACCTGGGGAGGGGGGGGGGGGGGGGGGGGGGAGGCTAAGGGGTCATGTGTTTTGTGTCACTTTTAAAACAGTCGCTCTGTCTCTTCTTCAAAGTATCAACTTGTTTAATCTTTCCTGAAAGACCTTTTTCTTGTTGTTTTTAAGACAAGAAATTCCTAAGATGAACAGTTTCAGATGTTAACATAATTCACCTGTCCCTTAGGGAAAGGGTTTTAGTGACGGGTTGATTGTGTCAATATTCAGCTGGTTTTGAATGACTCCCTATGGCACTGATGCCTGAAAATATGGATTTTTCATCGTCACTACTGCATCGACTTACTAAGGCGCTGGAAACAGCCACTGATCCCTGAGAGATATGTAACAGATTTGTTTTAATTAAGTGTGCAAACAAAAGAGAAATTGGATCGTTGACTGAAACACTGGAACTGGAACAATAAAGCCACTAATTGCTGTTACTTTTTTTTCCTCAACTTGAATCGATAGCCATTGCTCAGCTGTACGCAGCTCAGGCAGCACGGTATAAAGCCTGAAAAGTCAAATCGGTCCGAAATGTGAGAACCTACATTATTTGAGTGTGTGCACTGAAGCACTCCAGTTTTATCTAATACAGAGGCTGATAATAATAACAACAATAACAATAATATTAATTGGGGAGCATCCCCCCTCCCCCTTTCTTAAACTGTCTCTTTTGGCCTATGATGTGCTGTGTGGCCACTATGCAGACATCCTGAACAAGGTGCCGCCGATCTCCCCTCTCAGGCTAACGTTGCTAAACTACAAAACCCAGCAAAATAAAACACTCAAAGGATTAGAACGATTTGGAAGCACACCCCCATCCTTTCAAATGTGCTTTCTCTTGCACCGCGGCTGTTTCTCCGCACCCAGCATGGGCTCTGCTTTGTGGCTTTTAATAACTTGCCTTTCTTAGCCACTACCCTCTGAGACACTTTTTTTTTCCAGCATTTCTATCTCTCCCCGTCACTTTATTTGTGCCGCCCTGTTTCTACCTACTAGCAGCTGCAAGGAGGAGTGAAGCCTTATATGCAACGGAGGCGGCGGCAGCAAATTTCTTCCAGTTGCTCGACGCGCTAATCCTCCCCTTTTCTTCGCAGCTCAACCATTATATTGCAGTTTCATTGACTGGGAGGTGTTGTGTTGCAGTGGAATCAATAGCTGAGGGGATCCCAGCCCAACGATTAGCTTGTCAGTCAGGCCTGTGCAGTGGGAAGGGTGGGGAGGCAGCGTAAATCCTGGAATACCAGGGGCCACCAGCATAGAGAGGCAGGAATGCTGAGAGCCGTTGAGTGCTCCGCACCACCTGTTGTGGAAGGCAACATGTGCTGTATGTATTAACCTTTCTGCTACTGTGGTTTAACCACTGGCCACTACAAGGCCAACACCACAATCTGGGGTGAAACATGTCACACACAACGCATGTACATGCTTTCACACTCACACAGTCATAACATTAATACAGGATATTTGTTGTGCATATTTTGGAGATTAAGAAATGCTCAATCATATTTGATGCATGTTAACAGTTTTGCACCAGTTTTTATTTAAGTTAATATTCCTGTATTGGAGGATCCTTTATAATCATGACTACAAATAGGCTATTTAACATTTCCAAAATTGTTGCCAATGAAAACGATAGTCCATTGAACATATAACATCAGCTTTGAACTATATATAACATTTTATTAGATAAAGTAGATAACGTTTTTTTTTTTACATCATGTCCTATGTATTGTTGGTGTCCGAATAAATGTTGTCATTTTTGTTATTCATGCAACCGATTAATTCAAAAACAGTCTCCCCATACACTTATTAATTTGAATGGACAGCCATTTGTAGTGGTGTTCAAAACCATAGTGGACATTATAGAGACATTTTATTTTATACTGCAATAATGAGTGTCCTACCAATGTTGGCTGGTGAATACCCATGCACTGTGAGGGATGCGTTAAATTAATTCCTGTTTTTTGGCAGAAGATTATCCACAGTCATTCCAACGCACTCAGTGTCTGAATTATTTCACTCCCTTTTCACTCCTTCAAGTGGATTATATTAGTGGATTAATGTGGGAAATAGTGAATAAAGGTATAGGGGGCGATTTCAGATATTGCCGCTGATTTATTTAGGAACAAAACAAATGACTCATTGAATTATTCACTCATTCAGTTTATCCAAAACCGCTGATTCTTTTGGGAACAAAACAAGTGACTGCCTTTAGTCATTAAATCACTTACCCAATCGATTTGTGCAAAAACCATTGAATTATTCAGGAACTAATAATCAACTCTGGCTTTGTTTGGAACCACTCTCTTTGGTGGGGTAAAAACAGTTACACAATATTAACTTCTTATTTATGGAACTGTTTTATGAAACCAATTTTGTACAATTGTGCTGCAGCTCAAGCCGTCATGGCTAGTTCTAGCATACTGTTTTTGAATAACAAAGGCTTGAACTAACAGCGGCAGATCCTGAATTCAAGGTGTTCCACAAATAAAAAAGTTAGTCTTTGGGACACTCAGGCCCTGTTTACACGAGAACGCTCGCGGGTGAAAATGTAAAAATATTTTATCAGATGTGCCTTTCGTTTAGACGGCAACGGCGTTTTTGGGGCTTAAAGACGCAAAAAAGTGAAACCACCCTCCAGAGTGGAAATCTTAAAAACGCTCCACCATCGCGTTCCCATCTAAAGGGTAAAAACGCAAAAGTCTGCTAGACTGCTAGGTTGTACGCAGGCGTGCGGACTTGGTGTTGTTGTGTGGCAGTGCTTCACATTGCCACCTAGCCGCCTGGAGTGCATACTACATCGAATTTCACACACTTTTGCGTCACCATATGCACGCAGATTTCCCCCCCCCATAACGCTCGTCTAAACGCAGAATAAAAAGTGATAACGCAACGCCACTTTTGCGTTTTCTCTTCAGATCGTTTCCGTGTAAACATAGCCTTATTGTCACGTGTCAGTGTTTGTTTGTATTTTCAGTAGTCACATGTCTTCCTTTGTTCTTTTCCCGCCACTCCTTCGTATCCATGGTTACTGTCATTTAGTTAATTTGTATCACCTGTGTATCACGTTCGTTCGTTCGTTCGTTCGTTCGTTCATTCATTCATTCATTCATTCATTCATTCATTCATTCATTCATTCATTCATTCATTCATTCATTCATTCTCCACTGTATTGTGTAGGCATGGTAACCCATGTCAATCTGTTTTTAAGGCAGGCAGGAAAAATGACCCACTTAGCATTGCTCATATGGCCTTGGTGTCGTATTGGTTTTGAAGCATTAAATCAATTCTTCTGGGTCTATCCCATGAGACAATGGTCTTAGTCTTATTTCAGTGCAGAGCAAAGGAAAAGAAACTGTCCCCTATTTGTGTATGAGCCAAAAGTATAGTGAATTTAGCA
The DNA here is from genome assembly GCF_965113295.1 of Leuciscus leuciscus. Classification (NCBI taxonomy): domain Eukaryota; kingdom Metazoa; phylum Chordata; class Actinopteri; order Cypriniformes; family Leuciscidae; genus Leuciscus; species Leuciscus leuciscus. The sequence continues at coordinate 38,016,372 of NC_138734.1, read as the reverse complement.
AGAACAAATCAGTGCCCTTTCAAAAATACTTGCCTGCTATTTCAGAGTGGACAGTTTATCATCAATACAATGCCACGTGATGTTTTGCAGGATTGGTGCAGACAAAGACAACATTGTCTTTTTAATGGTTCACTTAAATTATATTAATTACTAAAATGACTAATGTTTGTTTTCTCTCACTTTCTATAATTAGGTTATCATCAATTTCTTGTTGTTGTTTTTTTTGTTATCCATATTATCATAGACATTGACATCTTTTGCTGAGTCAGACCAGTTCAGACATCACAGCACATTGTGCTGAGTGATCCTCTGAGCTTACAAATCAGGGTGGACAGGAGTGTGGCTTCAGCCTCCACACGAGATCAGATGAGTGAATGCACATGTGAGACACTTACCAACAGACTTTTCTGCCCGGCAGTCAGTGTGCAACCCTCTTAACATGATACCCTGTGCTACTGAAAGTTGACCTCACCTTAAAAAAGCACACTCTGACCCAAATCACTTTGTTTTTCTTTAAATCTATGACTTATTCATCATTTGACCCTTTGAATAAATGATGGTAGGTTTTAAATACACACTACATATGTTCTGTCCTTTCAGGAAGGTCAAGGATTTTTAAATGTGAGTGAACATGCAGTGAAGTAACAGTCAGTAGATATATTTAACATATTTTTTAATTGATATAAATCATAAAATGTCTGTCCCAATATATTTGTTATATTATTACTGAGATTTTTTTTAAATAAAAGTTTTTTTTTTAAATTCTTTTGAATTATATTTTGATCAATTTAATAAATGTAATACATAATTATTGATTTTAATGTGTTCTTGCTGTATAGAAGTATTAATTTATATTTTTAATCAAATACACCTCAATCATTTGAATGGTAGTGAATCACGGTTTGCAACCAACCACCAATATTAATAAAAAAATAAAAATAAACAATATAGAATGTAATGTAATTTAATGGACATTGTCCATTATCGTAAATAGTAGTATAGAACAAGAATGAATAATACCAAAGAAAGTTGGTCAGCTTTAGTCTTCCTCAAATTTGTTTGAAACTAGGACTGTAATATTTTTTTTATTTTTTTTTTGAGACTTCATTCTGTGTCATTAAGCCCATCTCTTCTGCCATGTGTGTCCTTAAAACTGGCTGATTTCAAAGTCCCATCTGAGAGGACGAGCAGCCATCTGACGGCTGGAATTAATGAGCGGGGACCTGCAGTGGGTTGGCAGGTAGCAGAGGCAAACAGAACAATGAGGCCTGTTGCTTGTAATCACTTGAAGCTGCTGTCATTAGTGTAGGCCTGATGCAGGACCAGCGTGGGCTCAGCGCAGAGAGGAAGTGTTGGCCAGCTGCTGCCAGGCTGTCATCAGGAGGGCAGACTGTTGAGGAGCCGCTGGAGTCAAGGGCAGAACGCAGTGTCCTGGTGATTCGTGTCGAGTGTGTCAAAGTGTGTATGGTTATATGGCATGGTGTGATTTCATTGTGGCACTAGGCCACATTTTATGCATGTGAAATCGCTGATCAACACTTCTGCATTTACTCTTTTGGCAACCGTGTAGAGACAAAACGGACCACCTCTTGTTGGGACACAACCTCTTTAGGTTCTGGTGAAATGTTTGTGGCTCATGATCTCTGTGTCTGTGATATTCATAAGCAATTTATCAAGATGGTACTCGTAGACTGCGCCATAATAATTATATCTAATTTCTAATCTGTCATCTATGAGATCCTGTGGTTGACCGATATGAGCCTATTTGTGTCAGTAGCCTTCATCCTTTTTGAATGTCCTCACCAGTGGCTTAGATATGTGTGTGTGAGAGAGTTTTGCTTTAAAGAGAGATGTTTTTTCACTGTGTGAGAAAATGGACGTAGTCTAAGCACAGTGTCAATCACGTGAGAGTTTGCAGCCCTGATTTAAGTCGCTATATATATATTATATAATATATTATATAAATATAGGCAAAGAAAAACTGATAATACCGAAAGTAACAATTAATTTGTGCACATATATAATAAAACGAACCCTGTGCGACTAAAACGCTGCAAACCGGGTCCTTTTAGGTCAAGGTTTTGTCCGTCAGTCACTGATGCCCTCTGTGGGTACTGAATTCCAATATGGCCGCTCGAATAGTTCCTGTGGCTTCATCGCCTGCTGGCAGTTTAGAACGCAATGAGCAATCCAGTCATTTATATAGATCAGTGTGTGCGACTGGTTTCAGGGAACAGTCATGATTAGCTATTTAGTTTCTACAACAATGCATTGTACCATGGCGGTTGAGCAGTGAGTTACATCGTTGTACGGGAAACGCACCCCAGAGCATTGCTGACAGACTGGGAACAGAGGTGCTGCAACAATATTTGTATATATTATTTATGCAATATATATATGTAAATAAAATATGGTTGTTAGAGCCTGAGCTTTGACACCTTACATGGTGCCGCTCATGCCGATTATGGCTTGTTTACTTTCACACTGTTTCTATAAATAAAGTGGTAAAAAATTGGGTAACAATTTATTTCAAGGTGACAGTTACACGTTACAACATGCATTTATAGTAATAACAGTAAATTATGCATAATTACAAGTAACTGTAAAACAAACCCTAACCGTAACTCTCTAATAAGCACGTGTAGTTAATTAGTATTACTCAGTACAATGTAACATCACCTTAAAATAAAGTGTAACCAAAAATGTATGTATTGTTAGACATCCTAAACGGCACATACCATGGAAATCTGTGCGTGTCCTATATGTCCTCTTAGTATATCAGGACAAGGCTAAGCTGGTCTCTTAAGAGTCCTTATGGAAAGGTCTGGGAGAATGTTGGGGGTTCTAAGGAGAAAACCTCCTCAAGAGGAAAAACATAGCTGCGTGTTAAGTTATTAAGCCCCACTTTGGGCAGTGTGTGTGAAACAAGCTCCCACAAGGGTGGGTGAGAATCCCTTAACTCACATTACCCCTCCCCTTAGCTTTGTCTCTTTTTCAGGACTAGGTTAGAAGGGTCACCCTCTTCATGTGGATAGGTCCTTTGGCCCAATTACGCTGCTACAGTGCTCAATTAGCCACAATCCCTTCTTTTCAAGGTGATGTTTGAAAGGGCTTTACATTTTTTAAGGTCTAAAGAAAGAGCGGGGACCCCCAAAGTGAGATGAAATTAGGGACATAAACTGAGGCTCAACCTAAATCATTGTCTGTGAAGTGCTTGCTGTCCTCAAATATTCATACACTTCTCTCACTCTTTATCTCTTTGTCTGCCTGACTTTAAATGTCGAGGATGGCCTGGATTTTTTCATATTTCGAAAACTGTGTTAGAATAAATATTTGTCCTGTACTGGCCTTAAGTTTTGTTATTTAGCAAACTACACTCTTATCTTCTAGGCTGTGCCGTAGCATTCACTAGTGTAAAATCGATGATTGGGAGATGACGAGGGTTTTCTGGGTCAGGATCGCCTCCGAGATGTCTGGGTAAAGAAAGTAGTTCAGGTAAGCAAGTATTAAGCAACGCATTCTCCTCCTTGGGCGTCATAATACTGACGCTTTTGACATTTCGTCTACATCGAACGCACATGGCACCCTTTAGCGTCAATATAAGACGCACAGAGCTTTGTTCGGTTATGGGTAGGTTTAGGTCTAGTGTAGGGATAGGGTTAGACCGCTAGGAAGCGCCTTCTGGCCCATTTCTATCTGCGTCTCATATTGACGCTAAAGGGTGCCATGTGCGTTCGATGTAGACGAAATGTCAAAAGCGTCAATATATGACGCCCTAGGATGAGAACGGGCTGGTATTAAGATGAGTTTTGGTCAGTCGGATCACAATTGGACGACAGTAAATACAGGTGTAAACAGGGTCTAAAACGTTTTGAGCTTGTCCACTTTTGACCAATTCCAGAGGTAGTTGAAATCGCATTTGACCGGATTGCTTTCGTATTGTAAACGTTCATATGGTCGAATGCGTTCGAACAGCAACAAAAGACTGCCTACTGACCTAATGCCTAAACATTATGAGAAGCGCACTAGCCAGACAGGATTTAAACTTTGTCGGCTAAAGACCCAAGTTTGGTTTAAAGACTAAAAACTTACCAACCACAATGTTCTCACGCCATGATTTCTAACACACACACTCACAGTGTTCGGCATGATCTTGCGGCTATCAGAGCAGAATCGAAAGCTGTTGTTCTCCGTATGTTTTTCTGTCGTCTCCAGTTGCATTCATATGTAAAGTGCGCAAGCTAATGTCATTAGATCGAAAGATCTGACAAATCCCATACATTTACCCGCCTATGGACCCTCCCCTCGAAGAAATCAGGACAGACGTTTTCGAAAGTAGACAAAAGAGAAGGATTAAAACACAAGGTAAAAACATCTCCCTCGTATACTTGTGATCCAATCGACCAAAACACATCTTAGGGCCATAGGCTCAATTAAAGGTGGGAATTAACCTTGTTTATATGATATAATGGCAAAATGGAGCGAAGCAGAAAATGTATTGTTAAACAGCAGGAAGTCTCCATCCGTTGGCAGAGCGCCCATCTGAGGCCGGAGCTGGGATTGGCAAATACAGGGTAACATTCCCAGGCCCTTAACTGCACACCTTCCCCGTCCCCACCTAAAAACCATAAGTAACGTTCTTCTCAGATGTATTTGGAAGCGTCGATTTTGATGGAAACTCTGTTGGCTGAATGACATTAGATTCCTGGCAAAGAGCTAAGTTCATTCTCTACAAACACATTCACGCCTCGAGCGAAGTCCAAAAACTTCTGTGTCTGCCCATCCATCTCTCTGTGTTGGCTGCAGTGTTCTATGACTCACCTGCCAAACTTTTTTGTCCTCTTGTACTGTAAAACCCCACACCAGATGTAACAGAAACCCACTATGCATGTGTCAGATGTTACTAAACTGCATTGTGGAAGTGACACCTTGTTATCTTCCAAGAGAATTATAATGACTGTAACAGCTCCTGTTTTATATCCACAGAGGAACAGATCTTGAGAAATGTTCAGCTTTGGGTCGAAATGAGAAGTTTTAAAGCTCAAAAGAAGAAAAAGGTTGAATCTCTGTTAGACGTAAACACCAGATCAGGTACAGTGAAATAATATTGGGAGATTTATGACATCCTTTTAAATTTTTTACTGATATTTTCCCACCATCTGTATTGAAAAATACGTCTTGCTTTTTTTACAAGCTGACTTGTCTGTCTCATCAGAAGCAACACATGTGAACAGACGGTTAGCAGCATGGTTTAAACAAAAAAGGAAAGAAAAAATCGTACATGTGTAAAACTAAACTTGCATTCGGTTGTGTCTGTGCCCTGGTGAGAAATGATCTGTCTATGACAATAGTCAATATATCATTCCTACCACAAAAACTGCTGTTATTAGGGCTGTGTTTGTCTTTTTGTAATTTCACTGAAAAAGCCCACCATGCTGTTTTCCAAATAGAAGGAGCTTTAGTTACATATTGCAATCATTCTGAAATGTGCCTTTTCCAGTTTGATGGTTTTGAAATTACGGTACATTTCTGTAAGATTTGTAACATTCTACAAAACAAATAATCTGAGGATAAATTATTAAAAATAAATATTTAATGATATACAGAACTTATGAAAGGGTACATTTTCAAAGAACACTGATAAAAATGATTTTGTGGTAAAGTAAATACTACAGAAAAAAACAATGTAATTTACATGAAAAAGTTAGTTCAGGCAAGAGTTAAAAAAAATTAAGTAAATTATATATTAGTACTCAATTCAAGCGTGTAGAAATGAAAGCGTAAATATCAACGTTATAAAATTAAGTAAAATTACTCAACTTTTCTGATACTGGTGTTCCCATCATGCACTGGGCCTTGAATAATTAATGAGGTTGATTTTTCACTGTTTTCAAACTGTATTTACACTGTTTCATCATTGCTTTTGTTGTCAGGATTAGTAAAGTGCAATTTTGTGCCATTTGGAGTTCATTTTCTACTCAAAATTACACATTCAAACACAAAAACGAGCCAACAAATGTTACCGTCATTGTGTATTGTCTACCAAGTATTGAGGTCTCTGCGTTCACATGACGCTTAACATTTGTAGATATGCTGTCTTACACAATATCTATTGTATTAATCACTTAGGTATTTTTAAGTAAATCATATACTTAATTCAATATTGTATTGTTTTAAGTGAAATGTATTGCAAAGGAGACTTCAACTAAATAAATATTACTCAACCTTTTACTAGCCAAGTTAAAATTACTTATTTTCTTTGTTACTTTCACTTAACTTAATTAAGTAGAGTTTACTTAATTCCATATGTGAAATTTACTTAAAAAATATTTGTGCAAAAAACTTGCCAAAGAAAAATTGAGTAAATGTTACTTATTGTTTTTTTCAGTGAAGGCTGCTGCTTTTTTTTATAATTTTTTTTATGCTGCTGCTGCTGCCATGCTTAATAAATCTGATCAAGCATGAAAAACTATTATGAAGAATAATTGTTGAACTCGTCCAACGAGTAGAACTCGTCCAACTTTTGAATTTGACTCCTCTAAAGACTCAAGTGATGTCACTTCCTTTTTACTGTCATTTAAAATGACAGTTCACTAATTTAAGGCAAAACATTTTTGTGAGATAAGGACGCCAAAACAAACTCAAAGACAGATATGATAACACTTCACATTAAGGTTCCATTTGTTAACATTAGTGAACTGCATTAGCTAACATGAACTAACAATGCTTCTAGCATAGATTAATCTCAGTTGATGTTAATTTAAACATTCACTAATATATTTAATCATTACAATCAAAAGTTGTATCTTGTTAATAGTATTTTATGGACCTAAACTAACATGAACTAATATTTAACATTTGTATTTTATTAATTAACATTAACAAGGATTAATAAATAATGTAACAAATGTATTGCTCATTATTAGTTAATACTAGATAATGTAATGTTAACTAAATTGACTTGATTAATGTTTTATTTGTTACCAATTAATGTTTTATTGATCTAATTTGAGTGGGAAAACCTATACACACTTCATGGCAATGTTTTGGTATTAATTTCTTTTCCACCTTTTTTCTATTACAAATACTATACATTCTATGATGGGCTACAGGGATGTGTAAAAATTCATATATTATTTAAAATGTTTATTAATAGAATCATTAATAAAAAAAAATATTTGAATGATTATATTTAAGCTTACAAAATAATTATTTCAGATTAAAAACACACTGGACACGAATGTTAAAGTGTATAACTTTGCAAGCCGAACTTTTGCATTAAGCCTTAAAAACACTATATATAACTATAAAATACATTGTCCAAATATATGGACAAAAACGATCTATCTATCTATCTATCTATCTATCTATCTATCTATCTATCTATCTATCTATCTATCTATCTATCTATCTATCTATCTATCTATCTATCTATCTATCTGTCTGTCTGTCTGTCTGTCTGTCTGTCTGTCTGTCTGTCTGTCTGTCTGTCTGTCTATCTGTCTGTCTATCTATCTATATATCTGTCTGTCTGTCTATCTATCTATCTATATATATATATAGAGAGAGAGAGAGAGAGAGAGGCTTACTCACATAGTTTTGAACAAGCCTTTTTGTTATATAAATAAATACCTCATCTTATACTACACTATATGCTATTGATTTTCTAATATCCTATTAGAAACTCGTACTTGGTATTTTTGTAGATGTCATTAAAAAAAAGGATTTATTGTAACTTACAGTGATATATTTTATTTATACGTCTGTTGTTGGTTGCTAGATAAGATCCCCGTGCGCTTTGTAATCCTGGCAGCATATGTCCTCTGGTTACATTCTATTACAGGTGTCTAACTACCTCCATATTACAACTGTCACTGTTATTCTTATAGGAGTGGCATGCAGTTAACCCAAAATCAAAGCCTGTAATTTGTGGCTGATGGTGCACTTTGAGATCAGGCCAATCTCACTGCTCCAGGCGTCTATGAGCGAGACTTGATTAGGCCAAATTACATATGGGAGCTAGTGCTGTAACCACAGCTCTGTTCTGGGTGAAAGTGAGTGAGTATGTGGGCTTTGGGTGTGGTGTGTGCGCAGCCTCGTGATTTATGCGCATTCATATGCAAAGCAAAGCCCAGTATGCTATTTAGTTACTTGTTTAGACTGGTGACTCGTAATGTTCTATCAATTTGTTGCATTTACTTATTTGATCAATTGCCACGTTTGCCATATGTGTATCCCCTTGAAATCGCTGCGGTGAGAGGAAAAACTGTTTTGAATTGTGAGTCCATCCCAGCTCCCTGTTTTATCTGCGTAACAAGTGCCGTCAAGAGCCTGGGGGTAAAAGCAGCAGATTGTATCAGAGCTCTGGAGCAAAGGAGAGAAGCAGGCGGGGGGAACGGACAGAATCTGGGTCTGGACTCTGGCCATGTGGCTTTCCCAACACTACCACACAACACACTACAAAAATGGTCAGATGCTGATTCAACGATTTGTCCCTTAGCTGCTGCAGTGTTAAAGGTTTTAAAAGTGATATCATAGTTGTGCTCATTTTAATAGCATGTTACACAATACATATTGTTTCAAAGCAGCTTTACAGAGATGAACTTGCAAAATCTTTACAAACGGAAATACACACGTCTACTTGAACCTGTATTGAACTCTGTATATTCAAATGTACCATAATGTTGGAGCCATAGCCTCGTGGTCAGCATAAACCATGGACAAAAAACATGTTCATGTTCACAAAACACCAATCGGGAAGCACGCATAAAACTAAAATACACCCGATATGCATAGCTGATTACTAAAATTGGAGAGAAAAAAAAAAATCAATAAAATATAATCATATGTGATGCGTCACGCAGGGACTTCTTGGAATGTTCCTTTGCTATTTTTCACAATTTTTAATTTTACTTTTAACAATGTCATGCATTTCCTTGAATTATATGCTAATCCATACTTTTTACTTTCATAAATCCATACATGTAGCAGTATTTTGAAGTAAAATTACATGTGTTTTTTTTTTTTTTAAATCACAGTTTGTTATATTGTAAACTACAGTTATCTAATTAACAGGTTTTTACTGTAGCATTTTGACAACGTTTTCTGTAAAAATGACAACAACCAAAAAACGGTGTAATTCAAAAATGCATTATTTTATCATTTTGTACTAGTTTTAGTGTATTTAAAATATTATAGCTTTATAAACATAATGATCTAAGAGGCTTTTGAATGATTGAAGTGATTTATTTTTATTATTCTGTGAGTTTTATACTCAAAAAGGGCATTGACTTGTTTCTAATATGTTGACTGTGAAGGTAAGAATGAGATGTGCGTCTCTTGGGATTATGTTTAGATGAGAATATGATTTCCCAAAAGATTCATTAAATAAGTCTGTACTTTTACACTATATAATTTTCCACTTTATTGATAAGTGCTAAAGCTCAGGGGATAAGCAGTGCTGCTAAGGAAGCCCCCTTTACACACACACACACACACACCTTTCACGTCCCATCTCTTCTTGAGGAATTAGAGAAGAGACAAAAGGCTGAACATTCTTTAAGTCCCGATGGGCGGTGAATAGGAACGTTTCACGTGTCAGAGGAGTGGTGTTTCCTATAGATTCATTAGCCTCTTCATCCCCTCCCGCTTCTCCCTCCTTCCTTGCCTGGGCCCCTTTCACTTTCTGTCACTTTTCTCTCTCACCCTTTCGCTCCCCCAGCCTTTTCTTTTTGTTTGCTGTCTACAAGAGGGTTTTTAGCACAAGCAGTGTTTGTAATTAGCTCCTAGCGCTGTGCTGGAGCATGTTGAGGTGGGTGTTTATACCATGAGCAGGTCCTCTTTCTCACAGTTACTGTGAAGCTAAAACAAAGGTCTGGGTTTTTTTTTCCTTAGACAGGGTGAAGTGGAAAAAACGGGGCTACAATATGTTCAGAAGTGCCACTGGACAATATTACAAAGCAATTTTATTAATAGTAAGCATAGTTTGCTACTGATTTAGTGTTGTTAAAATTATTGCAATCTTCGCAGTAAAACCTTTGCTTTGTTTTACTTTTCCATTGATTACGTTATTTAGTTACTTTGCCAAAAAACTGAAAATACTTATTCTTATGTCATTTCAACACAATCTCATGGCAATTCGTAACTATTTTATGTTTTGCTGAACTGGTGGCTAATTCATATGAATTTGTAGGACCTTATTCAGACGTTTCCAGTGATGGGTAGGTTTAGGGACGGGGTTAGGGGTGGTCCTTCATAATGAGTTCTTTCTAAAAAATATACGTTTTTGAATGATTCAAAGTAAAATTTTCCCGTGAGATCAGGTTGGTCATTCCAAACATGACTTGAGGGAAAAACAAAACACTAAACTATACCAGTTTTATTTTACTATGCAAAAAATAACAAAAAAATAAAATAAAAATGCATAGAAAAACAAAAAAGCCCACAGGAAAAAGCAAACATCATTACAAACAACATTACCCCCCACCACCACCACCACCAATTTACATAAAATTAGATGTTACATTTTGATGTTAATTCCACTATTATTTTAAATAAAATTGTTCTATAGTCTATACAGTATTTAATGCAATTACATCAGAACTGTAATTCAATTACAGAAAAATTAAGAGTGATCCCTCACTTTACTTTTTCAAGGGAAAAGTAATTAAATTACAGTAATTAACTACCTAGTAATGCTTTACACCCAACAGTGATGGACATTTTCAAGTATCATAAGTATACTTGTATACCATGTAAACTTATATTAAAATATCAAGTATATTAAAGTTCTAGTTCATATTATCCAGATGATATTTCCCACTCCTTAATACCGTGTAAAATGCTTCACTTCCTGAAAGTATATGGTCTGTTTTCTGTGGACACATTCAACAAATTTCCATCGTCCCTCTCTGGGTCAGAGTTCATTCTCTCTGGGAAAGTTGTGGGCGTTATTCTCAAAGCCTTTTTTAAAATCCATCCACTGTTTTTTCTTCCTCCTTTTTTTGTCTTCTTCCTTTTTCACAAGCATCGCATTTACTACAGCACTGCCGGAGCAATCCATTATTGTGTCATGGTTTTTGGTCCATTGCGGCCCAGCAGCGTGGCACTACAGCTTGTTTTAATTTTAGCTGGGGAAAGGCAGGACCACCGCTCCAGTCCCCCCGCTTCTCCAGATGTGCCTTGATCAAGGGAAGTTGACTAAGCGCTTTGTGTCCTTTAAGACACTAATGTGATTATGTCACATATTTTCAGCTGATTCCCATCGCTATTGGTCTTTGTGTGGGGTCCCCTTCTCAATGGTTTCTATCAAGCCTGTGAACTGGGAGATTTTTCTCTTTGCAAGGTCTGGTTCCTAGCCAACCTGTGTAAATTGAGTGTGAGAGTGTGTGAATTTGGGCTGAACTGACATGCAAGCGAGTAAGAATGTTAGTTGACTGTGTATTTTGTTCTTATACAATATGCAATTCGAATCGCACGGTAATATTTAAATTGATAACATGATACTTGGCAAAATGATTTTCATTCTCACATATATTAATAATAAACATTTCATTTGTATCCAGTACCTTTGTTCAGGTCGTGCCCTAGATGATAAGCTATAGCAAAGCTGAATCTAACTAATTATCAGCTGTGTGTGCATTCATGTTTGTTTACATTGCAATGCATTGTGGGTGTCAAGTATCTGTTAGAACAAAGATGCTTTTCAAAAACAAGAGCCTCCCCTAGACACCCCAGAAGGCCAGAAAAACATGAATTGGGGTACTTAGAGTGAGAGTCAAATAGCAAATCTTGTTACCTCGATATCTGTGTTTGAGAAAATATAAAATGTAGCATTCTCTAATATTACTCCATCTATAACAGGTTGTGACAACTTGCCCCACATAGGGCATGTAGTCATAAAAGGTAAATTAAACAGTTTTATGCTATTTATGTGCCACCCTATTGCTTCCGAAAGTTGTCTTTTAACTTTTATATGAACGTCTCTTCAAATGTGATTACTGGTGTTATCTTTATAAACAACCTGTTAGAATTTTTTTTTTTTTTTTTTTTGCCATAAAATTATGGAGAAAATGGCTGAAGTGAACATCGTCATTTAGCATTCAAAAACTGAATGACATAAACGCTGGATCTGACCAGTACCCAAGAAGTGAATGGACTCTGTGTATCTGTAGTGACTCATACATCATAAAGTGGTACAGTATAATGCAGATAAGAAAGAAAAAGATGAGGCCACCTACAAAGGTAGCTATTATCGGTTTACTAGGAGACTTACAGAACGGCTTTCTGTGTCTATATAATTATTTACTATTTGGGAATTCTGCTTTCACAAAGGAACGAACGAGTGGATTGCTAAATAAATGGCTTTAGGACGAGCTGAATTGATAATTTAAAACTTGGCACAGGTGCTTGTTGAGTGAGAGTGTGTGATTTGTGGTGAATTTTAAATCGAGTGAATATAATCTGTACCCTTCATTGCTTTCAAGGTTTCGAGGTGTCGGGTCACCATTCTTGAAATGATGGGACAGCTGATGTGGGATATTTATTTATTTAATTTAAAATGTGAGACACTGTTGGAGTGCAGCTCACTCCATTTCAATGAAAAGATGAGATGCATTCTGAAAACACTGAGCACCCACAGCCTTTAAAAAACAACCTTGCTGTTTGAAGGCCTTTCCATCCTCGAATGAGAGCTATTGAACAGTCCCTGAACCTCCCCCTTTTGCCCATCCATTTGGTTGGATGGCAGGGACCACTTCCATAATTAATTGCATTTCTTCGTCGATGAATGTAATATTGGTGCTCAACACATTCAGCAAAGATGAACGGAGATTAATTTGAGTTGCTGGATTATGTCCATTTACAATGAGATACCTCACATTGATGAATACCTCATTGTTTGAAATAAGTGCCAGCCTCTCAAGGTTGGTTTTCATATAACTTGGAGAGGGGGCTTGTTCTTTAAATGTCTCGTAAATAAGCACAGAATATATCCACACTGCCTGTCCAGGGCTACGCAAGTATCGAAGAGACCATTGGTGTTTACCTAGGCTTACGATGCTTTTGCAAAACGCAGCCCCGATCATTTATTCATTTACTGAATGAAAATTCATTTTTGAGTGTCGAATCTTAATCCAAACTGCTGAATGTTGTAGGCCAAAGGTCAATTTATCTCTGTCTTATCTCACAGAGTTTTCTTTCCAGAAATTAACATGGCAAACAAGTCATTCTCCTATGACCTTCGCCTTATCATATTTCCAGGCATCTCTGTACACGCTGCACAGTCATCATAGGCTAAGGTTCATGCCACATTGCTCTGTCAACAGTGAAGTGGCACTGACCTGTGCCTCTATATATATGAGAGAATAGCAATTCTTTGGTCCAATATATTTTTAGCATCACCGCTGTGGAATGGTGGTGAACATGATTTCACCAAGTACATGTTCCCAGATCAACACCTTTGTTGGTCCTGGAACAACATTCCAATCAACCAATTAGATTTGAGGGACAAGTTTACAGTTTATGTCAGGTTTAGTCTTACACCCAGGGTTAGGTGCTTCTGCATCAGTGTTATTCACCTATCATTTCCCTCTAATTTTAGGGATAAGTTAAGAGTGGGGTTAGGTTTATGGATAGGGATAGGGTTAGGGTTAGAGCTAAATTTCCAGACAGAAATGTTGTTCCAGGATTAACAAATTAAGTAGATCCAGGAACATGTCTTACTTGGCAAAATCACTGTGACCCTCATATTGGACTCAGATCTGTTTTTCACATGACAGTGTGAACAGCACAAACCACATGGAATCTGATCTTTTCAATTCTGATTTGGGCCACTTCCAAATGTGGTCCTAAATCCGATAAAAGTCAGATGTTTTGCAATGTGACCACAGTCTGAACAGTCAAATTAGATTTCATGCAACTTTTACGTCTCTCTTGATCAACTTTCATCACACTTCTGCTCTCATGGGAGTCAGATTTTCTGATTATGTATAATTGCGTAATCGCTTATTTTAATGTCTTCCGGATTTACTTCCATATGATAGCGTGCTGCGTGATGTCTTTTTATTGTTCTTATGCGCATGCAGGTCAGTCCAGGACCACTGGACTTTACACCAACTGTTTACACTGGAATCTGATATTGGCCACATTTAAAACAACAATGTAAACAGCTATACAAAAAAATACTGATCTGAAATCGGAATTGAGCACTAAGGCTCGCAGTGTGAACGTAACCTAAGGGGCCGTTTGCACAATACCGTTTTCAATTAAAACTGAAAACTTTTTAATGCGTTTTGGCCATTCATTTACACAACAACGCCGTTGTAGGAGACTGAAAACGCAAGCTTTTGAAAATGGGTTTTAAAGTGCAAGATTTTTTTAAAACAATACTGTTTTTATCTCTGTGTAAACTACAAAAATGCGAATTTGTGAAAACGGTGATGTCATGTGCATGCATATCACGTGTTCAGTCTATAGGTGCATAGTGTTTCTTTACAAAGAGACATCGCCAACTACTGGCCTGGCAGCAGATTACAGTGTTTCTAGCCATTTGTTTGTGTGCAGAAAAAAAGCAAAGGAAAAACTTTTCTGTTTTAAGTACATTGTTGTTGTGTAAATGTACCACAAAAGAGGTAATTTAAAAAATGTACTTTATAAAATTATATGGTTTTATTCAAGTCATATTATTTAATCTGATTAAATCAAAATGACAAAGTAGGTTACATCAACCTTATTGCTTAGATCAAGTAGAAATAGAGGTAAAAATTGCTGGTTACCATTTTTTCTGGGTACTCTTGAATATAACATTGTTCAATTTTGTAAAAAGTAAGAAATTGTTACATTGTATTTATTTATTTTTTTTATTTTTATTCTCCATTTGTTAAATTAGATTGTGTTGTTGTTGTCCAAAGCAGAAGCGTATACTTGGCTTGGCTGACATTATTTTTATTATTATATATTTTTTTATTGTAAGTGCTTTTTTCAGTGTTTGTAATTTTGAAAGGCACAGTTCACCCAAAAATGAAAAGTGTCATCATTAACTCATCCTCATGTCATTTCATACTTGTATGACATTCTTTCTTCTTTGGATCACAAAAGAAGATATTTTGTCCACAAAATAAAGGTCAAAGTGTTCCAGTGGTGAGTGGTCCTCAACGTTCTTCAAAATATATATTGTGTGTGTGTGTTCTGCTGAGGACAAAAATGCACACAGATTTGGAAGAATCCTGAAGGGGGAATCCTGAAATCTCAAAAACTGCTTGTCGAACTCACAATCAAAGGACATTTTTCAAATCAGTAGCAAAATCTGACATGAACTGTACCATAAATGTTGTTTCTTGTCCTCAAATAGTGTTTAAAAAAGCTTATTTTTCAGGCTAGACTAGCCAATGCGCATGTGCAGTCCTAAACGTGAGTCTCAGGCTTCTATGAGAACTGGAGATTCTAACAGCAGCTGCAGTGACTAAATGGCTTTACCAATCTGCGATTGGCTCTTTTATTTAGAAGGCCGGACTTATTACAACAAATTTCGCGTTGCAGTTTCTCCCATTTATAAGTTATAGGAGCACACCATCTTTGTATATTTAACATTTCACACTCTAGAACTACAACACCCATCATGCTTTATGCATACCCCTACACTGCATGCCCACCCTAAATATACCACATTTTCTCTCAGAATGGGGAAAGGAGAGGTATTTGTCAATAAATAATAGAAAAATTGTGTTTTACTTATTTGAAAAGATGCTATAATGTAATTGAATGCATAATGCATTACATGTTACTTAATACATAATTTGATTATGCCATGTCCACACTGTTTAGATATTTCAATTCTTCTGTTTTTCTTGCGAACAGTGTTTTAGACACTGGTCATCCAGTGGTAAGCCAGGTCAGTAGGGATTTGTGCTGTGCGTGGCTGAAGCGTGCTTGCTCTGTCTCTCTGCCATTAGAACAGAGGGATAAAGTGATCAGCGCTTGTGTCACAGAGAGGGGGAGGAATGAGCATGGATGAATGGATAAACACAATTCTTTGGGTCAAGCTTGTGCTTATTGAGTGCAAGGCCTCAGCACGTGTGTCATCGAGACACTGGGATTACAGCTGCTGTGTTCTGAACTTTGCATTGCTGCAAACTGGATAATCCATCCGTGGACAGTTTGTTAACCGCAAGAGCCACTTTCTAGGTTCATCAGTGTTGGGAACAGATTAGCGCTGGGTAGTGGATCTCATATGCCCTGGTCAGAGGCCATCCCTGAAGGGCTTAAGGGATTACGGCACAATGAATTTTCTCTCACACACTCATTCCAATCCCGGCTGATATTTAGTCAAACTAAGACTTGGCTGGATGAAATATCGGAACCGCCCACAAAGCGTTATTTTGCAATTAACGAAATGTTTCATGTTTCGAGCTGTATAGATTGCTGTCAAGGCACAAACACAACAGTCTGGATCTCACTTTAAAAAAATTACGTTATTAAAGTTTTTCAGGCCTGCAGTGTGAACAAAATCCTAGATATCTCCTTCCAGCCGTCAGAGTCCCAGGACTGAGACTGATCTCCAGTGAGCGCAGTTGTCCAGTTGTACTCGGCCCGCTTTGATTACCTCCAGTAGCTTCCTCATCGCAAACGTATAAGGTTGTGGAGTTTGGGGTCGGAGGCTAAGTCCCAGTTTAAAGACACCACAGGCCCGCTGCATCAACAGACAGGCCATTTGAGCGCAGGGCCTAGGATGAGATGTAATTTCCCATCTGCTTTATGGGCAGTTCTGATCCCTGGGCTCTTGTCAGCGAAGCCCTCAGTAAAGATATCATCAGTAATATAAGGAGGACTCTGGCAATACTCAGGGCCTTAAAAGGCACTTTTCTTTTGCTGGCTGCCTTGAATGGCTTAAGGAAAGGGAGAGCACAGGTCATGAGTAAACGGTTTGCAAACACTATATCGGATTGCAGACATTAAGTGGCTTAAAAGAGAGCTCAAACATTCAATTACAAATATGTGACTTCCGTCTGAAGTGCCTAAATTATTATCCTGAAATGCAGAGAAACAGTGCCTGACGTTCAGATGATAATACAATTCATCTTTTAGACAGATGAACCTCTTTAGTGCTCATCACCTTTTCAAACACTTCGATAGGAGTCCGCACTGAACATTCAAAACACGGAGCTCTGCATGCACTATAAACGTCTGTCGAGAATATATAGTCATTGTTTGAATCAAATCCATTTCAAAAACAGCAAATCAAGTCCTAAGGCGGTAGTCGATGAAAATCCCTAGATTTGTAAAGCCTGTGCACCCTCTAATGCTTTTTGAAAGGTTTACGAGTTGGAATATTTGGAAAGAGCTCCTGCGATTGTCGTCTGTATCCGTGGCTCGCTTTTGTGCAGGACTTTTTTTTTTTTTTTTGCTCATTAGGACCCAGCAGAACTTTGGCATGTATAATGACTTATAAGCACCATGTTAAGTGAAGTATGTACTAAACAGCATGGGTTCTTGCCTGGTGAGTAGTTGTGGGAGCTCTAATATGAAACATTAACTTGGCTCAACCGCAGCATCACAACACATGTTATTGTTTGTTGCCAAACGGCTCTTTAATTGAGAACAACAGTAAATCTGAGGTAGAGTAATTGGCAGACTAGTTGGGAACATGTGTTCGCATCCCATGATGTTGAAGTTTGCATGGTTAGTTTTGTTATTGCTGCTGATGCTTTTTGCGGTCAGAGTATTTCAATTCATTTGACAACTGCTGGAAGAAAAAGCCTCGATTCATGAATCCAAAGGAACATTCTGAATCTCATTCTGAGTCTACAGCCATAATTTATTTTTATATTTTTCAGTTGCTCATAGTTTATTGGCTCATTATTGGGTAGTGATTGCTGCTTGACTCGCATTTGGAAAGTCAAGCGCACATGGTCGCTTTGGTTTAGCAGTTGTGTTTGCTTTCCTGGACCCAGGCCTCTTCCTGAGAGCCCTGACCAAGACAGATAAAACGGGGAATTGTCATAAGATTATTCCACAATGAGTAAATATGAGTTGTATTTGCACAGGTGACTTCATTTTCTGGCTTTCAGACGTCTTCCTGGAATTTGCCTCCATCCCGTTTCAGTTCATCTCATCTCACAAATCAGAGCCATGCATCCCTTTTCCTGCCTCTCTCACATTACATTTCCGCTGATTTTGGCCACTATCTCTTTTTCGCTTGTTTTCCTAAACCACCGACACTCCCCCTCCCTTCTCACTCTTGCGATGTTTCATTATTAGTTCTTCATAATCTCTTCTCCTTGGCCCTGATCTTGATCTTGTCCTCCTTGGTTTCCCTATGTTTTTTTGTTTTTTTAACTCACTGGTTTCATGGCTTTCATCCCAGCAACTTCTCTAGGAGTTTATATTCCTCCTCCATATTCTCCAAAGAAAGTCATCTCTCTCTCTCTCTCTCTCTCTCTCTCTCTCTCTCTCTCTCTCTCTCTCTCTCTCTCTCTCTCTCTCTCTCTCTCTCTCTCTCTCTCTCTCTCTCTCTCTCTCCCTTCAGCCTTACTAGCCATTCTGCTTAGGAAACCCAGCTGTTTCCCTCTGTCCTCTGTCTCTTTCTCGCTCTCCCTCTCGCTTTCTGGCTGGGTTTCAAATGGGAGGATTGCACTTAGAGCAATAAAAAAAGACTTTTGAGCTAGATGACTCTTTGTGTGAGTTGCATACCCAGATGTGTCTCCTCAGCCGTGATACATTTCTTGTGTAAAACATTCTCATTAGTTACTCAACACTCCTCATTCCAGGCCGACAAGGATTTCCTGATGACAGTTTCCCCGCCCGCCTACCCTCCAGCGAACCTACTACCATTCTCTTAGTCTTGATTTCTCCTCTCTCTCTCTCTCTCTTTGACTCTGACTTTCTGTCCCCTGCACCCCAACCATTGCGGCCCATCACACGACAGAAATTGAAGTTTGCTTTGGTCCACCATATGCACGCAGCCAAGTCAATTTGGTTGGGAGCCTTAACGATAGAATTAGACTGTAATCCCCTTTAAGCTTCACTATGCTCTTGACATCATGGAAAGAGGTCTGCAAAGCCAATGTCATCATTTGATGTTGCTTAACTGTTTCGCTGACACTTTGGATACCAGCTATATGATTTGCACACAGTGAGGAGCAGAACGGGCAGAGCCTTTACTTTTCCATGCTCCATGAAAGGAAGAAAGGGGTGTAGCATCTGAATGGTTGAATTATGTTGGCTATTTTAGCTCATTATGTATTTAGCATTCATTTGAGTAAATATGCTTTTCAAATCACGATGCTTCAATGCATGCAATGCTTGCATGCAGGTCTAATGAAAAAAAATATATTTCTCTTGTTTTCCAGTAAAGCAGGACTTTATAAGATATTGTTTTATAAAATATTTGTTTTTAAAGATTGTGTATTTTGTTTTACTTCACTTACTTCACTTTTTTTCACTTGTTTACTTTATAACCTGCCAGTGCATTAAGACAAAATCAAGAAGTAGATATTACATTTAAGGAAAATATGTTTTTTTTTTTGTAGTTTACACAGCACATCTAAATAGCCCGTTGTACAGAATGTGTAAAAATCCCAAATAGTATTGAATCTGAACATCTGCATCATGATCTTGCCCTTTGTCACACATTCTGCTCTTTTAATCCACTGTTCTAATGAATAATTTGTACCTGTTTAAACCTTAAACATTGATGTCTCTCAATAAATATTGCATACTTTTTGTAATAAATCATAAATCACATGTTTTTCTATTATATGAAGGTTAATGTTAGGGTTGTCCGCGGTACGTTTTGTCCATATTTTTTTTATCCAAACTGTTTCTTCTTCTTCCTGAAGTCAAGGTATCAACGAAACAATCTGATGACACCACTCAACTCCCGAAAGGGTATCCTGTCCTTCCATATGACATTGAACAAGTCCAGGACATAGGTACGATACATCACAGATGGCCTGCCAACTATAAACTATGATCACATGACCCAATCCACCCCTACATCAAATATTGTGTGCGTGTCCTCTGAACTTTGACAATCAGTTTAAAGTGTGGGCTGTTTTTGTAAGCGCGAGATAAGTCCAGTAAATTTCATCCACCACAAATCGCCACCCGTTGTAATACCCTGAAAGGCTCTGAGATATGTGGTCCATTTCTGTGCAACAAATTCATTTTTTCGTGTACTCCATGACTCCATTGGATGTATTATTTATTAAATTACTTTATTTAGGAACTTCTTTAACATTTAAAATATGCCTTGAAAATGACAGCACCTCTTCGTTTTCTGTGCAATTCAGGTCACTTGTTACATAACAATGAACAAATGAGCTAACCCCTCTGGATCTGCGTGTGAATGGTATCCACGCCTGACAGTGCGCTGGACTCTGCATAGAGGTCTCCGTACCCCACCGCCAGTGCAAGCTCCATTTCAGGAATGCAAATGCCTCTGGCTCTGACAGCCTGTGATTTATCTCCTCATCTATCCTTGCACACATCTGCCTTTGCCCTTGTGTCTGCCTGTTGCTCATTCCACCATCCCTTTCTCCCTCCCTCCCTCCCTCCCTCTCCCAGGAGGCCAGGGACTCCCCTGCCTGCCCTCGGAGTCGGCCCGGGGCAGCGTTACAGCCGTCGCTGACCCCGCCACACACCACTCCTCACCCGCCGTCCTGCCAGGGTCAGACGGGGCAGTGGCGGGATAAGAGGTCCCTTCTCCCGGAGGAGAGCGGCTATGAACTGCCACAGCGCCGGTGTGAGTCTGCGAGCCACTGCAGCCGCTAAGTGCTTTACAGTACAGCATGAAAACACAAGTGACCTAATAACCACACTCGCTCTCTGTCAACAAGGATTACGCTCTGCCTGGAGTAAGAGGAGGCTGCTGGCAGGCAGGCAGCGCTGTGTGTGTGTGTGTGCGTGTGTGTGGACAAACAGAGATGCAGGTTAGTTCTCCTCCTGACAGAGCTGCATGAGAGCATCACACGAGCTGCAGCAGGGCCGTCGAGCCTCCCAACGGAACGGTCCCAAAACTCCCCCGTCTAAAAGCTTTAAACAACTGCTTACAATTCCACAGCGTCTACGCTTCTCCACTCTCAACAGGCAGTGCGAGCAAGGACGTCTGCGGACTCTCCGCTGTTTGTCTCATCTTCGTGGCCTCTGGCCCCACACGCAAACACACACACACGCACACGCGTACGCGCGCTTCTCGAAAACCGAGCCCCCCTACATCTCGCGCACCACCCCACCCTGATTTCTCATTTACTAGTCCACACTTGTGCACAGGCTGCTGAGAAATGGACGCCTGGTGTGAGGTCAGGTGTGATTCATCACGCTGCGTCTGGGCGAAGAGTTGACATTCGTAAAGGCACTCGCTCTGCTGCCATTGTAATTGAGTCTCCTTGTCTTTTCTAGGACACCAGCAAATATAACTATGTCAGGACGCCTCACAGCTATATATTACCCAGCTCAGTGAGAGAGACAAAGGGCGAGTTATCATTTGGGCAGCAGCTAAAGAGAGGGAGGTAGACACATCTGGACAGCAAGGTGGGGTTTTCAGGGCTGAGGTCTGGGGCGGTGCTTTTATAAGAGGGGCCGGTGCGCCAAATCAAACTCAAATGTTACATTGGGAACATTTTGAACAATAGTATATTTATAAAGGCATATATCGGTCAACAAGTTGTTCAAATTGTTAAAATAAATGTATTGCAATTTTTTTTTTATGAATGTGTTTTTTCAAATGTTTAAATGTTTTTTCAAATGTTATAAAACAAACATTCACAATTTTATTTTATTTATACATATTCATATTTATTGATATAAATAATAATGAAATTATAAATAATAGATGCACAATTTGTTTTTTTTGTTTTTGTTTTTTTTGACAATTCCACATTGTTACAAACAAATATGTCAAATAAATACTGTTCTTTTGAACTTTCTATTCTTCAAAGAATCCTGGAAAAAAATGTGTATCAAGGTTACCAAAAAAATATTTAGCTGCACAAATGTTTTCAAGATTGATGATAATTAGAAATGTTTCTTGAGCTGCAAATCTGCATATTAGAATGATTTCTAAACACTGGAGTAATGAGGGTGAAAATTCAGCTTTGCCATCACAAGAATAAATTACATTTCAGAATATATTCAAATAGATAACATTTCACAATATTACGTTTTTTACTTTATTTCTGATCAAATAAATGCTGCCTTGATGAGCATAAGGTAAATATTAAAATTATTACCTACCCCAAACTTTTTCAACAATAGAATGAAAAAGAAACAAATACAAATACTTTTACTGTTGACATACAGAAAGACTATAGAGCTATACAATTTATATGTATAATACTGATCAGATACTTTGGCCATGGGGGAAATTTTTTTTTTTTTTTGTTCATATTGAAATCTCAGTCAGATACTTTGAGATCTATGTAATATTCTAGTATAATCTATTCAGATTATTTTTTTGTTTGTTGTTGTTTTTGTTTAGTTTTTTTAGGAGAAAAATCTGAGATGACTGAACATTCCCTATTTCATCTCATGTCAATTATTTACATTTATGCATTTTATCCAAAGCATCTTACATTGCTTTCAAGTTTTTTGAAAACGCATCACATGTAAATCAAACCCATAACATCGGCGTTACTGTTTTTAATGAGATCTCATTTGCGTTTTTTTTCTTTCTTTCCTGTGTAAAGCCATCAGTTATTATCTTTCTCTCATGGTATTTACATTCGTGCAGAATTATTTCCTATTCAGCAGTTGACCCTCAGCTTGAATTTAAAAATACATTTTGTGCTGTTTTCACACGCTTTCACTGTCTTTTCTCTGCAAAAAAAAAAAAAAAAAAACCTTGCTAGGTCAAGACCACAGCTTGGTCATGAAGTAGAAAAAAGAAAAAAAAGTAAGAAAGAAATCAGGCCTGTGTTGACATTCATGGGGCAAAGGGCCTGCGCACATTTGCAGAGGTCATCGGAAAGTAAACACCTATTAATGGTTACCTGCTTGACGAACAGATAAGCAGGTCAAGGTAATGATTAAGCCACAGCTTGCTGGGTTACAGGCCATGTGTGCACAAAAGCATGCTGGGCGATTGCAGGTCTGCGTTGGTGATAAAACACAAATATTAATCGTTATAGGACAACAGCCTTTGAGCTGTGATGTATCAGAGCATCGAGACACACACACACACACACACCTGTGAGAGCAGTGAAAAACACACTTGTCAACAGCCATTAGCACATTCATGCAGGTACTGTACTGTGGGTGGCTTGTTGACTGTACAGCGCAGGTTAGAGCGAGAGAGAAAGGAGAAAGGAGGAGGTGGGGGAGGGGGGAGAGAGAGATATAGAGAAAGAACGAAAGAAAGAAAAGGAAAAAAAAAAAAACGCTCAAGTTCACAAGGTCATTTCCAGCCCAGGGATAAAGTAAACTGAGCGAAACTGCACAAGCTGCAACTTATCAGCCTGCCTGCATGCCAGAGCTTTCTCCTCTGTGTGTGTGTGTGTGTGTGTGTGTGTGTGTGTGTGTGTGTGTGTGTGTGTGTGTGTGTGTGTGTGTGTGTGTGTGTGTGTGTGTGTGTGTGTGTGTGTGTGTGTGTGTGTGTGTGTGTGTGTGTGTGTGTGTGTGTGTGTGTGTGTGTGTGTGCATTTCACAAAACAAAACAGAAGAAGATGATCGCTTTTGGTTCAAGTACTTGTATCTTCCTCCGCTCAAAAACTGTAATCATAAACTTTCTCATGATTCATGCTATTCACAGAAATCTCAAACAGTTTGACTTGAGAAAAAAAACTCACTGCTGTCGTGGATATTCAAAAAAATTAATTCGAAAGTACACTCTTTGAACCTCTCTGTTTGGAATAAATATTAAAATCGTGACCGTGAAGGAAACAAATATTCACTTTGTAGTTTTTAAATAAATTGTTATCTTGGTTTGGTGCATTCATCAAATTGTATGAGCTGGTCAAACATTTCCAGTGTATAGTGTTATCTTAATGAACAAAATCTTCGACTTAATGAAAGTGGATATTCAAGGCTACTTCAAGGCTTTTCACTCAGTGGCAGGACACAGACAATTCTTTTTCTTTCACACCAAGAATTTCTTATTATTCTTTTTTTTTTGGTGGTCTGTTAGTGGGGTAATCATAAGCATCATGAAAATGTGTTTTCATATAAATAAATTAATAGTTAAAATATGTTGAGTTCTTGCGTTGGTGTAACAGAGATATTTACACTCGAATCCTCCCTGTAAACACACCCCCTCCGAAAAAAGTCGTTTGACCTTTTTCCATCAATTACTTTGAGATGTGGGTGTGAGTTGTGGACGTGCAGAAATTCCAGACATAATCAAAGTAACAGCTTCTAACACTGCCATTTCAACTAGAGCTTTTAATTTCGCAAAAAGTGCACTACTCCACTGCAATACGAAATCCTCAAGAGGTTAATTCAAAATATTTCTATAAATGGGTGGAATTTAATTGTTTGTTTACCCCCACTCCTTTCTGGAGGTCATTTATTGCTTTTAATTGGCCTCCTATAATGTACTGTCACCACAATTTCTGTTAAAGCCGGGTTTTCTCAAGAGTGCTTTAAGTAAATCTCTGCTATTTGGTATCTATCGCTGTGCTAATTCCAAAGGTCAGGGGTAACCGCAGCAACTCCGGTCGTATTAATTAAGAAATGAGAGGATTTCACTGGTCATCATCCCTCAAGTGGCATATTATAATAGAAACCTCCCTTAAAACGATAGTAAAAACATACTTCGGCTGAAGTAAGGAAATATAAATGCCAGAAACCCTTGCATAAATAACTGGGAGTGGGAGAGCTGTCTATCTCACCCCGGAAAAAATGGCTGCTTAAAAAAAACGGAGAGAAGGGAAGGGTCATCTGGTTTCCATTAGAAAGATAAAATGGTTCACTTGGAGCTTTTTACCAGCCTCTTTGTTTCTGGGAGGCGTCCATGCTTCTCTCTCCATCATCAGCCAGTTGACACAACATTAAAGGCTTCAAACGGCCAAGTCGGGCCCCTTAATCAAAAACTAATTGTAATAGATATTGGAGGAGTGCTAACACTCTGACCGCTCGGGCTGGTATCAGTGGTCCAAAGCTTGAGATACCATTAAACACAACACAGACCTGATAGCTGCCACAGGGTAGAAAGAAAAACCAGAAGCAGAGGGGGAAAGCCATGCTAAGTGCTACATGTGGCTGAAGAGACATGTGCTGTGAAACTACACTCCTTAAGATAGATTCACCACTGTCCTGTCAAGCTGTGTTAGTTAGCAACAAAAAAGGAATTTCAAAACAAAACATGAAAGTGGTCCCATCGAGGCAGTCGGGAACAAGGCTGAAAGGCCAGGAGAAAATGTCAGTTTGGGCAAAACACCCGACCGGCCTTAGAGTCTTATCAGTCTCGGGAGAATCGCTGCCTCCAAAATATTTCTAGAGGATTCTCTGGAGGACGCAACCATGACACATTTCTCTTATTTATGCAACACCATTTTTGTCTGCTTATTCGGTTTATCTTGTGCCACTTTCCTTAATAATGAATAGATGATGATAATGTGTATGTTAGTGTGTGTGTGTATAATATTTTTTTTTTTTTTTTTTTTTATCACTTTATTCTAGTGGCTCATATAGGTTAAAAGTATGTTTACATTAATTTTCCAGGTTAGGTATATCAATATTCAGTGCACTTGAATATGGCTATAATGGCACACATGCATGTACACAACTCAAGGCATAGTACATATATACACAAGTCATATAAGTGGTTTGAAAAGAGACCACATTAGACATATATCAAAAGTCAAAGTCAATTATATTGTCATTTTTAGCACATCTCATGGCAAGTCACAACAGTCTCTAAGACTAAAAAGACAATGGTAAATATGGACAATACAGACAATAGTACCAAAAGGCACACCGAATAAATGCAGAACTGAAATAAGTATGTAATATATGCATAAAGTTTAACAGCAGTGAGATATGATTGATTTATAAGTACTTTGATTGATTTCTATATAAGAGTGTGTATATATATATATACACACATTTGGATATTATTCACATTAACTTTAGAGTTGACATGCTATCATACATTGTGTATGCATGTACGTTCATGTGTCTGATTGAGAATTACTCCGTGACCTTAAACATTGGAAGTCAGTGTGTGTTGCCAGATTTAATTAAACTAATTGATTCCTTTGCATTTTTATTAGCAATGGTCATTAGAATATCTAGACTTTCAGGCAGGCAAGACAGATAGGAACTTTAAGGAGCTTTTTCTCATGTATATTAACCTCTCTGACATGCTCCTGCTTAGCATATTGGAATCCCTGTCGAAATTCATGTCCGAGACTGGGGCGGGCTGTCTTGTCAGAATGATCCATAATGCAATTCACATCGCTTGCAGATGATTGAGTTAAGAATTAGGACTTCAGATACACTTGTCTTCCTCACACACCGCCTGACTTAGTGGCAAAGCCCATTCTTTAGCAGTAAGTCATGCAGTCTCATAATAAATCTGTCGTACTAGTGAAGAGCAACCATCAGGATTAGAATGATGTTAGTTGGCTGAGTACGGGCAAGCATAGTCTAAAGAGTTGATTCTCAGAGTGCATTAATAAGTTGATAGCATTATCTCGGTAAATTGCAATGACGATGATTGTAGAATATGCGGTGGGCCATACCAAGTGAAACCATTAAAAAACTGATGTCTTTAGAAGCCTATAATCCCATTTTAAACGAGACATAGCCGCTGTTAATTCAGAGCTGCAGTATTCCCTCAGTCCTGTCAATCAGCTGTCATTACTAATAACCTAGCTGGGGGTCTTATAGTCTCTGTGTGTTTACAAATGACATTCTCACCCTGTCGCAGGGTCACCCGGAGTGACATTTCAATAGCTCAGAGTTAAAAGGCCAGTAAACCCCAAAATAAACACTTTCTAATTAGGTTGCTTTCTCACCTGACCATAGGACTGGAGTCTCCCCTGATTATTGCTTGTCATATCGAATTATCACATTGACTGCACATTGAATGAGTTTTGCTGCTTGTTCCATTTACTTAAGTAAGCCATGTTATGCCCTTTTACAAACTCTTGATTTTGGTTTTGGGGTCTACTAGAATAGGATTTCATGCTTAAAAAAAATAAATAAAATTTTTTCACATAATGTACGCTCAGGGATGCATTTCCCAAAAGCATCGTTAGCCAACTATGGTCACAAGTTCTGTCGTTATCAGCATAGTTCAACGAGTCGGTGTTTCCCGAAACCATATCCAATGAACATTCGCAAGCAGCATTGCAAAGTTGTGTGGTTGGAACAACAGCTCTCAACCTGCGGTTAGAAGCATAGTTTCTTGTTTGCATGACATGTGGACTCTTTATCTTGAGCAAAATAAGCAAGGTGACAATTCAGTACAATATGTGTCTTTTATTTAGAATACATGCATATGTCATTTGTGTCTTTTAGTTTGTCAAGAGATTTAAAGCACCATTTTTGAAGAGTGCGCATGTGCGTACGTGCTCTAGTACGTAAGAACGAGCCTATAGGCCTCATTATACTTCTACGTCGGACCTACGCCGGAGCCTATACGCCGTAGGCAACGTGTTGGTTTTAATTTATACTTCTGCGTCGTTGTCCGCGTTGACGCGCACCTAGGGATGTGAAACCCTGAGGGAGGGGTTCTGGCAGACCAATCACAGCACTTGAGTCCGCGTAGAATTGACGCGTTGTTACATTTTTGGAGAGGTGCACGTCAGGGTACGCCGAAGGGTACACGCGCTACACACAGCCTACGACGTAGCTACGGCGGCAGTTCGACGCAGAAGTATAAATAGGCCTTATGATTGAATCTGGAAATAAAGCAAAAAAACTGAGAAAATTCGAAATAGTCCTCAGATGCCATGTCCGTAATTTATAGTCCGTAACCATGTCCCAAAATATCTAGCATTACTCCACCACCTGTGTGACATCATTAACCAACGTGGTTGAACAACCAATTTTTGACAATATGGTTTTGGGAAACAGTCGTGACTAGCTAGTTGATTTCTTCAACGATGCAACATACTATGGTAGTTAAGCAATGGATTATGTGGTTGTACGGGAAACGCACCCCTGTTTAGTTCTTCTCTGATTGGTCGGCTGGATAAGTGTGTTGTGATTGGTCAACCGTTTCGAGCATGTTTAGGAAATGTCGCGCCCCGTTACCATAACTGTGAGTTTCAACACAGTACTAATGCAACCAATGCAGACAATGCATAAACCTTTGATGGGAATTATTTAAATGAGGAATATTGTGACTTGTATTCTCCCGGAAGAAAACTCAAGTCCGCAATCGTGGCATTTCAGAAGTTTCATATGTAATGAACTGGTTTCGGTTGGCCCTTTAGCGCCCTTGTTAGCGTGCCCGCATTCCATGCCGATAACACTGGTTCGAATCCCAATCAGAGCGGGTGTGAGTAGGACCAGTTACATTGGTGCCGTGACCCGGATGGGAGTGAGGTTTAGGAGGGTGAGTGTAACGGAGGCCAGCTAGTAAAGAGCTGTGCAGGTAAACTTCACTTCCCTTGACTCAAGAGCCTAAAAAATGACTGACGCTACAGGCTGCGGTCTTTAGTCCGTGTTAATCCCGAAGAACAGTTGATTCTTAATAACTTGATTCAGTTGGTTATTTTGACGTCTAAATATAGTTGTTTACTTTATTCAGTGTAGTTAATTGATTCTACGTGAAGTATTTGAGTTGGTAATATGTTTCCATTGTGTGGAACCACTGTCCATAATGGAATTAAGTTCAGCTAAAGAGTTTTTGGGTTTTTTTTAGGTATTTGATAGTGTTGGAATATTACAAAAAATTTTAGTATACACGTGCGCACACACACCTCGCTCTCTGCAGTAAAGCTCTTATATTATTCGTTTCTATCCCGCACCCAAATATATGCCTGAGTGTTGTAATTGTTTGGCAAATGCATACCGCTCTCACCCAACATCGCCAAGCCCTGGCTGCCTCACTCCCCTGTGGATAACAAATGGGCCTTTTCTCTCCGAATTTGAGGCTAAACGATGGTTTCGCTTAGAGAGCAAAGTGACTGTCCGTCTTCATAACAGTGCTCTCCATCAAAGAGCAATGAATCCCATCCCATCCGACTGGCCCTGATTAAACACAGGCAATGGATATCCCCCTTCAACCCCCTCCCCTTCTCTGCCAAGACGGAGCAAAGCCAGCCCTGCTATGTCAGCCCTAGCACCTGCAGCTATCAGCTTCTTTTTCTCTGCTAATAAAACACTCTTCACATCTGGAGCGGCGAGATGCCTGTTGCTGCTGCCGCTGCTCGTGCACACTTTCATTTAAATCGAATTATAGTTGTATTTAGAGGATGTCGTACAGAAGGGCTCATGAAGAGTAGCTATGGGTGCCCTGCTCTTCAGTTTTATATTTATTTTAAATGACCATATCAACTTAACAAATTTGATATTTGATGAGAATCATACTAGCAGTCAAAAGTTTGAACACACTTTTTAGGATTATATTTAAGTCATCAAAATTATGAAATAATAAATCAAAACAAAGTAGCCAACTTCATAGATAGCATGCTTCATCTTGAATGAGGTGCTTTGGATATACAGTAAAACAGTAAATTATTAAAAAGTAAAAGTAATTTATTCCTGTGATGCAAAGCTGAATTTTCAGCATCATTACTCCAGTCTTCAGTGTCTGTCACATGATCCTTCAGAAATCATTCTAATACGATTTGGTGCTCAAGAAAATGTCTTATTATTCTCAATATAGACTAAGTAAGTAATAAGTTCTCTGGAAACCATGATAGTTCTTTTCTGGATACTTTGATGAATGAATATATGTGTGTGTATATAATGTATATGTGTGTATGTATATATATATATATATATATATGTATGTATGTATGTATACACATGCACACATATATATGTATTTTAGTTCTTCCTTTTTTGTGTTTTGTAAACAAATTAATTCATAGGCTCAAAAGGTTTCAATAGATTAGTTTAAGTGTACAAACTTTTGACTGGTGAAGTAGCTTATATGTCATTGTATATGCTCTGTTGTTTTTTTGCATACATTTGAAGAGGTAAAAAAAAGAGAGACGGATTATATGAACCGTTTGAGTGATAAGTTTGAGCCAGTTCACTGACTTTTATGACTTGTCACCTGCTGTTCGCATGTTGATGTGTTTTCATGTTATGGTCTTGCTCCATGAAAACTTCTCATTTTCTTACAGCCAATGTCCAGAATGGCTGTCGGGCTGTATTTAAGCTGTCACAGGCATGCACTGACAAAGTAATGGTGTGTTAAATATATGCTCAAAGGCTTTTGCAAAAGTTGAATTATGTATAACTGAGAACAGCACACACCACAAAGTTGTACCTGTATCATTTTAATAGCATATGTATGTTTAATGCATATATTATTTTAGACACATTTCATAATGTGATAAAATAGTGTAGAGATATTAACTCAAATTTAAAACATAGCCTTTTGAATTCAAGTGTAAGACCCTCATGCACAACAGAACAATGTTCCCATGTGTTGGCGCAAGACCAAGAGTTTTCTGGAAAGTCAGCAAAGCAAGACAGACACTACAATCTTGATAGGCTTGTCTTGTTTTAGTGTTGGGTTTCCATCAATTTCAAGGGGGTAAAATCTTACACCACTGAGGCTGCAGGCACAAAGCATTGCAGAGCTATCACAGGATGGGAGCTTGAAGCTCTTAGGAACATTAGCCTGAAAGAAAACAAACGCGGGTCAACTGAATTAACCCAACTCCACACTGCCAACCAAGGAAAACTCCCAACAAAGAGCCTGTCATCTCTTACTGACAAGGACCAATCTGTACACATTGACCTGAAGTGTCCTGCAGACTACAGGAAACTCCCCAACATACAGAATTCTGAGCCGGAGATATAGAGTAGCATAGCAGTAGTGTTAGTTATTCATGCATGTTACTCATTTTCAGCATTGCAACTTGCCAGAGCATTATAAACGAGTGCACTTTGCAGACATTTTGACAGTAGTTTTGTTTAAAATATGGGTGAAGTTTTAAAATGATAAATGTTGTTCATTTTCAGCTAAAAGAAGATTGAGCAACAGGGTGCTTTGGAAACTTCCAAGACTATCAAACTATCCAACGCCATCTCACGACCAATACAAATTCTTACAACCGCACTCAACCCCAGTGATGGGCGGGTTCAGGGTTAGGTCATTCGTACGAATTCATATGAATTGGGCAACTCGTAAAATATATATACGATTTAGCAAAAATCGTACTAGTGAGGTCGTATGGATTCGTACGAATTAGCCACGTCATAAAATACGTACGAATTGCCTTGAGATCGAGTTTAACTATCATGCCATCACATTTTTAAGTCAGTGCATACTATTTCATTTCTACAATTTACAGTTTAACTAAGCATGCACTTTTATTAGAATTTACACCAATCAGTGCATTGTGATGTTGCGTTTCTCTCTGTGTGTGCTACACATAGCATTACGGTAACGGCAGGACATTAGCTAATGTCTTTATCTCTTCTGTGAGGTCAAAAGGGCCTAATCTTGTATTATAGGATTTATAAAAGACAGAAGTGATCTAATTCGAGTGCTTGGATGACTGGCGGTAGTGAGCAGTTATTGTGCATGGTGTCGGTATGCTTTATTGTTAAAGCTGACCATGATTTATTGCAGGTAAAGAACAACAGGAAGTATGTATTTAAGCATTTTTATATATTTTTTATTTTTTTTGTACAATTGCAAAAAAACACATTATTGAGAAATACGCATCTGGCAGGATATGTTTCTGTAAACAGGTCCAAATCCATCAGCATTTCTCTGTACAACAAACACATCAAGCGCATACAGTACATTAAGCTACAATTATCTATAGCGAGTAGAAAATGAGTGATCAAACCAACTTGATTTAGCACATCGAAAACGTCCAACAGCTCGCATTTAATCTATTAGTCCCACTACGCCTAGTCCTCTATTTGTCCACACGCTGAGTTGCTTGGCAAACAGGTGTCCGTTATGAATGACTCTCCACCTCCCATTATGAAGAGGTACCTTTCCTAACAGCCCTGTATTAAAGTGTCATTATCTCCTCCACCCCTCTGTCTTGTGTGCCATGCACAAATGGAATCCAGGACTCCAGTCTTTTATATTTCCTTCTTTTTTTTTTTTTCTGCTGGGTATAAATGTCAACGTCCTATTGTGCGAATTACAGGCATTCCCACATCAGTGCTGATTGTTCCATGTGTAGTGGTGGGAGCAGAATAGAGCGTTTGATTTCAGATAATGTAGAACCAGACAAAATGCCACTGGATTTGGCAGGGCCCCTATTGTCCAAGTTGGCAGACTGAGCCAGAGACCTGAATCTGAGACAAGACTGCGCTGGGGACCGCAGAAAAAGAACGCCTCGGTGGTGTGGATTTCACTGACTGTTATAATACAATTTGTCAGGTTTTATGATGTCACTGACAGCTGGAATTCATCCCCTTAACCTTTTCAGGTTGTCTGCTTTATGCCATGCAAAGCCATAATTTGTCACCTAGCATCACATTATTTACTAAGTCAAAGTCGCTTTAGTGGTAAAATGTGAAATATTCATGGTCTAGTCAGCGTGTGGCATTATGTTAAGATGCACATAAACAAAAATCGTTGCCTCCTATGACACATTGCTCCGCCCCTAAAGTAATGACATCATACATGTGCATTTCTATTGAGAGACATACCATGGCTGATGTAAACTGTAACATTGTTTTTGGCTAATTTAACCCTGTCTTCAATAATATTTTCTATTTATTTTGCCTTTTCTGTTCTGCCTTTTGTTCTTTTCATCTTTCTGTGTTTTATTTTACTGGATGGAATTGAATTATTATATTTTATATAAATATTACAATTGTTTTCATAAACGTCATATTTTTAGTTCGCATTGTCATTTGTTCAATGTCTTAAAGAAAAAAAAACTGGCCATTTATTCAGAAATATTCCAGATGTTTCTTAATTTTTCCTTTCTTTATTAGATTTTTTTTATCAAAACAAAACAATTGTAATAAATGAATATGTTTTTACCCATGTCTCCAACTATATTTTCCATCCAGTCTTTTGTAATATCCCTTTAACAAAATCCAGTTCTTTATTGACGTCATCTTCCAGGAAGTGACTTCATTTTGGATGGAAAGCAACAATCCAAAACGATTGAACATTAGTATTAGCAATGAACTGAATCAATTTTGTGGAGTGAGTTGGTTTGTCTTAATCTGTATATATATATATATATATATATATATATATATATATATACAGTACTGTGCAAAAGTCTTAGGCATGTTAATACCCCCCCCCCCCCCCCCCCCATATATATATATACATATATATACATATATATATATATATGTATATATGTATATATATATATATATATATATATATATATATATATATATATATATATATGTGTATATATATATATATATATGTAAATGTATATATGTATGTATATTCCAATCATATAGTAATTTTACACAAAATTTTATGGTAAACATTTATTTAAAAAAAACATTCAGGCATATTCATAAAAAGTATTTAATATATTTGTAAAAGTGTAGCAGATATATCATATATATTGCATTTAAAATAATTTATAAATTTTGATTGTTATTGTAGAGTTTATTACAAGGCAAATCAAACCATAACAATTGTTTTAGAATGCCATGAGGTGTCGCGTGCGCCAGTGGTCTGCATACCAACAGTAACAGTGACCTGATGGTGGCGGGCCACAGAGGTAACAACAGTTCATACAGTTCATTGTAAGGTCATACTCCTCCTATCCCAAGTACTAGATGTAGTTCCCACAAGCCTCGCACCAAATATGCTTCATAATGTGTGTTTTCATACATCTGGCCCAATAAGTTGTTGGATAATTGATATATTGATTGGTTATGTCATCATGTGTTGGTATAGAAGCTGTCATGTGGATGGCAGAACAATCCACGGGCCCCATTGTTCATTCATCAGCGCCCCTGATCGGGCCCATGTCTTGGTTAGCTGCAGGCCAGCCAGATAAGAATCAGTAGATGATTGGGCGCACACATTCTTAACATGGCTGACCCGTGACATCTTGGGGGCAGTCGGAGAGTCTGTCATTATGCGTACAATGCACGGCTTTCTTCCTTCTTATCTTTGCCGATGACATTGAGAGTTTTCGCATTAACTCATTAACGACAAGACTCATCATTACAGGGATCAAGTAGAGGGAGAGGGAGGGACAGGGTGTGTCTCTGAGTGGGTGACACTTGGCATGGAGGAATGTGGGTTCAGTCCAATCCTTCTTTTCACTCTCTCTCTGCCTTTGATATGAGCGTTAGTGATTGAGGGATGGGCTAGGCTTAGAAAGGCTACAAGTGACCTTTTTTTTTGTTGTTGTAGTGCACAAGCCAATGCTGAATAAATGAAACTTAAACACGGACTCACAGTTGCTAACTACCACCTCTTGCCCCATCTGGAGAAAATGTTAGTCTGGATGACATGTAAGTTCAGAGAATGATCTCTTAAGCTCCAGAGGTCCTTCACTCGAGGGCTTTTTGCTGCCAGGAGCTTATGAAGGCCAGAGTGTTTGGCCTTTGCTCATAGCTAACAGTGCCAAGGCCTTGACTCTTGTGGTTTGCCTCTGTCAAACACGGCAATGCAGAGTGTGGCTCTGTGGAAAAAACTCAGCCATGCCGTCTTGTTTCTTGATCCATTAACGCTTTCAACATAGTTATATAGAGGAGAAGAAAAAAAAAACCTGGGGATGGGGGAGACGAAAAAACTGTCTGGGAAAGATTGATAGCTTTGCTCTGTGGTTCAATTGTAAATTATAATGCAAGTCCCTCTGGGATACAAGGGCTCTATTTGTGATTAAGAAAAAGGGCTTCATAACTGAGAGATAGAGAAAAAGTTTGCTCCCTCTTACACACAGGCAATTAGCTTGATGAAATGGCCCTCACTGTTTTGTGCCCTGGATATGTAAACTGATATTATAATAATGGGGCTGACTGCTTGTGCTGTTATTTTCACCTTGAGTCGAACAGGAGGAGGCGTGCGTTATGGTGTACACAAAGCATTGTCTTGTATAACACCACAAACCTGGACCCCTGGAGAGCCCAGAACCGCAGATACGTTGCAAAGCGAGGTGACATGGGAAACAAAGCAGACTCTCATAAGTGATGAAGGTACAGGAGTGAGCTTAGCAAGCTTGTTGCCAGCATGATAAAGAACTTTTATATGCCTCATAGAAATAATGGTGAAGTGAGCTTGGAGTCTTGGCACTGTACCTACCCACAGCAGGAGTCTCACCTTCCTCAATTTCTTCTGCTTTCTCATGCAAGGCAGGGAGACATTAAAAGTTATGATCTGTTTTTATATGGCAACGTGATTTTTATCAGGTTTTTTTTATTTATTTTTTATGCCTCTTCACACCTGTCTCCACTTGTTTGCATTTGGAGCAATCTAAAGTGTTTGAGAGCCTTATTTGGTTTGACTTTGGCCTAAATAAATGAACTGCCATCTGTAACTTATGCTTGTTTCACTAAGCCTTCGCCTGAAATGTGCTGACATCTGCAAAATAAAACCACACTTTATCCATTTCGGTTCCAGTTCTGATTCTTCTTAACAAATGTAATGTTTCAATAAAAAATATTTGGAAAAAAAGACACTGGCTTTAACATGCTAATTTGTAAGATATTTTACTCACAAATACAATGAGAACAATTCTTATAAAAGGTGTTTACAGGTTTTTTTTAGGCTGCTTATATACAGTCCAACAACTGGCCTTAACTAATACACAACAATAGTAATCAAGCAAAAGTAACATATTTGATTAAGCAATATTACTAAAATAGGTTACTACTGACAAAATACATAATGCGCTTTATGCTTTTAATTCACTAAACCGGCTCATTAGAGACATTCGTTTGTTAGTCAATCCACACGCATCGCACTGAAAGCTATTGATAAAGATATTAATTTGGGGTTCGGACTACACTAGTTGTGCTGTATGCTTGTTATTCACTAAAAAGAGCCGTCTCATAAGAGTCCGTCATGTGTAATTGGACAACTCTGGTCGTGCCGTCTGTTTCGCACTGTACATTCAGTGCAGAAAACACTGACCGAAATCGCATACTATCTTGAGTAGGTACTTTAAATGAGTAACTACTCTGCGACTGCTAAAAAAGTATGTCCTATATAGTACTGTAAACTGTGACCTACAGTCTTAGGCAGTTGTGGGCAGTCGTAGCCTAATGGTTAGAGAGTCAGACTGGTAACCTGAAGGTTGTGGGTTTGATTCTCAATACCGGCAGGAACGCCACAGCAAAATGGCTACCCTCTGCTCCTAATGTGTGTCTTTTTCACTTACTATATAGTAGAGGAAGTATGCAATTTCTGATGCGCCCCATGTCACATATTTTAGAATGATATTCCGTCCCAATCAGCAAAAGAACACACTTGCGTGAACCGTTAGCGAAAGCGTCATTCGGTTCTAGTATTTTTTTAAACGGAGCCGGTTCTAAACCACTACTAAAGAACTTTTTCTTCTAATTGTTTTTATGTCATAAATCATTTGTAATGTGACCACCTCATTTTTCGCTGGAACACCCTGGGCCCCTATAAACAGAGGTAAGATGAGAACTGATCGTCACTGGAAGGTTTAGCTCCCGTGTCTCAAATCGATTCCACAGGCATAAGGAAGGGGCAGTACAGCGCACAATTGTTTTGAGGAAACGTGCAGTGAAGCGGAATTCTGTGGCAGTGTGAGTGTAACATAAGTGCATTGCTAACACATGGCTGTATTCCTAGAGATGTCAGAGGGGATCTGCTTTCATGAAAGGGAGTGAGAGAGAAGGATCTAATGTGGAAGTAATTACATGTGAGAGAGTCACTGTGATGGAATGCAATACAATGTTTTCCATTTGCAGGTCAATGCCCAAAGTTACATAGTGTTGTAGATATGCTAGCACCAGCCTCTTGTTTTATCACATTTTTAAGTGTGAGTCTGCACGTTTATTCTAAGAGAGGGGGAAAAGAACCTGGATTCTATCACATATTTATGGATTTTGATATACAAGTGTAAATATTTGGAACTTATTAATTGTCTTCATGTATCACATTAAAAAATAATGGTACTTGAGTGTTAGCCATGAATGCAATATCAACCCACTAGCAAATATTTAACTTTTATACTTCACAAGTAGATTACATTAGTCGCTGACACCTGAGTTCATTATTCGAGGAAGCTGACAAAGTATAAACAGACCTGATTCATGCAAACTGCAAACACACCCAGCTAATAAGGTCATATTTGACTGTTTACCTTGGGAGATATTGCTGACGTCCCAGGTGTTCATTATGTAGAGTGAAATTTCATTAGTATCAATCCTACCTGCAATTCAAGTCAGGGCTTATGTGTAGTCAGGGGAGTTGGCAAGTTCAGCAATTGTCTGACACGGGTTTAGGAATGGTACAAATCTGAGGACTTTGGTAGCATGATGCTACACATGGGAAAGAAGAGAAAAAAAAAACAAGAAAAAAGGAGAGAAACATGGTGTAGCAGCCGCACCCATGTCAGCTGTGTTTCCACTGCTTATGTTTCATTCATAAAGAAAAGTCTAGACTGACCTAGGCCAAACGGACACCCTATACTCAATTATCCAATGCTCTCAAAAAAGAATGAAACAGGAAAAGCTTCAGACATAAGTTGCATAAGGGATTATCATTTTTTTGTGTCTGCACAATTTACACAAAAGGTATGTAATCTGGCCCTCCTCATGCGTCCCCCGGTGTCCACGGATCCAGGTAGAAGTGTCAGGCATGCTGAGGGACAGATTAGCCGGTGCATGACCTGATGTGTTAGGACTTCCAAGAGCAGTAATGAGTGCCGCCGATCAGTGAGTGTTTTGGGTCAGACTGCAATGTCTAAACTGATCATTCCAGTCTAATGAGCTTTGGTGACTTTGATGTAATGGTCCAGCTGATTCAGTGCGCTAGCTGCACCGCGCAGATTAAGGTCACGTCGTATTTTGGAATGTTGCTAAACAGTGCAATAGGTCTTTTTTTGAGGCATCTTCCTTGTAAGCTTGGACCCTGTTTGTGGGGTTAGATCTGTTGGAGTCTTTGATGCGACAGCTCTGTGACCATTTACTGGTGTTCAAGAGGAGATTAAATTCCCTCAAACTCACTTAAAGGTAGGTTAGGCAATTTCAGAGAGGCTAGCAATAGCAAGCTTGCTTTGAAAGCATGAGATCTTCTTCCCTTCAGAGCGTCTCTAAGCCACACACAGAGTCTGCAAAGCGTCACGAGATGAGAGACAGCGTTAAACTACCTCATTTCTCAAAGCACATAATATTACAATAATAATGAACATAAACAACGTACAGAGCTCCGACTTGGGGTAGTTCTGGGTAAGATGACACCCCTCCTGCCCATAGATAACACAAAATCTCATCTCAGCACTTTTGACTTTTAATTTGTGAGATTTAGTCAGCCAAAACAGTTTTGAGGTTAATTGATCTAATTTTGTGTCTCTGGAATAGTGAACTATGACACTGTATTATGTTGAATATCAAAATTTTGTGTGTTATATAGCAGTTATAGTTTTTCATTTGAAGTAAATGCCAGAATTGGCACAGAAGACCCCAAGTAGCATGTTGTTACTAGTGTTATTTTAAAATTCAATAATTGTTCGAGTCTGCACCGATGGCCTCGTGGTCAGCGCGCCGACATGTAGCGCCGTTGAGTTCGGGCGGCCCGAGTTCGAGTCCCTGCTCGTGGACCTTTCCCGATCCCGTCCCCCGTCTCTCTCCTACCTCGCTTCCTATCCACTCTATACTGTCCTGTCACAATAAAAGGCAAAAATCACCCAAAAAAAAAAACTATATAAATTTTTTTTTTTTTTTTTTTATAATAATAATTATTTTTTAATTTAATATTTTAAATTATTCAATTATTCAACTAAATTGTCAAAATTACATTTTTTATAGAATAGTTAATTTATTTTACATTAATGACACTAATATACATATATATATGCAAATATCTCTTTATTTCCTATAATAACACACTGCATCATCATCCTGACATGCTAAACTTATATCAAAGTATGTTACAGATTAAAAGTAAATGCACATTGTTCATAAGGGGGGCATCTTCCCCCATGTTACCCTACCACCTGACTGCTTCAGATTCATTTCGCCATTAATAGTGTTGACATAGAAACGCTGAGCCTCTGAGCCTGAGGACGTGAACAGCTCCAGGTAGAACGTCACAGGTTGCCATCTCATATTTACGGTTACAAAATGGTGTGAACGCAGCATGAGCTCGTTGTTTTGGTTCAGGAGGAACTGTGAAAGGTGTCTGCTGTTTGTTTGTGGCGCTCGGTTACTGTCTGTCTACAACTCTGCATAGCATAAAACGCGCTGATGACGTGTGATGTCTGCGCGAGCAGGTGTGCGGAGGTATACAATAGCCTACATATGTTGACATGCAGGTA